>NC_140998.1:107814491-108253214 GCF_052327205.1 Somniosus microcephalus | reverse complement strand
GGAGAGCGCGCGGGAGGGGGACCGGGGGGGAGAGCGCGCGCGAGGGGGACCGGGGGGAGAGCGCGCGCGCGCGAGGGGGACCGGGGGGAGAGCGCGCGCGCGCGAGGGGGACCGGGGGGAGAGCGCGCGCGCGCGAGGGGGACCGGGGGGAGAGCGCGCGCGCGCGAGGGGGACCGGGGGGAGAGCGCGCGCGCGCGCGAGGGGGACCGGGGGGAGAGCGCGCGCGCGAGAGGGACTGGGGGGAGAGCGCGCGCGCGCGAGAGGGACTGGGGGGAGAGCGCGCGCGGGAGGGGGACTGGGGGAGAGCGCGCTCGGGAGGGGGACTGGGGGGAGAGCGCGCGCGGGAGGGGGACTGGGGGGAGAGCGCGCGCGCGCGAGGGGGACCGGGGGGAGAGCGCGCGCGCGCGAGGGGGACCGGGGGGAGAGCGCGCGCGCGCGAGGGGGACCGGGGGGAGAGCGCGCGCGCGCGAGGGGGACCGGGGGGAGAGCGCGCGCGCGCGAGGGGGACCGGGGGGAGAGCGCGCGCGAGGGGGACCGGGGGGAGAGCGCGCGCGAGGGGGACCGGGGGGAGAGCGCGCGCGAGGGGGACCGGGGGGAGAGCGCGCGCGAGGGGACCGGGGGGAGAGCGCGCGCGAGGGGGACCGGGGGGAGAGCGCGCGCGAGGGGGACCGGGGGGAGAGCGCGCGCGAGGGGGACCGGGGGGAGAGCGCGCGCGAGGGGGACCGGGGGGAGAGCGCGCGCGAGGGGGACCGGGGGGAGAGCGCGCGCGAGGGGGACCGGGGGGAGAGCGCGCGCGAGGGGGACCGGGGGGAGAGCGCGCGCGAGGGGGACCGGGGGGAGAGCGCGCGCGCGGCGCGCGAGGGGGACCGGGGGGAGAGCGCGCGAGGGGGACCGGGGGGAGAGCGCGCGCGCGCGAGGGGGACCGGGGGGAGAGCGCGCGCGAGGGGGACCGGGGGGAGAGCGCGCGCGAGGGGGACCGGGGGGAGAGCGCGCGCGCGCGAGGGGGACCGGGGGGAGAGCGCGCGCGCGCGAGGGGGACCGGGGGGAGAGCGCGCGCGCGCGAGGGGGACTGGGGGGAGAGCGCGCGCGAGGGGGACTGGGGGGAGAGCGCGCGCGAGAGGGACTGGGGGAAAGCGCACACGAGCGAGAGGGACTGGGGGGAGAGCGCGCGCGCGAGAGGGACTGGGGGGAGAGCGCGCGCGCGAGAGGGACTGGGGGGAGAGCGCGCGCGAGAGGGACTGGGGGAGAGCGCGCGCGTGCGAGAGGGACTGGGGGGAGAGCGCGCGCGCGAGAGGGACTGGGGGGAGAGCGCGCGCTGCGCGCGCGAGAGGGACTGGGGGGAGAGCGCGCGCGAGAGGGACTGGGGGGAGAGCGCGCGCGAGAGGGACTGGGGGAGAGCGCGCGCGCGGGACTGGGGGGAGAGCGCGCACGAGCGAGAGGGACTGGGGGAGAGCGCGCGCGAGAGGGACTGGGGGGAGAGCGCGCGCGCGAGGGGGACTGGGGGGAGAGAGCGCGCGCGCGAGGGGGACTGGGGGGAGAGCGCGCGCGCGAGGGGGACTGGGGGGAGAGCGCGCGCGCGAGGGGGACTGGGGGGAGAGCGCGCGCGCGAGGGGGACTGGGGGGAGAGCGCGCGCGCGAGGGGGACTGGGGGGAGAGCGCGCGCGCGAGGGGGACTGGGGGGAGAGCGCGCGCGCGAGGGGGACTGGGGGAGAGCGCGCGCGCGAGAGGGACGGGGGGAGAGCGCGCGCGCGAGAGGGACTGGGGGGAGAGCGCGCGCGGGAGGGGGACTGGGGGGAGAGCGCGCGCGGGAGGGGGACTGGGGGGAGAGCGCGCGCGGGAGGGGGACTGGGGGGAGAGCGCGCGCGGGAGGGGGACTGGGGGGAGAGCGCGCGCGGGAGGGGGACTGGGGGGAGAGCGCGCGCGGGAGGGGGACTGGGGGGAGAGGCGCGCGCGGGAGGGGGACTGGGGGGAGAGCGCGCGCGGGAGGGGGACTGGGGGGAGAGCGCGCGCGGGAGGGGGACTGGGGGGAGAGCGCGCGCGGGAGGGGGACTGGGGGGAGAGCGCGCGCGGGAGGGGGACTGGGGGGAGAGCGCGCGCGGGAGGGGGACTGGGGGGAGAGCGCGCGCGGGAGGGGGACTGGGGGGAGAGCGCGCGCGGGAGGGGGACTGGGGGGAGAGCGCGCGCGGGAGGGGGACTGGGGGGAGAGCGCGCGCGGGAGGGGGACTGGGGGGAGAGCGCGCGCGGGAGGGGGACTGGGGGGAGAGCGCGCGCGGGAGGGGGACTGGGGGGAGAGCGCGCGCGGGAGGGGGACTGGGGGGAGAGCGCGCGCGGGAGGGGGACTGGGGGGAGAGCTGCGCGCGGGAGGGGGACTGGGGGGAGAGCGCGCGCGGGAGGGGGACTGGGGGGAGAGCGCGCGCGGGAGGGGGACTGGGGGGAGAGCGCGCGCGGGAGGGGGACTGGGGGGAGAGCGCGCGCGGGAGGGGGACTGGGGGGAGAGCGCGCGCGGGAGGGGGACTGGGGGGAGAGCGCGCGCGGGAGGGGGACTGGGGGGAGAGCGCGCGCGCGAGGGGCACTGGGGGGGAGAGCGCGCGCGCGAGGGGGACTGGGGGGAGAGCGCGCGCGCGAGGGGGACTGGGGGGAGAGCGCGCGCGCGAGGGGGACTGGGGGGAGAGCGCGCGCGCGAGGGGGACTGGGGGGAGAGCGCGCGCGCGAGGGGGACTGGGGGGAGAGCGCGCGCGCGAGGGGGACTGGGGGGAGAGCGCGCGCGCGAGGGGGACTGGGGGGAGAGCGCGCGCGCGAGGGGGACTGGGGGGAGAGCGCGCGCGCGAGGGGGACTGGGGGGAGAGCGCGCGCGCGAGGGGGACTGGGGGGAGAGCGCGCGCGCGAGGGGGACTGGGGGGAGAGCGCGCGCGCGAGGGGGACTGGGGGGAGAGCGCGCGCGCGAGGGGGACTGGGGGGAGAGCGCGCGCGCGAGGGGGACTGGGGGGAGAGCGCGCGCGCGAGGGGGACCTGGGGGGAGAGCGCGCGCGCGAGGGGGACTGGGGGGAGAGCGCGCGCGCGAGGGGGACTGGGGGGAGAGCGCGCGCGCGAGGGGGACTGGGGGGAGAGCGCGCGCGCGAGGGGGACTGGGGGGAGAGCGCGCGCGCGAGGGGGACTGGGGGGAGAGCGCGCGCGCGAGGGGGACTGGGGGGAGAGCGCGCGCGCGAGGGGGACTGGGGGGAGAGCGCGCGCGCGAGGGGGACTGGGGGGAGAGCCCGCGCGCGAGGGGCCTGGGGGGAGAGCCCGCGCGCGAGGGGGACTGGGGGGAGAGCCCGCGCGCGAGGGGGACTGGGGGGAGAGCGCGCGCGCGAGGGGGACTGGGGGGAGAGCGCGCGCGCGAGGGGGACTGGGGGGAGAGCGCGCGCGCGAGGGGGACTGGGGGGAGAGCGCGCGCGCGAGGGGGACTGGGGGGAGAGCGCGCGCGCGAGGGGGACTGGGGGGAGAGCGCGCGCGCGAGGGGGACTGGGGGGAGAGCGCGCGCGCGAGGGGGACTGGGGGGAGAGCGCGCGCGCGAGGGGGACTGGGGGAGAGCGCGCGCGCGAGGGGGACTGGGGGGAGAGCGCGCGCGCGAGGGGGACTGGGGGGAGAGCGCGCGCGCGAGGGGGACTGGGGGGAGAGCGCGCGCAGCGAGGGGGACTGGGGGGAGAGCGCGCGCGCGAGGGGGACTGGGGGGAGAGCGCGCGCGCGAGGGGGACTGGGGGGAGAGCGCTGCGCGCGAGGGGGACTGGGGGGAGAGCGCGCGCGCGAGGGGGACTGGGGGGAGAGCGCGCGCTGCGAGGGGGACTGGGGGGGAGAGCGCGCGCGCGAGGGGGACTGGGGGAGAGCGCGCGCGCGCGAGGGGGACTGGGGGGAGAGCGCGCGCGCGAGGGGGACTGGGGGGAGAGCGCGCGCGCGAGGGGTACTGGGGGGAGAGCGCGCGCGCGAGGGGGACTGGGGGGAGAGCGCTGCGCGCGAGGGGGACTGGGGGGAGAGCGCGCGCACGCGAGGGGTAATGGCGGGAGAGCGCGCGCACAGCGAGGGGTAATGGCGGGAGAGCGCGCACGCGAGGGGTAATGGCGGGAGAGCGCGCACGCGAGGGTTAATGGCGGGAGAGCGCGCGCGCGAGAGGGACTGGGGGGAAAGCGCGCGCGCGCTGGGGGGGAAAGAGCCTCTCTCCTCTCCCTGCGCGCTGGGGGGGAAAGAGCCTCTCTCCTCTCCCTGCCCCCCTCTCTCCTCTCCCCCTCTCTCCCTTCTCCCCGCACCCCCCCTCTTCTCTCCCCCTCTCTCCCCCTCTCTCACCTCCCTCTCCCCCCCCCCCCCCCCCAAACCCCGGGTGAGGAGGAGGGGGGGGGTTGCTAAACACAATATAAAACTCTAATAAATTGTTAATTAATTACCTAACACATAATTCAAATACTTACCTTAGTTCCCTAACACACTGAAAGTGTGGGGGAAAAAATCGTGAAAAATCAAGATGGCGGCCACTCACCTCGGTTCAGAACGATAAGGCCCGCCCACACACACACCGACTGGTCGACCGTCAGGTCACTCGACACTCAACTGTAGGATGGCACGCGCCAGGAACCGGCCGTCCGATTGGTCGACCTCGACGTCACACGGTCGCTAATAAGATGCTAATGAGCGGAACGCTGAACGTTTTTTGGATACCGCGGGCGCGATTTTTGTCCGGCCGAAACGTAACTACGCCTATGACCGGTCCGGAATGGCAATCTTTCTTTTGAGGCGACGCGCGCGTCGGTACGCTCTATAACTTTCAAACGTATGGAACACAGACAGACAGACATCGGGACAGACAGAAGAGCCGCTTTATATATATAGATAGATAGATAGATGTAAGTTTGTACAACAAAAGTTCTACCAGAACAGCTCTATCAATGACCAACATACATTTAATTTACAGTTAGCATATAAGAAAACAGACCGAGAAAAGGACATTCAGCCCCAAAAAAACAAGAACATGAGTAGGCCATTCAGCCCCTCAAGACAGTTCCACCATTCAATCAGATAATGACTAATCTGTACCTCAAATCCATTTAACCGCATTTGACCATATCCCTTGATACCCTTACCTAAAAATGTCGATCTCAGTCTTGAAAAGTTCAACTGACCCAACATTCACAAAACACTGGTCCTTAATACAGCTGTACAATCCTCTGTACCAGACCTATTGAATTGGCTAAGGACAAGTTCTACAAAGCTTCTCCTTTCCCACCAAAGGTAAATCAAACAATACTCCAATCTTACATCGTACATTATTCATCTGCAATCAGTTGTCTTCTTTAGTACAATATTTTCACAATCCAAGAGCTCACTGTATTCCATACAGCTATTAATCAATTGTACAAGTTCTTATAACCTTCAGTCGCATTCAGAACCATTTATCCAGTTCTTTTCTAAAGGTATTAATCAATACAAAATCTAAATCTTTTCCAGGGACGCTGTTTCACATATTCACTAATCTGTGAAATACACTGTGGTCTCTGAGCAAATATTATAACCAAAACATAATGTGAAAGAGATTCAAAAATAGTAATTCACATATGCACAAGGTGCACTTTGAATTACATTTGTTAAAGACAACAGGAATGCCCGTTCTTGAAAATTAAACTAAAAACATTTCAAAGTGAAAGGATAGTCAAAAATATGGATATATGGACCTAGAACAAATCATGAGTTACAGCAATCATCCCAGGTATAAAGTTTTGACAGCCTCAAATCATCCCAGACTTCAGTCCTCAAACTACAGTATTCAGAAGTTGATAGAATACCTTAAGTCTAAGTACAGATCTAGATCCATAGAGACGTCACTCTGTCTTCCATGGCCATGTGACTAGCCACGACACCATGGAGGCTAACCAACTAGTATATTTAAACACAGAAATGTTGCAAAAGACAAATTACCTTGAACAGAGACCTTTTCATACCAAAACGTATTTGGCTTTAAAACACAGTTATCATGTAATAATTGACATTACTGTCCATAAATTCTATGTAATTACATGACTATGGGGTATAAAAGTTAAAGAAAATATTTTATAAAGAATGAAAACAATCAGAAATACATCTGTATTGATGTTTTATCAATACTTAATCATAATTGACAATGAATTTGTTAAAACTGAAAGTATCATCTCAAAAAGTAAACAATAGCCAAATGTATGTAAATTGATTTTTAGCAAGTTTTTCATATACTGCTTCTCAAATGGTTCCTGATTTCAACAGTTCTAGAGGAGCTATTCCTCAGATTTGTTATAACTAACTTTTGTTCGTCCTTACTCTAGATACAGGATTTCACTATACTTCAATGTACTTTTATTTGCATTTGTTCTACCTCTCCAACTGAAGAAAGCAAGTATAGATGAATCACAAAAAGTGGTTTATTTTGGATATCTCAAAAAGTAGGTAGCAAGTCTGTTTTACAAAAATAAAAGTTTGATAAACACAGATACTTTCCATGAGCACCTCAAAATGGGTATCCACTGATCCTCCTGCCTTTTCCAAATACTGTATGTACTACGGAGTCCCCAAACAGGGCCACTCAGTACAATATATCATACTTATTTTTACATTACAACAGTGACTACATTTCAAAAGTACTTCATTAACTGTATTGGAATCAATTTCTGGATAGGTAATGCCATTCACAATGGAGTATTACTTCATTGTGAAACCACAGCAATAATACCATGACCTACTGCCTCTGGTATACATTAATCTAAGAAATCATTTGTTGCTCTTCTCAGAAAATTCTGGAGTTTTTTTAATGCAATAAATAGCAGCATGTCAAGTTAGACTGAAAGGATGCAAGTTTTCCTGATGATTTCCCACACCGTGAGCTCACAACCTCAGCCAAACCCACAATGACAGAGAAAGAAAATAATAAATCAGAAGACCAATCACTCCAAGCTAATGTGTCACCCCTCCTAACCACTCGTTACAGAAAAGTATTAATGGAACCCTTTCGAAGGCTGCCGAACTGACTTGACTGGGTACTTGGTAAAATGTCTTAATGCAGTCAGCAAATGAAAGAATTTGAGTTTTGTTCAGTAAAAACAAAATACAACATTTTTGAAGAAATACATACCATTTACTAAATAAAACCCAAAGAGTCAAAATGTGATCTCTGAACTATGTTTAGCACATTCAAGTTCATTCTAGCACAACTAACCCCAGTTACCTAACCTCAGTTCTGAAGTAGGGCCCAATCCAAAACATTGGCTTGTCTGTTCTCTTCACAGATGTTGACATTCCTGTTTCCAACATTTTCTGTATTTTTTTTACCGTTAGAACTAGAATAAAATAATGTTGTCCTATTTCAACATTTTTGTACAGTAGCAAATACTGACAACATGGGCTGCAGGTGAGAAAATGGCACAGAGAAGCTAGATTAATGGGCCAGAATTTGCTGTAGCAGGGCATCTAATGGTATTAGCCATTTACTTGCCCTTGCACCCTTCAGCTCAAAAAGTTTTGCCCAAGTGCGAACTGATAACGGCATGGCAAGGGAAACAGGCATCTGGGACCAGAGTGAACAGCGGGACGAAGAGAGCATTTCCTTAATCAATGAGATTTTAATGATTGAGAAATAAACACAGGAAGAACTGAGAAGGAGGGTGAATTAAAGGGGTGAATTCAATGTCAAATCAGGTACAGAAACAGAAATGAAGAGAGGGGAAAAAAAGATTGGATTGAGCTATACAGGAGGCAGAAAGGAAAAGAAAAAAAATATATTTTAAATATAAAACATTTTTAAATCTCCCTGAAAAATCAAAAACTGAAGGAATGAGACTTCACACGTAATAGTTCATTCTCAGTGCCAGGGAGGTTTATTGGCAGTAATTAACAATGATCACATTGTTAAAAGGGTACATACACTACTAATTACTAGCCCCGAGTATCTGCTGCGGGTTTAGTTTGTACCTACCACGCAAATACAGCAACTTCATAGAAACATAGAAGTATTGGTGAGGCCACACCTGGAATACTGCATGCAGTTTTGGTTTCCATATTTAAGATATACTTGCTCTCGAGGCGGTTCAGAGAAGGTTCACTCGGTTGATTCCAGAGATGAGGGGGTTGACGTATGAGGAAAGGTTGAGTAGGTTGGGACTCTACTCATTGGAGTTCAGAAGAATGAGAGGCGATCTTATCGAAACATATAAGATTGTGAGGGGGCTTGATCGGGTGGCTGCGGTGAGGATGTTTCCACTGATGGGTGAGACTAGAACTAGGGGGCATAATCTAAGAATAAGGGGCTGCCCTTTCAAAACTGAGACGAGGAGAAACTTCTTCACTCAGAGGGTAGTAAATCTATGGAATTTGCTACCCCAGAGAGCTGCGGAAGCTGCAACATTAAATAAATTTAAAATGGAGATAGACAGTTTCCTAGCAGATAAGGGAATTAGGGGTTACGGGGAGCGGGCAGGGAAGTGGACGTGAGTCTAGATTCGGATCAGCCATGATCCTATTGAATGGCGGAGCAGGCCCGAGGGGCCGTATGACCTACTCCTGCTCCTACTTATGTTCTTAAGATAGGAGCAGGAGTAGGCCATTCGGCCCCTCGAGCCTGTTCCGCCACTTAATGAGATCATGGCTGATCATCCAAATTCAGTACCCTGTCCCTGCTTTCTCCCCATATCCCTTTAGCCTTAAGAAATATATCTAACTCCTCCTTGAATATATTTAATAAGTTGACCTCAACTGCCTTCTGTGGTAGAGAATTCCACAGGTTCACCACTCTCTGGGTGAAGAAATTTCTCCTCATCTCAGTCCTAAATGGCTTACCCCTTATCCTTAGACTGTGACCCCCTGGTTCTGGACTCCCCTGCCATCAGGAACATCCTTCCTGCATCTAGTCTGTCTAGTCCTGTTAGAATTTTATAAGTTTCAATGAGATCCCCTCTCATTCTTCTAAACTCTAGCGAATATAAGCCTAATCGACTCAATCTCTCTTCATACGTCATTCCTGCCATCCCAGGTATCAGTCTGGTGAATCTTCGCTGCACTCCCTCCATGGCAAGAACATCCTTCCTCAGATAAGGTGACCAAAACTGCACACAATACTCAAGGTGTGGTCTCACCAAGGCCCTGTACAACTGCAGCAAGACATCCTTGCTCCTGTACTCAAATCCTCTCGCTATGAAGGCCAACATACCATTTGCCTTCTTAACCGCCTGCTGCACCTGCATGCTTACCTTCAGCGACTGGTGCACAAGGACACCCAGGTCTCGTTGCACTTCCCCTTTTCCCAATCTATTGCCATTCAGATAATAATCTGTCTTCCTGTTTTTGCCACCAAAGTGGATAACCTCGCATTTATCCACATTATACTACATCTGCCATGCATCTACCCAATCACCCAACCTGTCCAAATCATACTGGAGTTTCTCTGCACCCTCCTCACAGCACACACGCCCACCCAGCTTTGTGTCGTCTGCAAACTTGGAGATATTACATCTAGTTCCCTTGTCTAGATCATTAATATATATTGTGAATAGCTGGGGTCCTAGCACCGATCCCTGCGGTACCCCACTAGTCACTGCCTGCCACTCAGAAAAAGACCCGTTTATTCCAACATGACATTCAATGCATGTCAATAGTGAGGCAGAAAACAAAATGCCATTTTCAGGAAGCTAATGACAGAGCGGCACAACTCGGACAGCAACTTTTGGATATTCGCATTTAACCACACATCTCCTCCTTGCCTGAAGTTGCTGTACCATTTATGTATAAATAATGGTTATTTTGACAGGAAATTCTGACCTATCATCAGTTAAAACTGCACAATTATTAATATGCCTTTGGTTAACAATAGTAACTACTACTGATAATTTTGCTCCATTATTCTGTCTGAATCAATAACTTCTGCAAGCCAGCACTCACTATTTTAACAAAAAGAACACATCTTGAAGTTAATCACAATAGCCTGACTGTAGACTGCATACCAATGGTTTATCTGCTGTGAATTATTTCTAAAATCAGCACTTTCAACTCCCAAAATCACACAATGCTTTACGTGCATAAACAGCGCTAATGTTTTAAACTGTTCTTCCTAACGTTCCTTTGAAGCCTACTGGCAAAACTCAACTGAAGGGCAGAATTTCAGCATAAGGAAGAAACAAATCCATCAAATAAAGAAAAAAAAATGCTAAATACATTGTAAATGCATGCATAACTGCCAGTCAGGAGATAAGAGTATTAAAAAATCCATTATAATAGAGCTATGATATATATACATAATAAACTACAGTCGGTGGAGCAACTATTTCTCAGCACACCAGAACATGCACTCCAAGCATTCCAACTGGGAAAAGAAATAACTGCATCTCAGTACTTTATACAGTATCATGGAGTATAGACCTTTGACCATGGCAAGTCACCACACAGTAAAATGTAATATTTATCTTTTCAACCCAACAAATATACTGGTAAAATTAATTGATGAGTGGTGCAAACTAGATCAGTAACATGGTTTTCTGGTTAAAAAATAAATCAGTAGATTAGGCTTCAATTACTCAAATGTGCCTAATGTCAGCTTGTGTTTTTTTTACATAAACCACTAAGTGCTGCCATATATATTATTTATACAACTCTTTAATAGCGTTAGTGGCAAACGTCACTTACAATACAAAGTTCAACATCAAAATGAAACCGTTACATCAGTGATGAACAATGACCTTCCCCTCCATCAAAATTCTACGCTTGACTTTGGGGTGAACAAAAAGAGCAATTTAAAAATGTATATCAAAAGATTAAATATTAAATGCAAATTATCCAGCTAACAACTATACCAACATCGGATCCAATAAAGAATGGTTTCAACGATCAAGGTAAAATAAACTATCGTAGAAGATTCTACAAACTCATGACTGACACCACTACTGTATAATTTAAGTCTACTCCTAAAGAATTGAATTAAACAATGTAAGTTACAAAGCAAAATGGGAATTGAGTGAAAAAATATTGAATCAAAACATTTGAATTAAGCAACTTTGAATTACAAGTGGACTGTATATCAAATGCTGCAAAAAAAATCAAATATTAAATCTTCATTCAATCTGAGAAATGATTCAGTTTAACATGATCAATTCTAATGTTAAAACAAAGATAAACTGAAAATTCAGTTATCCAGTACAAGCAGAACAGCTGTCTCCAAACCAGATGGTAACTGGATCTGAGTCCCATGACTCTGTTATTCAAAACTACTAGCCACTATTGGTAGGGAGTTTGATCTTGCTGGCCTGGCTGAGAACTGACCAGTCAGAAGTGAGGTTCTCCATCTCAACTAAGATAAAACAAACTGAGTTGCCTCACTCAAAATGCATTCACAAATACTTAAAAGGTGCTTCAGGATCAATTAGTCCTAAACCCAGACAGTTATAGCCTCCGAACTAGAGATTTTGAGGCACCATGGAACTCTGCAGAGAAACAAAGGGAAGGCAAAAGGAAAAAAAGATAAAAAATTAAAACAGCTTTTAAGAAACCTGAAAATAGCTTGCAGCATTTTCCAGCGCCAAAGTAATGCTCAAATGTGTTAAAATTACTGTTGCATAATTTTTGTTTTTAAATGCGTACATGCAAGAAATACTATCAATACCATAAGGTTATCTCTCTTCCTCACTACTTCTAAATCATACTTCAAACAAGCACCAGCGATCATTAGCTCAGTATTACTCATCTCTGCAGTTACTCATCCTGAAGGCACTCTTCATTTACGACATTGTCTTTTTCATCTGTCACCTGTTAACTACTTACCACCAACTGGCAGTGCAGACAGATGCGCAGAAGTGCTAACACTTGGAACAAATGAAAAGAACAGGTCTACTCATGACAGTAATAACCAGGTGGAAGGCTACAGCTTACCAATCTTCATGACACTTTCCCTACACCCCTACTTTCAAGAGAGAAAAAAACAAAAATGTTCTCCTGATCACCTATTTTATAACTGGTCAAAACTTGCTTATTTGTATCAAATTCTCCATCTAGCTTTAAATCAAATTTTATACAGTAACTGAGCTGTAGAGGTTGCCAAATGTTATTCAATTTTGTGTAATTTTGAAAATAATTAACTAGGAGTTAAGAAAAAAAATTGTGCAAGTAACAATAGATTTTGAAGAAATTTACACTGATGGTTTGGCTACCCCTGTAAAAGGTTGTATTATTTGCTCAAAAACTCCATTTATTTAAAAGTCAGACAAAGAAAGATAAATAATAATGAATATAATTGAACTAGTGACATGAATACCAAAATATCTACAATGGCCTGCTATTTTATATTTCTGTAATTATAACTCTCAAGAGTACATAACAGTACTTGGGGCCAATACTCCATGTATAATAAAGGATTGAAAGGATGCAAGGTTTTCATAATTATTTACAACACGCTTTTCAGAATGGTTAAAAGACTTGTGTTTTTTTTAAGAAAGATACATATTATGAACAATCCATAAATTATAAGTCACAATTGGCATCAATAACTCACTGGGTCTATCTCAAGTAAGGGTACTAAACATAAATACCATTCTTAAAAATGCAAGTATTCCTATAGTCGTTTAGTACTTTTCTCAGTTTTGTGAAACTAAAGCAAACACAAGATGTGCATAATGCAGGAGTAAATATCCTTCTTGCCAACAGCTGCATTATTAATGAAACATTCAAACAAAATAGTCTGATAGATTTCAGAGGGGAAATTTGTACTACCCAATAGGTATTGGTCCCTATGGTTCAAAAGGTAAAGTTAACATTTCTGAGCCACCAACCAAGTTAGCTAATATCAGAGATAGGCTATTAAGTTAGGACAGAAAATTAGCCGTGACTCAGACTCCTGCTAAAAGTGCACGTGACCATTAGGGGAGGGCAGGATCAGGTTTGGCTGTTATATCCTCCATGCAAACAGTTTCCCAATACACTGCCCAGGCATATACTCTCTCCCACAAAAGCAGTAGATGCTAGCTCAATTAATCATTTTAAAGCTGAGATCCATAGGTTTTTGCTGGACAAGGGTATAAAAGAATATGGAGCCAAGGCAGGTGGACGGAGTGAGGATACAGATCAGCCATGATCTCATTGAATGGCAGAGCAGGCTCGAGGGACTGAATGCCCTGCTCCTGTTCCTATGTTCCTACATGAATAATGGTCACTATGTGGACAGCTCCCACCCATAAAAATCATATTCTAGAAGTAAATCTAGCAATCAGCATCAGATAATTACTGGTTCATATCTAGAAAAGTTAAAATTACTGGTTATTAGATCAACTGCTCATGATATATTCTGCTTTATTAAATATTCGCCTTATAAAAAAATCCAGGCAAACAAACCAAATGTAAACACAGATTGCAAATGAAATCACTGCCTTGTACTAAGAAAGAGATTCCTTACATTAAAAAGGCACAATTCAGTTACTGTAAAGAAGAATGAATATGCATCTGTAAAGTGCCCATCACATTCTCAGGGTGTCCCGAATAAGAACATAAGAAGTAGGAGCAAGAGTAGGCCATACGGCCCCTCGGGCCTGCTCCGCCATTCAATAGGATCATGGCTGATCCGAACCTAGACTCACGTCCACTTCCCTGCCCGCTCCCCGTAGCCCCTAATTCCCTTATCAGCTAGGAAACTGTCTATCTCCGTTTTAAATTTATTTAATGTTGCAGCTTCCACAGCTCTCTGAGGTAGCAAATTCCATAGATTTACTACCCTCTGAGTGAAGAAGTTTCTCCTCATCTCAGTTTTGAAAGGGCAGCCCCTTATTCTAAGATTATGCCCCCTAGTTCTAGTCTCACCCATCAGTGGAGACATCCTCCCCGCATCCACTCAATCAAGCCCCCTCACAATCTTATATGTTTCGATAAGATCGCCTCTCATTCTTCTGAATTCCAATGAGTAGAGGCCCAACCTACTCAACCTTTCCTCATATGTCAACCCCCTCATCTCCGGAATCAACCGAGTGAACCTTCTCTGAACTCTCTCGAGAGCAAGTATATCTTTTCTTAAATATGGAAACCAAAACTGTATGCAGTATTCCAGGTGTGGCCTCACCAGTACCCTGTATAACTGAAGCAAGACTTCCCTGCTTTTATACTCCATCCCCCTTGCAATAAAAGCCAAGATTCCATTGGCCTTCCTGATCACCTGCTGTACCTGCATACTAACCTTCTGTGTTTCATGCACCAGGACCCCCAGATCCCTTTGTACTGTAGCACTTTGCAGTTTCTTTCCATTTAGATAATAACTTGCTCTTTGATTTTTTCTGCCAAAGTGCATAACCTCACACTTTCCAACATTATATTCCATCTGCCAAATTTCTGCCCACTCACTTAGCCTGTCTATGTCCTTTTGCAGGTTTTTTATGTCCTCCTCACTCACTGCTTTCCCTCCCAGGTAGAATCAGGTAGACAATGCATCAAATTAGAAAGAAAGCAAGAAAGACTAGCATTTCTTTAATGCATTTATGCCCTTGAGATATTTCAAAAAGCTTAACACTCAACAAAGTACTTTTTGAAATAAAAGCAGTAAATGCTGGAAATACTCAGCAGGTCAGGCAGCATCTGTGGAGCGAGAAACAAAATTAACGTTTCAGGTGTAACATCTCCTGCGCTTGCAGGGGAAGGTGCTGTGGGAAGGGGGGGGGGGGGGTGTTGGCTGTGATTGAGGACTGGACCAGGATGTTGCGGAGGGAACGGTCCCTTCGGAATACTGAAAGGGAGGGGATAGGAAGATGTGTTTGGTGGTGGCATCATGCTGGAGGTGGCGGAAATGGCGGAGGCTTATCCGTTGAATGTGGAGGCTGGTGGGTCGAAGGTGAGGACAAGTGCAACCCAACCTCCCATTCCCACGGCAACTTCCCACGCAAGCGCAGGAAATGCCTTTTTACACCTGCCCTTTTACTTCCTCCCTTCCCACCGTCCATGGCCCCAAAAACTCCTTCCAGGTGAAACAGCGATTTATTTGTACTTCTTTCAACTTAGCATACTGTATTCACTGCTCATGATGCGGTCTCCTCTACATTGGGGAGACCAAATGCAGATTGGGTCACTGCTTTGCGGATCACCTCCATTCAGTCCGCAAGCGCGACCCGGAGCTTCCAGTCGCCGGTCATTTTAATTCTTCGCCCCGCTCCCACTCCCACTTCTTACACTGATCCAATGAGGAACAGATCAGGCACTTTACAGCCTCATTGAGTTCAACAATTTCAGATCATAACCACTGCCCCCATTTTTTCCAGACAGCATCTGTTGGTAATGATTCTCCTATTCCCATTTACACCTCCTCCAGACCCATTTTTTTGTTTCTTTACTTGTCCCATTACCACCCCTGCCTTGTACCATCATCCCTTTTATCATTTAATCTCTCCTGCCTTCCACCCTATCACAGACCTTCCCTTTTGTTCTTTCCTCTCCTTCCCCCCCCCCCCGTCTCTATACTTGCTTAAAACCTGTTACATCTCTTAACTTTTTCCAGTTCTGATGAAAGGTCATCAACCTGAAACACTAACTTTGTTTCTCTATCCATAGATGCTGCCTGACCTGCTGAGTATTTCCAGCATTTTCTGTTAGTTCAGATTTTCAGCATCTGCAGTATTTTGCTGTTTTAAAGTACTTTTTGAAGTGCAGTCACTTATGTGGGCAAAATCTGCAGTCAATTTGCATACATGGCCCAACATGACTAGTTCATCTGTTTCTGCCTTTAGCTGCCAAGGCCCTAAGCTATGGAATTCCCTCCCTAAATCTCTCTGCCTCTCTATATCTCTTTCCTCCTTTAAGGCACTCTAAAACCTACCTCTTTGACCAAGCTTGCCCCAATATCTCCTTATGTGGCTCGGTGTCAAATTTTGTTTGCTAACACTCCTGTGAAGTGCTGTGGGATGTGTTACTACGTTAAAAGGTGCTTTATAAATGCAAGTTGTTGTTGGTTGAGGAATAAATGATTGCTGGCAGAACTCCTATTCTTTGAATAGTGCCTTGAGATTATTTATGGGATCAGGACAGGCAGACAGAGCCTCAGTTTAACATTTCATCCAAAAGTGAACGCCTCCCCGTGTTTTCACATCATTACACAATGTCCAGCCTCTGAAGCCATAAAGGTATTACGTTAAGGCAGACAATCGTTTGTACATGTTGTGCATCACAAAATAAGGCTGTTGTTCGAATTAACTTCAGAAGTGGGTATAAAGTAGTATAACGGCAGTAACTTGCTCCAACAATACAACACTTCCTAAGTACTGCAATGAAGTGCCTGCCTAGATTATCAAATTCTGGAGTGGGGCTAGAATCCACAACTTTCTGACTCAAAGGCGAGTGCTGCCACTCAGCCAAGGTGACACTTGTTCATATTTCAAAGCATATTTATGGAGATACTGAAAAATATATTTGTGGGAATAATAACACCAAGCTCTCAATATAGTACGGGAACAATAATTCAATACTAAAACAAGGACAATGCCATTCCATGTTCCACTTCCACAAAGTAGTCTAATATCGTAATGTGAAATGCTTGGTATACATACATATGTTAGAAAATGTATTTCCTTTAACAGTATTAATAGCAGAATCAATGGAACAGTGATAAAAGTCTTAAAAGTGAACCACACAATAAATGACTCAAGGGGGTGAAACCAATTCTAAGTACAACAACAACTTGTATTTATATAGCGCCTTTAACTTAGTAAAATGTCCCAAGGCGCTGCACAGGAGTAGTATTTTAAGACAAAAAATTTGACGCCGATCCACATAAGGATAAATTAGGGCAGGTGACCAAAAGCTTAGTCAAAGAGGTAGGTTTTAAGGAGCGTCTTACAGGAGGAAAGAGAGGTAGAGAGGTGGACAAGTTTAGGCAGGGAATTCCAGAGCTTAGGGCCTAGGCAACAGAAAGCACGGTCACCAAAGGTTGAGCGATTATAATCAGGGATTCTCAAGAGGGCAGAATTAGAGGAGCGCAGGTATCTCAGGGGGGTTGTGGGGCTGAAGGAGATTAGAGAGATAGGAAGGGGCAAGACCATGAAAACAAGGATGAGAATTTTGAAATCGAGGCACTGCTTAACCAGGAACCAATGTAGGTGTGTGTGATGGGCGAACGGGACTTGGTGCGAGTTAGGACACAGGAAGCTGAGTTTTGGATGACCTCATGTTTACGTAGGTTGGAATGTGGGAGGCCAGCCAGGAGTGCATTGGAATAGTCAAATCTAGAGGTAACAAAGGCATGGATGAGGGTTTCAGCAGCAGATGAGCTGAGGCAAGGCACGACTAAGTAATTACTGAATATTTCCTAATAATGAAAACAATCCAGTTATCACCAAGTTTCTTTTCATAGATTTTCTACATTTTCACTCTTAGCCAGATGAATGTTACAGAACAGGCTTGCTCTTTTGAGTATAAATGGATTTTTGATCATGGGAAGTCATGTTATGCACAATGTATAATATTAGATGCAAGATATTAGATTAAAACTCAGTTGGTGAAAAATAAATTACAAACCAATCAACTCCTATACGTGACTAAAATTTGAAGTGAACGCCTCCCCATGTTTACATTGTGTAATGATGTGTGGAGGAGTACCGACAATGTCCAACCTCTGAAGCCGTAAGGCATTACGTTAAGGCAGACAATCGTTTGTACATGTTGTGCATCACAAAATAAGGCTGTTGTTGGAATTAACTTCAGAAGTGGGTATATAAAGTAATATAACAGCAGTAACTTGCTGAACGATCAACTGAAATTCCGTGCTTTTTGTCTCATGCTTTCCATTATTATTACTATATAAGCTATATCTTATTAGTACGAGAATGTGCATCTGTTGAGGTAATAGCTTCGAAATGAAATTGCAAATCAATATTACGAAATAAGCTGTAATTAAAACTATATCGCGTCATTCACACTATGTCCAATGATGTGGTCAGCCCCAACTTGCCGGATCACGACTGAATCGCTTTAAGCCAAACATATATGTCTAGGCTGACAGTTTCGGGCAAATTACGGGATCTGAGTCATGTCCTACATGAAGTGCTTATGAAATGCTACCCAAGCAACGACCAAACAATCCACATTGTACAAGATCAGATAGCCAGCTCTTAGAAGCCCTTGCGATCTGATTGTCCAAAGACACATACAAGGCGCGCACAATTTCTGACAGCAGCATAAATCGGAAACGAACTGGAATCAAGCTATTAAAGTTGATAGATGAGGGACATCGGGCGAGCCTGAGGGCCGCGGGCGCCCACACAAAAATCTTCCCAGCTATTTAGTCAGCAGGCTGACGCCATATTGGAAACCAAAATGGCGGCGGCGAGGATGCTCCCACATTCGGGTAAATACCAGCCGATGTTTCTGTCGCTTCTTCCCCCACCACCCCCCCGTCCCGGGTGGACACTCAGCGCAGAAGCGTACTGCTCATTCCGAGCAGATGTCGCCGCCCGTCTCTCCCACTACCCTGGGATCCTGGCGTGTGCGCGCCGCCTGTCACTCTACCTGTAGCTCGGCTCTCTCCACCTCCCAGTGCGCCCGCTCCATCTCGAAGCGGGCCCATTCGTGCTGGATATAGTGTAAGATCCCGGGGATGGTGTACTGGGGCCGCTGCAACTCCTCTTGCTGACCCTGCTGTTGCCGTACTGCTCCTCCGCCGTTGTTGTTGTTGTTACCACCGCCGCCGTTGCTTCCCGGGCCCAGCAAAGGGCCGCCAGAATTAGTATGCGAGGACATTCCTACGGGATGTTCGTCCATGTTTATTGTGAATTAATTAATAAGGGATATTGTTATATTGACGGGAGGAGAGACGAGCCCGACGAGGTCTCAGCGCCGCCAGCGAGCCACCATTGACATTCTTTCTGCAGAATATGGCGGCGCGCTGCACTGTGGGGGAGGGGCGGCCGCGGCCCTTTCGCCAAATACAGGCCTGGCAGCCCGGGCGGCAGTGCGCAGGCGCCCACCTGCCCAGCCTCTGCACACTGGGAACATGCGTGCTCCTGTGCGCACTACCTGCAATTCCACAGGCAGCACCAGGAAAACCCAGCATTCAAAACAGAAAATGCAGCCCCAGGACATCGCTGCCGGAGTTTTGCTGTTCCGGTATAGATTTAGACCCTTCATTAGAAATGGGCTAGAACTCCGTTATTATTTCAAAAAAACATTTAAATTTAAAAACAGTGCTTACATCTCTGTTTTACAGATACAATTTTAAGAGACGTTTTATATTCAGATATTTGAGGTGTTCTATTTAAGCGGGCTTATTAATAAAACGGAAAGGGATTGAGGTAGCTTTCTATAATAATATTTTGCCTTGACGCATGTATGCCTTTTATCTAGTAGCTAAGAGTACTGAGCCATTCGGACCAACAGGTGCCAGGTTTGATTCTGGGCTTTGTTTTAACTGGGTCAGCGGTTAGAGTGTGTGGCCTGAGTGCTCCTGTGTAGAGAGGGGAAAAAGCAGCTACGGTCTTACTCTTTCTTGGTCGCTTTCCAGTGGTCTTTGCTGTGATGGCCTCCAGCGTTAAATATCCATCCAACACTCATTGCCTAAGCTCACACAGAACTTGTGCGAGATACCAGAGGACTGACTATATTCACAGAAGGCTGGAATGGGGATAAAACTGGGTGAATAGAAATTAATTATCGTAGATCCTGGTCTAAAAGTGTAACTAGTCAATAGCGTTAGTAACCGAAAATAAATGTGATAATTACAGATAATTACAAACAAAGTTTTTTTTAAATGAGGCAATGTTAATCAAGTACTGTGACTGAAATAGCATTGTAAGGCTTAAGATGCTTACATGCTTGTTTTGTAGGTTAAGACTCATCTTTTCTCCAAAACATTAGTTTGGTCAATAATCTATTTTGTACTAATGGATCTATTATTTCTGCTCTATTGAAATGCTTTATAGATGTGTTAGTACATAACAGTGTGAATATAATTGTAATGAATACCAATTAGTGGGATCCTCACCCAACTGCGAGAATATGCCCTTACTGACTTAACCATCCACCACCAGATTTGGCTCAACCACATCAAGCTGCACCAGACCTTACTCTCTGCTGCCAAAACCGCCTACTATTCTAGGATCATCCTGGATGGCAAAGATAACCCCAGCCTTTTCTCTACTCCCAACCAACCAAACTCCCCTGTCTCCTCCACCCTCACCTCTAACAAGTACAAGAAGCTCATAGATTTCTTTGTTACCAAGATAAAGATCATCCATTCAGCTACTTCTGCTGCTTCACCCTTGCCCGCCTAGCCCTACCACCCCCCCAGCACCAAACAGTCCGAACCAAAGTCACAAACAACCTTCTTTGTGAAAGCATTGCCCCTGTCCTTGACCCCTCTGATGCCTTTGACATTGCCAACCACACCATCCTCCTCCAGTACCTGCCCTCTGCTGTCCAATTTGTTAGGACTGCCCTTGCTTGGTTCACTCTTACCTATCCAATTGTAGCCAGAGCATCTCCAGCAATGACTCCCTCTCACACTGTCACCTTAGGAGACCCCCAAGGGTCCATCCTTGACCTTCTTCTCTCCATGCTGCTCCTTGGCGATATCATCTGCAGACATGAGGTCACTTTTCACACTTGCCTTGACGATGCCCAGTTCTGCGCCTCCACCACCACTCACAACCCCACAACTGCCTCGATTGTATCAGACTGCTTGTCCAATATCCAGCCTTAGAGGAGCCATAATTTCCTCCAGCTGAATATTGGGGTGACTGAAGCCACTGTCTTCGGCCCCTGGCACAAATTACCACCAACTCCATCCACCTCCCCACTACAATCTCGGGCTGAACTAGACTGTTTGCAACCTTGGTGTCCTGTTCAAGTGAGATATTATCTCCATCACAAAGACCCCCTGTTTTCAGCACTGTAACATCGCCTGTCTCTATCCCTATCTCAGCGAATGTGTCATTGAAACACTGATCCATGCTTTTGTCACCTCCAAACCCAACTATTCCAATGCTATTCTGGCCGGCCTCCCATTCTCCAAGCTCCACAAACTTCAGCTCGTTAAAAACTCTGCTGTCTGTATTCTATCCCGCAGCAAGTCCCACTCACCCACTACCCTATCTTTGCTGACTTTCATTGACTCTCAATCGCCTAACTGCACCCCCCCACCCCAGTCATTTTTTCTCCAAGTCCTGAAGACAGTGACTGGTGCTGGGTTACAGTTCCATAGGTGCAGAAGTCTTTCAGTACTTCATTCAAGTGCCCAGTCTTTACTTTTGAGCCTGAACAGTAGCTGTTAGTAGGGAGTCAACTTGGCTTAGTAGTAGCATTCTCAAGTTTTAGTCAGGAAGTTGTGGTTTCAAGCCTCACCCCACGGACTGGAACACATAATCCTGGCTGGCACTTCAGTGCAATACTGAGTGGGTGCTGCTTTGTTCAAGGTGCAGCCTTTTGGATAAGACTGTTCTGGTGATTGAAGTCACTTATTTGAGAAACACATATCCCTCCATCAGCACCACCAAAAACAGAATAACTGGTCATTTATCTCATTGCTGTTTGCAGGATCTTGCTGTGCACTGGCTGCTTTGTTTACTTACAAAACAACCGTGACTACATTTCAAAATTAATAAATCTTTTGTGAAGCACTTTAATACATCCTCAATGTGTGATAGGCGGTATATAAATGCAAGTTCTTTCTTATTTGGTCGTGTGGGCCTTCATAGTGACACTCCGATACTGCGCTCAAATAATGTCCACACAGGCATTTTCCAGCAGCAGTCAGTAAATAATGATGAGGAGATAGAGCCTTGGCTGTTTTCCCTAACCCAGTGATGCCGAAACTAACTACAACCCCCAGTGCTGCTTTGACTGATATCACTGAGCTCGGCATGCACCAGTGAACAAAAGAGCTTGCACTTTTGGTAGCTCGGTAGAACACCATGCCGTTAGCAGCTGAGTGATTGGGGGGGGCAGCTGCATCTATTTTTATTGATTACACCATTGGCAGTTTCTATGTAAAATGCTTCAATGTAGCAATTCACACCGAATTACTATCAGTTTCGGGTGATTAGACAACAATGGAGATTTTTTGCTTTGAATTGCGAATGGGGTTTCCCGTCATGTGAACCAGTGATAACGAGGTATTTATAGTATCTGCAGAATTTGGCTGGAATGCAGTTGTAGAAATACTGGAGTGGAAGTCACTGTAACCATGAGCCACATTCAGGCCTGCATGAGGCAGCTGTTAGTGTCTTTACAGGTTGCCCTTTCAGTTGCCTGGTAGTTAGTGTACAGTTAGCCAGAGGGTAATAGAGTTCAAATATAGTTCCTCTGTATTGTAACTAGTCAGAATTATCTTTAGCACATGCCCTATTTAATGAATAGCAGCTACTTTCTGTCTAATTTCCTTGGGACATAAAAAGTTTTACTTTAAAAATAAGATGTTGGATGTTTTATTTTGGAAATTTTAGTATTTCTCTATTTTCTAATAATGTTATATTTGCTTTATGTCTTCAAAATGTTAAATTTTGTTCCAGGAAGAATCAAGCTTTATAAAAGATACTTCAGGTCACACTGACATCACGTTCAATCTGGTTCAAATAGTTTTACTGGACAGTTCCTAGTGTCCTTCGTTCCTGATATGGCTGATAGCAAGATGACTGAAGTCCAACTTTCACATAGTAGTCACTTGTTTTATTAAAGAAATGTGACTGTGAGGATGGTTTGGCAATACCTGTTCTGTTTTTGCTTTTTGCTTTTGGATTTCTATCTGATATGTCATATTGAGATTATTATATAGGTAACACACATTATTTTATTATTTTGACTGTTTAAAGTAGTTATTAAAATTGTTTGAGACACCTACACAGCACAGTACCTGTGTACAGTTAGCCCTCCCGAAGAGAGAGTGTTGTTTTGTATGGTTTCATTATTGGTAACATAATCAGAAACAATTTGTCTTGTACCAGAGGTTATGGCACTGTAAAAGTAATAGAACATTTTTACCTGCTGTTTGTCAGGTAGGATTTCTATTCTTTGAGGATACATTATCCTTCCATGAAAGCATGCACCCACTTCCCCCTACCCACATTTTCTGCCCTTGCTGATGATCTGGCCATGCAATTCCTGTATCCAAGAAATTGTTTCCAGGCCACTACCTATGATGCTCTTTGTCTTCTATTAAGAGGTAGGTGAGAGCAGCTCTCCATCCAATTTTTCTGTCCCCTTGCAGAGAATTACCTGGTCTCCACCCAGCTCTAAGCCTGTAAAACTGCAGAGGAGGGAGGGCTGAATGAAATCTGAATCTGATCACTCCATGGCTCAGTACATTGGCACATCATCACAATATGCTACTGTGCCACTAAGTTAAGTAAAACTTTCTGTAAACTCTTTTATCTGACAAAAGCTGCTGCTGCAATTTAAAAAAAAAAAACTCTTTATTGTTGTTGCGGAGCTGTAGCAAAAAAAGCAGAGAATACAATTGCAGTTCGATAGACACAAAGCTTAGCTTGACACTAGTCCCTGGTTAGTTACTGAATTAATTTTTTTTTAATATTTACACTGTGTATCAAAGAGTTGCAATGAGCAAGTTATTATATAGCTTTAGCGATGGTATTAATAGTGTATTTTTAAGCTTTAAAATTATAATAAACTTATTTTATTTACACACTGAAAATCTGATCTTGTTTATAAAGCTGAGGTTTCTTCCTAATTCAGAGGATAAATTTAATGAGCTATAATATTTTGTTGCTTTTTTCAGAAATATTGTGAAAGAAACATAAAAAGGGACACCAATTGTCTTGGTTCAGAAGTTTACTAAAATGATCAAGTTTTTCCTCTTGGTTAACAAACAAGGGCAAATGAGACTCTGCCGGTATTACCAACCTGTGGAAACCCACAAACGAACACTGCTAGAAGCTGATGTCATTCAAAATTGCCTCTCACGAACAAAGGACCAGGTAAAAGTCCTAACACGTTAAAAAAGCTACTGAATCTGTCTTGGATTCATGAATGAATCTTTGTTAAAAATGTAATTGTTTTCTTCTATACTATATTGATATACTGTTGTTGTTCCCATTAAGCTACAGTAGGGAGGAAGTAGGCGGGGGTGGTGGTGGGGTAGTACTGGCTTGTGTGAAAGGACTATGCCCACTCTCCTGGTGTAAAAGGGTGATGGCAGGAGAAATTAGGGGTAGGGGAAGAGCTACATCATCAAATCTTCCTCAACAGATTAAGAATAGTAGGTGGTGATTCCCAAGGGAGGAAAAGAAAACAGTTTGGCTAGATCAGCCTGGTACTTCCTAAGCCCACTTGGAACAGCATTTCTGAGGCCTGGCATCACATTGCCAACGCAACAAGCTCTTTTGGTTGGGAAATGACGTGTGACACAAAAGTATCCAAAGAGGGAAGAAAATGCCTAAGCAAACTAATTTTAAAATGTTAAGTTTGAAAAATTAATAGAATCCAATTTACAAAACAATATGACGAATTAAGGTTAGAAATTCTGAAAATGCTTTTGTCTTTCCCCCAGTGTTCCTTTGTTGAGTACAAGGATTTTAAACTGGTGTACCGTCAGTATGCTGCACTCTTTGTTGTAATTGGGATTGATGATGCAGAGGTAAGCAGCTTTTACCATTCTCACTGAACCAATATATTCTGAACTTCATTGGCTATAGCATGTTCTATATCTGTTTATCTTCTACATGTTTTCAATATACAAGCCCATACTTCAGCTTGGGTAACGATTGGAAAAGTTATTGCAGTACCAGCACCGTGGGACGTTTTACTGCATTAAAGGCGCTATATAAATACAAGTTGTTGTTGTCGTAAAAGAGCCAACACTAATCTTTACATTTACAGTATCAATTATTTTATCAGTGGGCTTCAACTACTTGAGTAAAAAAAAAAGAATGAACTAATGCACATAATTGATGCAGAGCTAGCAGTGTCACACATACACAGTCCACCCACAGTGAAGCAGGTAATGGGCTAAATTTACACACAGTTGTGCTGGTGTATTTTGTGCTGCGTGCCATATTGTATTTGTGTCAAACATATTTTGCTGATACGTAAATTAGGTCCATGCCACATGATGTGATTCTGTGCATAAAGTCAATAAAAGTGTCTGATAATTGCACCGATATTACAATACACTGCAGTGGAATGACAGCTGCCATTTCACGTAGTTTTGCAGGTCTGCTCATACCACAGAGAGAGGCATCATTCATATTTAGATTTTTTTTTATTGGATTGATGCATATGGTTTTTGGCTGTTTAAACTTTATAATCAATGACTGTGAGGTGTTACAAGTGGAGTTAGTGGTCAAAGTAATAATATGAATAATGGAGTACTGGTACCATCTGAACTGACCTTCCATGTAAGAAGCTGTGACTGATGCAGCCTACTCCTCCACTACTGAAAAAGGGTAAATGTCCTTTGGCACGGTCACCAATTATGGCCAGCCTTCCAACACAGGCTAACCTTTGAGCCTAATGTTTTACTATGGTTTGATGCTTTTCTCTCTCTTTCCCACTTCTATTGGTTGTCAGCAGAAAACTGCAGTCACATTGGGCTGGATTTTCATTCAGGAGTCGGGCAGGAGGTGGGACTACAACTTTTGGGGTTGTAGTCCCGCCTCCATCGAGATGTGGCCAATCCACGCGATTTTAACTTGATTGACCTTGTTGAGCCCGCCCAGCGGGCTCAGCAGGCCAATTAAGGGCCACCCGGCAACAGGTAACGTCACAGACTGAAATTTCATCTGTCAAGAGATTTTGACAGATGAAATATCAGCGTTTCACAGCTGTTTGAAGCTGTCAAACACTGACAGTCTTCTAACCTGAGTCCTTCTCCACAGACTCGGTTAGAAATCTCTCCTGCACAGAAAGCTGAAGGCTGTCACTTTTGACAGTTCGCAGCCATTCAACTTTCTGTGCCAGTGAGATGAGGGACTCCTGAGACCTAAAGGAAGGAAGGCTGAAAAGGTAAGAAAAGGTCATTTAAACTTCTTTAATCACTTTAGACACACCAAACATACTTACCTTTGCACTCATGCACCCATCACTCACCTGCACACCAACATCTCGACCCCTCCAAGTCCTTCAACCCGACGGCTCGCCTCACAAACTTGGCGTGGTTTGGAGCCGTCGGGAATCCCACACTTCAGCATTAAAAATGGGGATTAGGCTAAAAACTACCTGTTAACAGGCGGTTAATTGGCACTAATCCCTTCCCACCTCGGGTAGGCGGGTCCCATTGCGGGGCGGGTACCCGCCTCCTTTGAAACTGGCATGGAGGCGGGTTGGGTGCGGGATGGGGTTGGGACCCCTGATTTCGGGATTTTAACCCCCCACATGCCTCCAATCATGTCTCCACGGCCCAATGAAAATCGAGCCCATTGACTTTGCAGCTCTTCTTCTCGGTGACAAAGCCTTTCAATTTATTTTTCTTGGTTCTGACAATGATGAGCCTTTTTTTTACTAGATAGTTCACTCCCACTCACGCTACTGTTAAAGATGATGCCGCTCCATTGTACTCCGTGCCAAGCCTGCTCTTTATTGTGCTATGTTGGCAATGTTTTCATTCCCATTACCCACAACATACAGCAACCAGCAGAAAACATTTTGGCTCGTATGCAGAATGTACTGTTGCATAAATATGCATCAAGTGTGTACCAAATGACAACAAAATTATGTAGGCCTGGAGTTTCCTCCTTCCTCATTTTGCCGATGTCAAGTTACACCCAAGTATCTTCCCAATCTCATTAGAATGCGCCCAAAAATTAAAATGGGCACAAATCAGAGTAAACAATCAGGGCCCCAGGAAACGCCAAACCCATCGCAGTATATTTCTTCTTTGAGTCTTAAAACCCATTTAACCATCATTCATGCACATCAGGCACAGCACCTGTAATCGGGGAAACTTTTCAATTTTTAATGTGACTTCTACTTTGCCATAAAAATGTATTAAAAGAAACAAAATATAGAGCTGGTCTCAGTGAGGATTTTTTTTTTTAATGCTCAAAGAATTGTAATTTAAAGACCAGAGAAATGACTTTGTTTCCTGCTGTGCCTGAAAATCAAGAAGGAATGTTGAGACCCCCGAACAAGTGCTATTGGAGGATACTCACATTTGAGAGTTGGGTTTGTGGGCGGAAATTCGTTTGGACGGAAGGTTTGATGGATGGACGTAAAAGATGGAGCAGACTTGGGTGTATTGTAGTTATGGGTGTAACTCATGCCCAAAATTCCGCGATCTTTTAAGCCACGTAATCGATTACGTGTATGTCTAGGCACAAACTCCAGGCCATGATGTTTTTCTGTAGTGAAATTTTACATTCTTGAGGTGTCATTTAATAATAGAATATGTAACAGTCTAAAACCAATTAATGTCTGTCTTATAGAAGCTGTCGTCAATCTGTTATAGACACAATATACAATAAGGTAGACGAGGCTTTATAATAGTGAGAACTTGCAGACCTTGGTGGTAATTTATAAAACAAAGTAAACAACAGAGCAGACATAAAAGTTAGTGACTAATCCTGTTCTGTCATTGAATATTCTCATATAAAATGCAAATGACAATATTAAATTGTATAAGACAGTGATTTCATAGAACAATAGCAATGTCAGCACAATAGGAGGCCATTTATACCATCGTGTCTCTGCCAGTGTTAACATCACATTGGAGTTATTTATTCCACTCACATTTCCCAGCTTGTTCTATGTATTCTTTAACATTTTTCCTTTTTGAAGTGTTCATTTAAGTCTCTTAGGCACTGTAATTGGCTCAACTTCCATATCCACTTGTAGTAATGAACTCCATATTCTAACCTCCCCTTTATTCTTTTAATGCTAATCCTAAATTTATTCCTTTGTTACAGATTCACTGACTAGTGGAAATAATCCTTCACTATTAACCATCTTAAATTCTGTCAAAAATTTGAACGCTTCAGTTAGACCGCTCCCCTCTTCAACCTTATCTGCTCTAATTAATTCAGTTCTACCTCTGAGTTTCCCTTACAGTTTGCCATGCTCCTTACATTTTTGTCATCAGTAAATTTTGGTATAAATGCCCCTATTCCCATGTCCAAATCATTCATCTAAAGAATGCAAGTTCAAATTTTACCTTGGCCGTTTGAGAATTTAAATTCAGTTTTTAAAAAAAAGCTGGAAATAAAAAACTGATATCAGTAAAAGTGACCATGATTCTGTCAGATTGTTGTAAAAACCTAACTGGTTCACTACTGTCCTTTACGGAAGGAAACCTGCCGTCCTTACCTGGTCTGGCCTATATGTGACTTCAATCCCACACCAATGTGGTTGACTCACAACAAGCCACTCGGCTGTATCAAACCCGTTACAAAACATAATAAGAACTGAATTGTGGGAACACCTTCACCACACCAACTTCAGCAGTTCAAGAAGGCCCACTGCCACCTTCTCAGGCAACTAGTGATGGGCAATAAATGCCGGCCTTGTCAGCGACGCCCAGATCCCGAGAATGAATTTTTAAAATTACAGGTAACAAAAATCATCCCAATACAGATCCTTAGGGCACACCACTAGATCATCCATTTACTCCTACTCTCTGCTTTTTATTCTTCAGCCATTCCTTTATCCATGAGATCGTGAGGTTCCGTCCTAGCTCCTCACATTCATGTGCAAGAACCCTCCTTCAGTCCTACCAACTATGTCCATTCTACATGAACTGCAACCACTGGCTGCTCACCCAGATTATTGAAAATATTGAAATACAAATAATGCAGACAAGTAACTTCTATTTTTGATTTTCAGAATGAACTGGCAGTGTATGAACTTATACATAACTTTGTCGAGGTTTTGGATAAATACTTCAGTAGAGTGGTGAGTTAATAAACAACATTAATAATTAGTAGGACTGAAATACCATTTACACAGTTAAAGTAGTCCCATGGTGGTGGCACATCTCAATGGGCCATAAAGGATCCTGGCAATGGCACAAATCAGGCCACAGCACTGGACTTGAGTCAAGTATGTAACCAAGTAGCTTCACAAAAATGTAACTGAATGACAAAACAATTTTTAATAGTGGAAATATTGGTATGCTTTTGGCAACATACATTTTATTCTTACTCAATTTTAGGAAGGCAGACTTTCAGAGAATGAAGCAATTAATGGAGCTGGACTAGAATAAATTGTTAGAAGGACAAAGCTTTGAGCAAAAGTGGCATAGAAAGTCAATTTAAATCACTGGATAAATTAGAAACATAGAAAAATAGGTGCAGGAGTAGGCCATTTTGCCTTTCGAGCCTGCTCTGCCATTCAATATGATGAGACCTTGGTGAGACCACACCTTGAGTATTGTGTGCAGTTTTGGTCGCCTTATCTGAGGAAGGATGTTCTTGCCATGGAAGGAGTGCAATGAAGATTCACCAGACTGATACCTGGGATGGCAGGAATGACGTATGAAGAGAGATTGAGTCGATTAGGCTTATATTCGCTAGAGTTTAGAAGAATGAGAGGGGATCTCATTGAAACTTATAAAATTCTAACAGGACTAGACAGACTAGATGCAGGAAGGGTGTTCCCGATGGCGGGGGAGTCCAGAACCAGGGGTCACAGTCTAAGGATAAGGGGTAAGCCATTTAGGACTGAGATGAGGTGGAATTTCTTCACCCAGAGAGTGGTGAACCTGTGGAATTCTCTACCACAGAAGGCAGTTGAGGCCAATTCATTAAATATATTCAAGAAGGAGTTAGATATATTTCTTAAGGCTAAAGGGATCAAGGGATATGAGGAGAAAGCAGGGACAGGGTACTGAATTTGAATGATCAGCCATGATCTCATTAAATGGCGGAACAGGCTTGAGGGGCCGAATGGCCTACTCCTGCTCCTATCTTCTATGTTTCTATCATGGCTGATCCTCTATCTCAATACCATATTCCCGCTCTCTCCCCATACCCCTTGATGCCTTTTGTGTCTAGATATCTATCTCCTTAACTATATTCAGTGACTTGGCTTCCACAGCTTTCTGTGGTGGAGAATTCCACAGGTTCACCACCCTCTGAGTGAAGAAATATCTCCTGATCTCAGTCCTAAATGTCCTACCCCATATCCTGAGACTGTAACCCTTCGTTCTAGACCCCCCAGCCAGGGGAAACATCCTCCCTGCATTTCAATTCAATAGGAATAAGAGGAAACCTTTGTGGTCAGCACAGGAGATAATGGAAGAAATAAGGGCAGAAAAGAGGTTGTTCCTCAAATATAGATCTTCACATCAATGGTGGACAGACAGGAGTCCAAGGATAGGGTGAAGACTGATAAATTCCTAGTTTGACAAGTGGATTGGGATTGTAGGAAATAGAAAAACAGCTGGGAAATGGCGGATATCCTGAACAGTGTATTTGTAACGGGATTGACGGGGAAAAAGTGTTGACTCTTTCCTGGAACTAATGAGGAGGACATTTGAAGAATGTTAGTAATTACAATAAGGAAATGAAGGAAATGTTAAAGACATTGAAAGACGATAAGGCCTCGGGGCTGAATGGCCTGCATACAAGGGCACTCACGTACTCATCAGAATCCGGAATTTACATAGGATGACTTGCTTCCACATTAAAAATGAGTTCGCAGGTGACTGATGAGTCCAATGCGGGACCTACAGTCTCTGTCACAGGTGGGGCAGACGGTGGTTGAAGGGGTGGGTGGGTGGGGTGCTTGGGTTGACGTGCGCTCCTTGCGCTGCCTGCGCTTGGCTTCCGCTTGCTCCCGGCGAAGAGACTCGGTGTTTGGCGCCTTCCCGGATGCTTCTCCTCCACTTTGTGCGGTCTTGGGCCAGGGATTCCCAGGTGTCGGTGGGGATGTTACACTTTTTCAAGGAGGCTTTGAGGGTGTCCTTGAAGCGTTTCCTCTGCCCACCTGGGGCTCTCTTGCCGTGCCGGAGCTCCGAGTAGAGCGCTTGTTTTGGGAGTCTCGTATCGAGCATGCGGACAATGTGACCTGTCCATCGGAGCTGATTGAGCGTGATCAAAGCTTCGATGCTGGGGATGTTGGCCTGAGCAAGAACACTGACGTTGGTGCACCTATCCTGCCAATGGATTTGCAGGATCTTGCAGAGGCAGCGTTGCTGGTACCTCTCCAGTGCTTTGAGGTGCCTGCTGTACATGGTCCATGTCTCTGAGGCATACAGCAGGGCAGGTATCACTTCTGCTCTGTAGACCATGAGCTTAGTGCCATGTTTGGTCTTCACTCTCTTCCTCAGGCAACCGAAGGCGGTGTTGGACTTCGTCGTCGACGTCTGCCCTTGTTGACAGTAGGCTTCCGAGGTATGGAAAGTGGTCCATGTTGTCCAAGGCCTTGTCGTGGATTTTGATAATCGGGGGGCAGTACTGTGTGGCGGGGGCAGTTTGGTAGAGGACCTTTGTCTTACGGATGTTTAATGTAAGGCGCATGCTCTCGTACGCTTCGTTGAAGGTGTTGAGGATGGTTTGGAGTTCGACCTCCAAGTGAGCGCAGACGCAAGCATCGTCTGCATACTGTAATTCGACGACAGAGGATGGGACGACCTTGGATCTGGACTGGAGGCGACGGAGGTTGAACAGTTTCCCGTTTGTTCTATAAATTAGCTCCATTCCAGTGGCGAGCTTACTGAGGGTGAGATGGAGCATTGCAGCAAGGAAGATCGAGAAGAGCGTTGGTGCGATGACACAGCCTTGCTTGACCCCAGTTCGTACGTGAATTGGGTCTGTGGTGGAACCGTTGGTCAGGATCACGGCTTGCATGTAGTCGTGAAGCAGGCGGAGGATAGTGACAAACTTTTGAGGGCAGCCGAATTTGAGGAGGACACTCCATAATCCCTCACGGTTGACGTGTTGAAGGTCTTTGTGAGATCAAAGAAGGCCATGTACAGCGGTTGGTGCTGTTCCCTGCATTTCTCTTGTAATTGACGTGCGGTGAAGATCATGTCCATTGTGCCCCTTAGTGGGCGGAATCCGCATTGCGACTCTGGGAGGAGCTCTTCGGCCACTGGGAGAAGGCAATTGAGGATTCTTGCAATGACTTTCCCTGTGGCAGACAGCAGGGAAACTCCTCTATAATTACCGCAATCGGACTTTTCACCTTTCTTGAAAATGGTCACAATTATGGCGTCTCTGAGATCCCCTGGCATGCTCTCTTCCAGATAAGAGAAATGAGCTCATGAATTCGTGCCAGTAGTGCTTCTCCGCCATGCTTTAGTGCCTCAGCAGGGGATTCCATCTGCTCCTCAGGCCTTGTTCTTCAGTTGTCAGATGGCCTTTTCAACCTCATGCCGGGCTGGGGTTGTGCTGAGATGGTGGCGGGTAGCATGTTGTGGGATGGAGTTGAGGACACTCGTGTTGAAGACAGAGTCGTGGTCCTTCCAGTGGGCACTGACTGCCTCTCTGTCCTTGATGAGTACCTCTCCATTCTTGGCCCGCAGTGGGGTAGGGCCTTAGGTGCTTGGGCCGTAGATGGTCTTGACTGCGCTAAAGAAGCCACGCATGCCGTGGTTGTCGGCTAGCTGCTGGATCTCCTGCGCTTTCTCCACCCACCATCTGTTCTTTAGGTCGCGAGTTTTTTGTTGGGCCTCGACCTTCGGGCTTCTGTAGAGCTGCTTTCTTGCTCTCGAGTTCTGTTGCTGTTTCCAGATCAGGAATGCCTTGCGCTTGCAGCTTTTTAGCTCCTGGATCTCCTGGTCATTTGCATCGAACCAGTCTTGGTGTTTCCTGGTCGTGTGACCGAACGTGTCTTCGCAGGTGCTGATTATGGAGCCTTGAGTGCAGACCAGACGCTGTGGGCACTCTGTGCCTCTGCATCACTGGGAGTCGTCAGGTTGTTTGTGAGGCGCAGGCTGAATAGGGCTTTCTTAGCGGGGTCTTTGAGTGCTCCAGCGTTAATTTTCCTGCAGCATTGTTTCTGTTGCCGCCGCTGTTTTGGGGCTACATTGATGGAGATGACAGAGTGGATTAGGCGGTGGTCTGTCCAGCAGTCATCAGCTCCTGTCATGGCGCAGGTGATGCAGACGTCCTTGCGGTCCCTCGCTCGGACGATGACTTAGTTTAGCAGATGCCAGTGCTTGGAACGAGGGTGCTGCCATGAAGCCTTGTACTTGTCTCTCTGACGGAACAAGGTGTTGGTTATGACGAGGCCATGTTCTAAGCATTTCGTCAAGAGGAGGGTACCATTGGAGCCGGCTTTCCCTACCCCCTCTCTGCCGATCACACCTCCCCAGAGGTCTGTGTCCTTTCCAACTCTGGCGTTAAAGTCGCCAAGGAGGATCAGCTTGTCACCCGTTGGGACTCTGGACAGGGATTTCCTTTCCTTTTCCTCATCTAACCCTATTGGCATAACCCTCTATTCCCTTCTCCCTCATATGCTTATCTAGCCTCTCCTTAAATGCATCTATACTATTTGCTTCAACCACTCCCTTTGGTAGCGAGTTCCATATTCTCACCACTCTCTGGATAAAGAAGTTTCTTCTGAATTCCCTATTTGATTTCTTGGTGACTATCTTATATTGATGGCCTCTAGTTTTGCTCTTGCCCACAAGTGGGAACACTCTCTGTGTCTACTCTATCAAAACCTTTTGTAATTTTAAAGACCTCTATTAGGTCACCCCTCAGCCTTCTCTTTTCAAGAGAATAGAGACCCAGTCTATTCATCCTTTCCTGATGGGTATAACCTTGCATGTCTGGTATCATCCTTGTAAATCTTTTTTTGCACCCTCTATATCCTTTTTATGATATGGCGATCAGAATTGCACACAGTATTCCAAGTGTGGTCTATCCAAGGTTCAATGCAAGTTTAGCATAACTTCTTTACTTTTAAATTCTGTCCTTCAAGAAATAAACCCTTGTGCTTGGTTAGTTTTTTTATGGCCTTATTAACGTGCGTCACTACTTTGTGATTTGTGTATTTGTACTCCGAGATCCCTTTTCTCTTCTACCCCATTTAGATTCTAATTTTCCAAGTACAGTAATATGTGACCTTGTAGGAATGGTCAAATTCCTATCTAGAGATTGAGTTCGACGCAGGCAATCAATGAAAAAGGTTTTTAATGTCAAACTAACGAGTTTAAACAGATTGATGCAAGAGAACTATGAATACAGGTCTTAACAGGTCGGAGGCTCCACGAGGACTGCCTGGGCGGTCCCGTGGATGGCGTCATCACGTTTTTCCCGCGTTTGGGTGATCACGTAATTAGCGGCATGACATCATTGCGTTTTCCCGCGCTCTTAAAGGGACCGCGCACTGTACATGCAAACAGTATATACAATGGTACAGATTTAGTCTGTAGCTAACACATCGTTAAAAGGAATTATGTACAGTTGTTCAGAGTCCCTCAGTGGCTCTGCCACATGCACCCCCCCCAGAATTGTCTTTAACGGAAAAAGTCAAACGGTGAGGGGGTCTGACAAGCCTGTCAGAACGACTCCTGTATTCTCCTGTTAGACGGCGGGCGGTCTGGCGGGTGGTTGCACTTGTTCTGGCGTGACGACGGTGGGCGGCCGACCTCGTCGCGGTGGCTGTGCAGTCTCGACGGGACGGTCAAGGTCCAGGTGTGCTGGCTTCAAACGGTCGACCGAAATGTGGTCCAGTTTACTACCGACATCCACCTTGAAGGTTTTGTCTCCTGCCTCTAACATGCGGAAAGGACCAGTGTATGGGGCCTTGAACAGATCCCGGTGAGCATCGTGGCGGATGAACACGTAGTCGCTGGAATGTGAGAGCCCTGAAACCCGTGATGCAATGTGGGAACCGGCGCGAAACATCTGGCTGCTTCCTGGTGACTGATAAGCTGGCGTGCGGCGGACCATGGCTCCGTTGGTGTTGGCAGGAAATCCCCTGGCACTCGCAGCGGCTGACCATAAACGAGCTCTGCCGCGGAAGAGTGAAGATCTTCCTTGGGGGCCGTGCGAAGGCCCAACATGACCCACGGCAGCTTGTCTGCCCATCCAGCGTCTTGGAGGCTGGCCCTCAGTGCGGCCTTAAGCGATCTGTGAAAACATTCGCACAGACCGTTCGCTTGTGGGTGGTAGGCTGTGGTGCAGTGTAACTTGACACCGAGTCATTGAGCCACCGCATTCCAGAGTTCTGAGGAAAAACTGCGGTCCCCGGTCCAAAGAGATGTCAGCAGGCACTCCAAAACGGGTGACCCATGAAGAGATGAACACCCTGGCCACGTCCGCCGAAGTAGTAGATGACAGGGGAACTGCCTCTGGCCATCTGGTGGTGCGATCTACTATGGTCAGGATGTGCGTAAAACCATGGGAAGGTGGAAGTGGTCCTACCAGGTCCACATTAACGTGGTCAAACCGTCGCTCAGGAACTGCAAAGGTGGCCAATGGAGCCTTGATGTGGCGCTGTACCTTGGCCTTTTGGCAGACCACGCAGGTGTTGGCCCAGCCGCGGACATCTTTATGCATGCCCCACCAAACGAACTTAGATGACATTGGCTTCTGAGAAGCCTTCATTCCTGGGTGTGACAACCCACGTTTGGCGTCAAACACCTTGCGGCGCCAGGCGACCGGCACAATAGGGCGAGGGTCCTAAACGGAGACGTCACACAGCAACGTGGTACCAGCCAAATGGAACCTGACGTCGGCCAACTGGAGGCTAGTGGTGTTGGTGCGGTAGGCCTGCACTTCTGGGTCTGAGACTTGGTCTGCTGCCATGAGGGCGTAGTCGATGCCCAGCTGGACCGCATGCACGGTCGCGCGGGAGAGGCAATCTGCCACCAGGTTGTCTTTACCGGCACGTGCTGAATATCTGTGGTAAATTCGGAGATGTATGTCAGCTGACACTGTTGTCGAGATGACCACGGTTTGGCGGTCTTGGCCATGGTAAAAGTCAGTGGCTTATGGTCGACGAAAGCGGTGAAAGGACGTCCTTCCAACAAGAACCGGAAATGGCGGATGGCCAGAAAAAGGGCTAGTAACTCCCTGTTGAAAGTACTGTACGCCCGCTCGTTACGCCGCAGTTGACGGCTGAAGAATGCCAGCGGCTGCCACGTCCCGTTCACCCACTGCTCCTGAACGGCGCCGATTGCATAATCTGACGCGTCGGTGAGGGCGATGGTGGCTCCTGATAGCGGGTGCGCCAGCATGGTCACGTTGGCTAAGGCGCTCTTGGTGTCGGTGAATGCCCGGTCCGTGTCAACCGTCCAGCCTACCGGATCCTTGCCAGACTTGCCCTTGAGGGCCTCGTACAGGGGCTGCATGAGCAGTGCTGCCTTAGGCACGAAACGGTGGTAAAAGTTTACCATGCCGAGGAACTCCTGCAGGGCCTTTATGTTCTGCAGGCGTGGAAAGGATGTCACCGCCTCTACCTTTGCTTGCAAAGGAACCACTCCCTCTGAGGTAATGCGATGTCACAGGAAATCAATTTGGTGCAGACCAAACTGACACTTGGCTGGGTTGATAATCAGGCCGTGTTGGCTGAAGGGTCGAAAGAGGGTACGTAGGTGAGAGATGTGTTCCTCCTTATTAGGACTGGCAATGAGGATATCGTCTAAGTAGACGAAAAGGAACTTGAGGTCCCGCAGCACGGAGTCCATGAGGCGCTGGAAAGCCTGGGCGGCGTTCTTCAACCCAAACGGCATCCTTAAAAATTCAAAGAGACCAAAAGGGGTGATGACTGCGGTCTTTTGGACGTCTTGCGGGTGCACCGGGACCTGGTGGTAGCCTCGGACAAGGTCAACCTTGGAAAAAACGGTGGTTCCTGCCAAATGGGCAGAGAAATCCTGGATGTGGGGGATCGGGTTTCGATCAGGAGTGGTGGCGTCATTTAGGCGCCAATAGTCGCCGCAGGGCCGCCATCCGCCGCCAGGTTTCGGAACGATGTGAAGAGGCGAAGACCAGGGACTATTCGACCTGCGAATAATCCCTAAGCATTCCATTGTTGCAAACTCCGCCTTCGCGACCGCTAGCTTCCCAGGTTCGAGGCGCCGGGCCCGCGCGTGGACCGGGGGGCCGGTGGTGGTGATGTGGTGTTCCACACCATGTTTCGTGGCCATGGAGGAGAACGTGGGCCTGGTCAAGTCTGGAAATTCGCCTAGCAGGCGAGCGAACTCATTCGGAGTCGGGAAAGCGCAGGAGACGGTGCGCGACATGGTGTTACTACGGTGGCAAGGGATAGAGTGAAACGTGGCCGCGTTGATCAGCCGCCGGTTCCTTACATCGACCAGGAGGCCGTTGGCGCACAGGAAATCTGCACCGAGAATGGCTTGTGAAACCTTGGCCAAAACGAATTCCCAGAAAAACCGCTGGCCGCCGAAGCACACCTGGACCCGCCGTCTGCCGAAGGTCCGAATAGCTCCGCCATTAGCCGCTTCAAGGGGGAGGCCGTGCCTCCCAGCCTGTACATCAAGAGCTGACGCGGGTAGAATGCTGCACTGCGCTCCGGTGTTGCACAGGAACCAACGACCGGAGAGGGTATCTGTGATGAAGAGCAGCTTGCCTGCATTGCTGATTGCCATGGCGGCCGCGGGGCACCCGTTAGACCCGTTTTTCATTGGACGGAGTTGTTTTTTTTTGAGAAGCTACAAGGAGGGCGGCAACATCTCGCCTTCGCGCCAAACCGCGCGTGGTAGAAGCACAGCCCCGCGGGCTGAGGAGCTGGGGCAGCGTCTGTGGGGGATGGGCACCTCGTGGCAGCACAGTACTGTTGCGTAACTGCGAATATTTTGTCTGCCTCGGCAGCGAGCGCGGCGCAGTCTTCGACCTCGGATCTCGCCTAGGCCGCTTGCACTTGCTCCGGTAATTGGCTGAGGAATAACTCTCTGAAGAGAAAGCATTCCGGTTCGGAGCCGAGGAGTGTGAGCATTTGGCTCATCAGCTCGGAAGGTTTGGAGTCCCCGATCCCGGGCATAGCGAGCAGCCGACGGGCGCGCTCTGATTTCGTGAGCCCGAAAACCTGTAACAACCGCGCCTTGAGGGTCTCATACTTGCGGTCCGTCGGGGGGTTCTCGAGAAGACTGACGATCCGCGAGGCGGTAGAGCCGTCGAGTGCGGAGACCACGTATAAGTATCGGGTCTGATCCTCAACGATGCCTCTCCGGGCGAACTGGGCTTCAACTTGGATGAACCACGAGGTCGCTTGTTGCTCCCAGAACTGCGGCAGCTTCAACTAAATGGCGTTCGCCTCCATGCTGTGTTCCTTTTGCGAAATCCGTTCACAAAAGTCGGGGTCACCAATGTAGGAATGGTCAAATTCCTATCTGGAGATTGAGTTCGACGCAGGCAATCAATCAAAAAGGTTTTAATGTCAAACTAACGAGTTTAAACAAATTGATGCAAGAGAACTATGAATACAGGTCTTAACAGGTCGGAGGCTCCACGAGGACTGCCTGGGCGGTCCCGTGGATGGTGTCATGACGTCATCACGTTTTTCCCGCGTTTGGGTGATCACGTGATTAGCGGCATGACGTCATCGCGTTTGCCCGCGCTCTTAAAGGGACCGCGCACTGTACATGCAAACAGTATATACAATGGTACAGATTTAGTCTGTAGCTAACACATCATTAAAAGGAATTATGTACAGTTGTTCAGAGTCCCTCAGTGGTTCTGCCACAACCTCCTTATTTGTCTTACCGAAATGTAATACCTCACATTTATCTGTGTTGAAATTCGTTTCCCAATTATATGCCCATTCTGCAAGTTTATTTGGTTTCATCCGCAAATTTAGAAATTGTGCTTTTGATTCTAAATTCTAAATCGTTAATATAAATTGTGAACAACATTGGTCCCAGCACTGATCCTTGTGGGGCCATGCTACCAAAGGAGTTGTACCAAAGTTGTCTTCTCTTCTTAGGCAGTCCCTCAGAGCCGAGGATGACTTGCTTCCACATTAAAAATGAGTTCTCAGGTGACTGATGAGTCCAATGCGGGACCTACAGTCTCTGTCACAGGTGGGGCAGACGGTTGTTGAAGGGGTGGGTGGGTGGGTGCTTGGGTTGACGTGCGCTCCTTCTGCTGTTTGCGCTTGGCTTCCGCTTGCTCCCGGCGAAGAGACTCGAGCTGTTCGGCACCTTCCCGGATGCTTCTCCTCCACTTTGTGCGGTCTTGAGCCAGGGATTCCCAGGTGTCGGTGGGGATGTTGCATTTTTCAAGGAGGCTTTGAGGGTGTCCTTGAAGCATTTCCTCTGCCCACCTGGGGCTCTCTTGCCGTGCCGGAGCTCCAAGTAGAGCGCTTGTTTTGGGAGTCTCGTATCGGGCATGCGGACGGTGTGACCCGTCCATCGGAGCTGAACGAGCGTGGTCAAAGCTTCGATGCTGGGGATGTTGGCCTGAGAGAACACTGACGTTGGTGCACCTATCCCGTCAATGGATTTGCAGGATCTTGCGGAGGCAGCGTTGGTGGTACCTCTCCAGTGCTTTGAGGTGCCTGCTGTACATGGCCCATGTCTCTGAGGCATACAGCAGGGTGGATATCACTACTGCTCTGTAGACCATGAGCTTGGTGCCGAGTTTGAGGTCCTGGTCTTCAAATACTGTCTTCCTTCGGTCGCCTGAGGAAGAGAGTGTACCAAAGTATTGGAATGAAGGAAACATAACTTTCAAAAAAAAATTGTAAAAGTGGACTGTATGGGGAGAAAATCATGCTTGACAAACCTGTTAGAATTCTTTAAGGAGGTATCCGTGCACATGGATAAAAGGAACTCTGTGAAGATTGTTTATCTAAAATGCAGCAAGATATTTGATACAGTACCACATAGCAGGTTGGTCCATAAAGTAGAAAAGCACAGAATAGATGACAGTTATTGAAGTGGATTGACAGCTGGCTGCATCAAAGGAGACAGAGGGTGGTCATGCATGGAGCTGCATGATAGTGGTAGGAAATCACTACTGGGGTGCTCCAAGGATCAATGCTGGGACTGAGATAAGTGGGATAGAGATAAAACTGACACAATTTGCTGATGACGCCAAGTGTTGTCAGGGAACACCAAGTGAAACAAGAGCAGGATGATCCGACACAGAGAGATCGAGATAAATTTGGAAGTTAGGCTGAGAAATGGCAAATGAAATTTAATGTTGACCAGATCAAGGTGATGACACTATCACTTTGAACGGAGATTAAAAATTCAGTGTCAGGATACAACACAGGAAAGGGATTTGCGGTTTCAGTGGACAGGCCATTGAAACCATCTGCACAGTGTGCCACAGTGGTAAACAAGGCAAATAGGACCTTGGGTTGTATAGCACTTGGAATAGAACATACATCTCTGATGTGATACTCAGCCTGATGGACCATGGGTTCATCCCAATCTGCACAGCTCTGATTGCCACATTACAGGAGTGACCTCATAACACTGGAAAAGGTGTAGCAAAAGGCTGCTCGTCTGATACCTGGCATCAGACGCATGAGCTACCAGGAGGAACTGCAGCAGGTGAGTTTGTTTACACTACAGGAAATTAAAAAGGGTTCTTGTTGAGATATTCAAGATCCTTAACAATGTCGGCATGTTAAACCCTGAGAAAATGTTTGCCATTGCTCCAAGAATAACGAGGAGAGATGGGATGAAGCTCAGAATAGGGGAGGTGAATGCACACGTCAGATATAACTACTTCACTTTCAGTGTAGTGAATGTTTGGACAAGCTCCCTAGGGAGGCAATTGAAACCGATAAGATGAATAATTTTAAGAAGGAATTTGACAGGCATTTGATGAAAAAATTAATTGAGGGCTATTGGTAGTGAAATATTCTGTTTATGAATTCTGGTGCCAGCTAGATAGACCAACATGCTCTTTTCCACTCTTGTACAAGCTTTTGTTCTGATTCTGTTATGTATCAAAATTCATGCTATTTTAGTGAGAAACCTGTGTCATTAATGCCAATTTCTATAGTAACAATAAGCCGATCAAAATAAAGTAGCAGTCATAGTCAATTATGGCGTCACTTACTACAATTAAAACTAAAACATTTGGGAGAGATTCACTCTTATTTTGTTTTTAAAATAAACACCATCTTGACATCAATATATGTAGGACACTTTGTTCCTAAAGAAATGAGGCTAGGTGTTCGCATCCCTTTTGGATAAAAATTCATTCACAGAAACACGTGTGTTTAACATAACAACTCATGCCTGGTTTATGCTGAAATCAAAATTGTTATCCTTCTGCCAGCTCCTAAAGCTTGATTATCATTTGCTTTAGTGGCAGCTCTATTTAAAGAAATGCAGCTGCTGCAGTTTTGTTTTTGTTGCGAGAAATTTTTAGAAACCATATAATGCTACATGTGTACTTTTGAAGTACATGAACTTCAACTTGTCCAGAACTCTGCTGCATATATCCTGTCCCACACTACCCCATGCTCCTCGCATGACCCCAGTTCTCACTGACCTATAGTGGTTTCCTGTGCCACGAACGTCTCAAGTTTAAAATCCTTGTCCTCATCTTTATGTCGCCCCATGGTGTCGTTCCCACCCTAGCTCGACATCCTACTCAAGTCCTATATCCCCAAACACTCTCTTGCTCTGACTCTTGTGCACCTTCCTTTACATCACAATTAGCGACAGGGCACCTGGGTCCTACTCTTTGTAATGCCCTTCCTAAACCCGTCTCGCTCATCACTTCTCTCTCCGCCTTTAAAAACCTCCTCAAAATCTAGCTCTTTAACCACATTTTTGGCTATCTAATCTTTCCTGGCTCTGGGTCTGCTTCCCATACATCTAATTGTGAAGCATCTCGGTCCTTTATTACATTAAAGGCGCTACATAAATGGAAGTCGTTGTTGTTAAGGAGTTGAACTTTTTAAGGAAATCAATTTCTGTATCCTGGTGACACGATGATGCCACATAACCCCATGATGTTTTATGCTCTACCAGGCAGCAGTGCCCAGCACTGCTAAACATTCTCAATTCTAATCACAACTTTATTATTGAAATACAGGAGAGACAAAACCCTGATTTTTTTTTTTAATCTAACCTTACCTGTGTATTTTCTTTTTCAGTGCGAGTTGGATGTATCCTTTTGCCAAAAGTTATTTGTAGTTGACTGCATCTCGGAATTACTGCGTTAACACTTAGCTCCCCATCGCAAATATTCACCTAATGTAATAGGACCTGCATGATCTAGCAGCAGAAAAGCACTCTGTTCTGAATATGATCAAAAGTACAGAATGATTGTTTAGATATCAGCTGGCTTCTCCAATGAGGTTGGATATTCTATGACAGCTGTTGCTCACAGTGTAATGTAATAAGGGCATTCAACACACACTGTTTACGTCTCCTCCTCAGGCCGAATATGTCCAAATTTCCGTGAGGATGGACGGAGATAGTTCCCAGGCTGTGCCACACCTGCTGTTCAGCTGACGATGACAGCCCAGCAACAATTCTCTCCAATTTGTTTTTCTTTATAGCAGCAACACTGAGCAAGGGAATCAAACTTGTCTACCTACTCTATGCCCAACACCCTGCACCACTTTACCATCTAAGTAGGAATTCATTTTTATTTTATCCTTTATTTATACTAACATTATTTCAGTAACCTTAATTTAATAAAATAAAACAGATATCAAACAAAGGAAACTGGGATGTAAAAGATTTTCCTCTGGCCACTTCACTTATGTCCTTTAAGGTATTGTGACCAATGTTCCCTCTAATTTTTTATTTTGGTGCGCGTTCCCTTTAATTTTGCTGCGTGATCGCACATGCTCGGTATCTTTTCCAGCAGCAGCAGCTGGTGAGCAGCCTGCGGGGAACCTCCTGATTGGTGCGTGGCGGCGCACCTTCGGAGGAGCATTGATTGTGACCAGTGTTCCCTCTAAGCTGCGTGCATACACGAACGCTCAGCAATCAGGACGGTACCTCGCAGGCCCACTCACAAGCTGTTCACATTTCCGCGGCCGCACGGCAAATTTAAAGCTACACAAAAATTAAAGGGAATATTGTGACCCAAGTGTGTTCAGTATTTGAAGTGCAGTTTTACCTGCGTATTACACATAGTGGGTGTATGATTAATCCTAAACCAATCTGCATTTCAGAATGCTTTGCTTTTAATGAGATACTGTTGTAGTTACATCCTATATTTAGAAATCAGATAATCACCTCCGAATTAAATGCTTCTGCTCTGTGACATTTTCTCAAACTAGTTATCATTTTCTTTAACATTTGAATTATCCAGATCATGTTTAATTTAGACAAAGTCCACATTATCTTGGATGAAATGATTTTGAACGGTCGTGTTGTGGAGACAAACAAAAGCAGAATCCTTGCCCCTCTGCTGGCCCTTGACAAAATGACTGAAAGCTAAAACAAAGCTCCAAAACTGCACTATGCACAATGTTCTTTTCTAACATGCAAAATGCTGCTTTATGGATGTCCTGACTTTTACCAAGTGAACAAACTTCCCATGCTCCTTATAAAAACTTGCTATAGAAAACACAACTTCAATACATCAGGATTATTATCCATATAAAGATCAGGATTCTGAAGGACATACAGTATTGATTTCCTATTGTCGATCAAGAACATTACAATTGCAGTTGAATGCAACAATTCTTATTTCTGTTGGTTTAAAGAATTGTTGAGGTGCGTGAAGTTTATTAAGGGGTGAAAGCATTCAACTTGAAACCTTGTTTGTGATGGTATTAGAGATGGTGCACATCATTTCTGTAATTACATGGTTTAAAAACTAGTCAAGCCGTAAACAATCTTTACAGTTATCTGTGCCAAGGCATCTGTTACGTAATACTGTTAAATTATAGCAAGTTAAAAGTAATGAGAGCATGAAATACTTTATATTTCAGACAGTTTTCCATTGCAATTGGAAGTGTGCAGGAAATTGTGGAACGAAACATTTACTGATTCACTGAGCTTCGCATTGATGAATAATAAATTATTCAGATACTAAAGAAAATTGGTATTCACTCAATAAAAATTGACTGGATAGTGAACAAATCCATTATCTTTAATACAATTAATTATAATTGAATCATCATGACAGCTATCAATTAAATTGACTCACACCTGAACATTTGAAGATAACAAGCTGGGTCCATTTGTCAAGAAAAATATTTTAAAGGTCCCAAAACATCAACTGTGTTCCCCTGACAGATGCTGCCTGACGTGCTGAGTGTTTGCAATGTTTTCTGTCTTTGTTTCAGATTTCCAGCATCTGCAGTATTTTGTTTTTTGTTCAAAATATTTTGATGTTCTACCTTGGATCAGTGGTTGCACTCGTGCCTCTGAAGCAGAAGATTGTGGGTTCAAGTCCCATTCCAGAGACTTGAGCACAAAATGCAGGTTGTCACTTCTGTGCAGTACTGCAGGACTGTTGCACTGTCAGATGAGATGTTAAACCGAGGCCCTTACTGCCCTCTCAGGTGGACATAAAAGATTCCACGGCACTATTCGAAGAAGAGCAGGGCAGTTCTCCTGGTGCCCGGGCCACTAGTTATCTCTCAACCAATATCAGTAAAACAGATCATCTGGTCATTTATCTCATTGCTGTTTATTGGATCTTGCTGTGCGCAAATTGGTAGCCGCATTTCCTACATTATAACAGTGACTACACTTCAAAATTATGTAATTGGCTGCAAAAAACTATGGGACATCCTGAAGTTGTGAAAGGCGCTATAAAAATGCAAGTCTTTCAAACGGACGAGAAGGGCCTAGGTTTGATTCCTGGAATGTACTGAGTTAGCTGATCTCTGCTTGGGTGGCAGTAAAGGCACTACAACTGACATCACTGCTTCTGTGCCAGGAAGGGGAGGAAATAGATAATGTTACTGCTCCATCCTGATCCCTGAGATTTCAGCTGGAAAGTGCATGTTTAGACATCAGATGAGGCCAGGGTTGGGCTCTACCCTCTAAATTGCATGTTACGACTCAACAAGTGCTGCTCAACAACCTCTTCTACTTCAAGTTCATCCATATTGCAAGATCACAGGTGAGCACGACCATTCAGCTTATGCTAGCTCATCCATCCAGCTGTTTATTAAATGATTCTTGGGTTTTTGACTTTGCTGTCTCAAAGTCCATTGCACATGTTGCTGATTCTGTGTTTGGAAAAAGAACTTCCTGATGTCAGTCCTAAACTTCCTAATATGAATTTGTGCTCCATCATTCTAGTTGACGTTTAGTTTGAAGTAATGATTTTATTAGGTTATGAGGTTCCCTTTCATTCATCTACTTTCAAGGCTGAAAAGGCCAAATTTCTCCAGTGTTTTCCTATCATGACTCAATCCTCTGACACCAGGGATCAGTCCTGTCACTCTCTTCTTCACTGCCTCCAGGGTTTGAATGCTTCCCTTGTGCCTTTGTGACCAGAAGTGGAGAGACAGCTCAATGTTAACTGACCAGAACACCAGTTTAAGCATAAATTCCTCTGGCTTGTACTTTACTATCTTGGCTATGAAGTATCGTTAAACATGCTATTTGCTTTATTGGTTGCTGTTATACGCTAAATTGTATATTTTGAGTGCCAACTCTACAAATAACCCGAGATATGTCTCATTTGTACCTTTAACTTTCTTCATACTTTGGAGTACACAAAGTCCATTTCTCTTCCTATTTGTATATGACATTAAGTTATTTCTTACATTAGATAGTTACTTGTATCAATAAAATATATCACGCTGTTTCAGAAGCACAGATCTCTGGACAGTACAGTTGAATACACAACTCATGACATGGTAGTCATTAATATCAAACTTCAAAATAAAGATATATAATATATAGTGCATAAGCGCAATGCGCATAGGGTGCGGGTTCGGACTTGTGACTTTACATATGGGGAAATTTCTGATGTTCACTTGGCCAAAAAATGTTGAAATCAAGGTGAAGCAACCTGTTACCCCATGGACATATTTATGACTTGGTCAGCCACATGTGTGATATATGAGGAAACCTCTTGTGTGTAAAAGTCTGCAAACTAATGAGAAATCCACACAAGTAAAGCTTCTGTTTTCCAGATTTGGAATGTACAATCTCTCCTCATAAGGAGACACTTCATTTGTATAAGTCATAAAGACCTCAGTGCCGGTTGAGAAGAGCCAAACTTGAGACCGTACCCTACATCTTAAGACATTGCTTTCAGTGTTATTGGAAGTCAAATGGGTAGTATCTCAGCCATTAATGACAGGTCTACCCCTCCAGGCATTGCAAATATGCCAGGCTGGCTGGTCAATAATTAACGGTTCCCTGTAGACCTGCCTGGCTAGGGTACTGAATTACTTAGCTTCCCAAAGCGAGCTGATCCAGTTCCCGTCACCTATCACTGGGCAAGCAAGCATTTTATCTTAGACCCAACCTTACAGGAACTGCTTATTCCCCTTGCCCCTTCCAATGAGGGTGTCAATAGTTGGCTTGTGGCGGATCGCCACCTAAACGGGCGCAATCCACTTTTCCGTCCGTGGACAATAAATTGGGTACCTTGCCTTTAAGAAGCATGCTGCCTTTAAGGCATGACAGAGGAGCGGGCGTCGCCCTCTGTGTACACAAAAGCGCGGGCGTCGCCCTCATTCGGTTTTTGGGTTTAGCAGAGAGAAGAGCTGGGGCAGCCATCTCTCAAGAGAATGTAATAAAAAGCCATGTGTTCCTCAGATCGGTTCGGCCTCCATTCGTGTTCCGCGGCAGCCTCAACAGGCTATTAGATAACTAACAAGCACAGTTTTGGGCAACAGATACCAGTCAGGAACTTCCAAGAGGGTATGATAAGCAGCACAACTTCATAAAACATGGGAGTGTAATGCCATGATCCTTCTGACCACATGGATACACACCATACTTCGTTGAATAGTGGTGCCACCAGCTGGAGGTGTGGAGTTTCAGCAGCATATACTTTTCTCTCTAACACAAACAAGGTCCACACAAACCCAACCGCCAAGTAATGCCTTTCAGCAGCTGTTGTCGTAAGTCTCATCATAGTTTCCTTATGAACTATTTGACAAACATCTGCCTTCAGCTTACTGTAAGGAACTACAAAGAACAGCTTACGACATGTCATCTTGATGTTTTAGATGCCCAAGTCAAATGCTGTGACCTAGGCTTATTTGGAGAAAGGGTGGAAAATGGAAGCCTTTGAGATATGGGCAACTCTTGACAATTAATATTGACATTCAAAGCTTCACCTACAGTGTTGTAATTTGAGAAGGGGATCTCAAAAAAGTACAGCAAGCAATTAGGAAAGCAAATGGAATGTTAGCCTTGTAGTGTCCGTGTGTAGATAAAGACACTGAAGACAGGAGTTGGTTCATAGGTATTTACTAAGCAAGTCTGGAGGGGGGGGGTTTCTAAAGGATATACACTGGCTTATATAGTGGCAATTACCAGCATTACGCACACCTGGGGCTCTTAAAGGCACATACACCACAATTGCTCTTAAAGGCACATACACCACAATTCCTCCCCTTCTAGCTAACTAGTACATCATATTTTAAGTAATTATTAATTACATGTTATATGCAAAATAATATACATTGCTGTATTAATTAATTATAAGTTAGTCTCTCAGGAGGCTTCCTGACTCGGTCCGGATAACGCCTCGGGGGTGTAGTAGTTTCTGGTGGTGTAGTAGGTTCTTCTGGCAAGGCTGATTCGGCTTGAAGGCCAGTGTCGGGTTCATCGGGCTCCAGTATCACCGGATCGGAGGTAGATATGGGTATCTCTACTTCATCGTTAGATGTATAGAGTGGTGGTGTAGGTTGTCCCTTTTCGGATGACTTGATGATTTGGTCAGCATAGCGCCTTATTATGCTGTCTCCGATGTCCACGGTATACATCAGTGGTCCTAATCATGTGCAGATAGTTCCAGGCTGCCATTTCTCGGTACGGTAGTCCCGGGCCAAAACCGGTTGGTCTATCTGGAAGGCCCTAGTTGGCTTTTCATTCATGTCCTGAAACTGCCGGTTCTCCACATCCCTTCGGATGTTGGGCTTGACCAAATCCAGCCGGCATCTTAGGTTTCTATTGTAGAACATCATGGCGGGAGTTTGGTTAGTAACCATATGCGTTGCATTCCTATATGCAAATAAGAAGTTATCCACCTTGTGCTGAAGTTTTATGTCTTCATTACCCATGGCCTTGATGGCCTTCTTGAAGGTCTGGACAAACCTTTCAGCCAATCCATTGGTGGCGGGATGGTATGGGGCGGACATGTAGTGCTTTACCCCATTGTTCTTTAAGAACTTTCTGAATTCTTCGGACACAAATTGCGGTCCATTATCAGAACATATCTGCTCCGGCAGCCCATTCCTGGCAAATATGGTCCTTAATACTGTGATGGTTTTTTCCGTGGTGGTGGAGGACATCTTTATTACCTCCGGCCACTTGGAGTGTGCATCAACTGCGATTAAGAACATTGAGTCCATAAATGGACCAGCAAAGTCGATGTGCACCCTTTGCCAGGGAGATGAGGGCCACTCCCATGGATGTAGAGGGGCCTGTGGCGGAGCATTTTGGACCTTCTGGCATCCTAGGCAGCTCTTGGTCATGTCTTCGATGTCTCCATCGATACCTGGCCACCATAAAAACGCCCTAGCTAGGTTCTTCATTTTCACTCCACCCAGATGCCCCTCGTGAAGCTCCTTTAGCACTTTATCCTGGAGTTTGGGTGGAATCACCACTCTGGATCCACACATCAAGGTTCCTCGGCACACTGACAGCTGTTCTCTTCTTTGCGAGAATGCTGGCAACAGTGGTTCGCCATGTGCTGGCCATCCCTTCACTGTTAAATCGTAGACCCGTGAGAGAGTAGGGTCATTTCTTGTCTCCCTTTCAATGGCAGAATTTGTCACCGGTAGACATTCCACTATGGTAGAGTGGAATATCTCTACTGGGTCTACTGTAGGTGCCTCTTCTATCGTTGGCAACGGTAGGCGTGATAAACCGTCAGCATTCCCATGCTGTTTTGACTTTGTATTCAATGTTGTATTGGTGTGCCCCTAGAAAAAGGGACCACCTCTGTAGTCTTTGTGCCGTCATAATGGGGACACCTTTTTTAGGGTTGAATATGGAGATGAGGGGTTGATGGTCAGTCAGCAAGGTAAATTTTTGTCCATGTAGGTAATGGTTGAATTTCTTCACTCCCCATACCAGGCTGAGTGCTTCCCTGTCTATCTGGGCATAGTTACGCTCAGCTGAGTTCAATGAGCGTGACGCAAAAGCTATCGGCCGTTCCGAGCCATCAGGATGCATCGCACGCCAGTCTGATTGGTAGTGATGGGTTGTAATGAGCCAAAACTTTCTCGGATGTGATTAAGTCTTTACATTTATGGAAGGCACGTTTACAGTCTTCGTTCCATTTCCAAATCACTCCTGTCTGTAGAAGATCATTAAGAGGGTGTAGAATAGTTGATAAGTTCGGTAAAAATTTATGATAGTAATTTATTAATCCCAGGAATGACCTTAATTGTGAAACATTTTCAGGTGCTGGGGCTTTTATAACTGCTTCAATTTTTTCAGGTGACTTATGCAACCCTTCCTTATTAATTATGTGGCCACAATATGATATCTGATTTTGGAAAAATTCGCACTTGGGGTGATTTGCTCGTAGGCCCCGTTCTTTCAGCCTAGTGAGCACCTGCTCCAAATTGGCAAGGTGCTCGTTGTCGTTTTCTCCCGTTATAAGGATGTCGTCTAGGTAGCATTGAGTCCCTGGAATCCCTTGCAGGACTTGCTCCATAGCTCTTTGCCAGATAGCTGGAGCTGATGCTATTCCAAAAACCAGTCGATTGTACTGGTACAGGCCTTTGTGTGTGTTTATTGTGAGATACTTTTTAGAGGTCTCCTCAACCTCCATCTGTAGATATGCCTGTGCCAAGTCAATTTTTGTGAAACGTTTCCCTCCGGATAGGGAGGCGAAAATATCTTCTATCCTCGGAAGAGGATCCTGTACCGTGTGAAGGACCGGGTTTACACTCACCTTAAAGTCCCCACAGATGCGAATTTTTTTCTGTTCCTCAGAGTTATTTTTCAATGTTTTTTTCATGACTGGAACGATGGGTGTTGCCCATTCGCTCCAATCTATTTTGGATAATACGCCTGCCTTTTCCAAATTCTTCAGCTCTGCCTCGACTGCCGGACGTATTGCGTATGGCACCGGTCTTGCCTTAAAAAATTTTGGAATTGCTGTATCTTCCACTTTTATTGAGGCGGTGATGCCTTTCAAGGTTCCTAGTTTCTCTTGAAACACTTCTTTGGCGTTGGCCAAGATGTCTTTTAATCGTTCAGGTATGATGTCATCATTGTTTTTTTCCTTACTGGTCACCGTCAGTGCCTGAATGGAGTGCCAGTCTAAACGTATCTTCCTTATCCATTCACGTCCCAACAACGGTGGACCACCATCTTGTAGAATGTATAAATACAACTTTTGTATTTCTTTGCCGTTATATACCACAGGCACCCTTATTTTTCCTTTGGGGTAGACTTTCTGCCCCGTATATGTTTTTAAGATAATGGATGTGTCTTTTAGAGGTATATGCGAAAATAGCCTCTCGTAATCTCGTCGATTTATTACGGTTAGAGCTGATCCTGTATCTAGCTCCATTTTAACTGGGGACCCTGCTATTGTGAGGGTAACCCAAATGGTTTGGTAATCCTCTTTGGCAAGTACATTATATAATTTGAGACAGCTTAGTCTCTTGTTTCCGGAGTCGCTATCGCTATTCTGGTCTTCGGAGCTATTGTTCGTCATCATTTGTACCTTCCTGTACTTTTCTTTATTGATTTTTTGTTTTCTGTCAGTGGATTTATTTTGTCCAGATTGGCATACCCGTGCAATGTGTCCAATCTTACCACATTGCCTGCATGCTTTGCCCTTGAACCAGCAGTCCCTCTGGTTATGGGTGGATCTGCCGCAGCGATAACATCTTCCGAACTCCTGTGTCATTTTATGGGTGCCGAAGTCCTGTGTCTCTTGTTGTATCTCTGCAGCTCCTTTTGCTGCTGCTTCGTATGATACAGCCATACTGAAAGCTTTGTCCAATGTTAAATCTTTTTCAGAAAGCAGTCTTTTTTGTGTTCCTTCACTTAAGAGACTGCAAACAAATTTGTCTCGAAGATAATCCGATAGTCCTGCTCCGAATTGGCAGTACTTTGATAGCTTTCTTAATTCGGTTAGGTAATCAGCGTTACTTTCATTCTTGTGTTGATTTCTCTTGAAGAACTTGAATCGTTCCGCTATCAGCAGCGGTGTTGGGTTTAAATGCTCCTGCAGGGTATCAACAATTTCTTTAAAAGTCTTGTCCTTTGGTTTGGCTGGAGTGATTAAATTTCGTAACAGCCCATATGTCTTCGCGCCCATTAAGTTCAGAAGTACTGAAGCTTTTTTTTCATCTGTTATTCCATTTGCAGTGCAATAAACCTCTACTCTTTCCACGTATGTGGTCCAATCTTCTATTTCGCCATCAAAAGCCTCAATATTACCAGATTTAGGCATTTCAGAAAAGATATGGCGCTTCCCGCGCTTTTTTTTCTCTGTAGCAACGATATGGCGCTTCCCGCGCTTTCCCGCCGCTGCTACCGATAGCAATGCTGTTTTACTGTGGTTTCCGTTTATTCACTGTTGGAGACTCGTTCCCGACGGAGGTCTAAACGCTGACCTGCTTGCCGCGCCAGCCGTCTCTCGCGTGCACCCTCCCAGTCCGTTATTGCTTGCCTCCGATTTCGCTGCCTGTCTCAGCTGTAGAGCCCGCCGCTGGAGCTCCAGCCTGACGCCCAGGAAGGATTAGCGCAGTACCTGTCACCAGCTTGGCCAGCTGGTGAAACCACAGTTTCTCTTACTTCCTTGAGTCTTCTGGACGCTGGAGGAATCGATGTCCTTGAGGTGCTGCCGAATTGCAGGTAAGTCCGTTTCCACTTCGTCGCCACTGTAGTGTCAGTGTGTAGATAAAGACACTGAAGACAGGAGTTGGTTCATAGGTATTTACTAAGCAAGTCTGGGGGGGGTTTCTAAAGGATATACACAATACACAGGCTTATATAGCCCAAGTGGCAATTACCGGCATTACGCACACCTGGGGCTCTTAAAGGCACATACACCACAATTGCTCTTAAAGGCACATACACCACAAGCCTTTATTACAAAGGGATTGGAGTATAAGAGTAAGAAGACTTCCTACAATTATATAGGGTCTTGGTGAGACCACACCTGGAGTACTGTGTACAGTTTTGGTCTCCTTACTTAAGGAAGATATACTTGCCTTAGAGGTAGTGCGATGAAGGTTCACTGGACTGATTCCTGGGGTGGAGTGGGATTGTCCTATGAGGAGAGACTGAGTAGAGTAGGCCTATATTCCCAAGAGTTTAGAAGAATAAGAGGTGATCACATTGAATCATATAAAATACTTAAAGGGCTTGATGGGGTAGATGTTGAGAGGCTGTTTCACCTGGCTGGATAGTCTAGAATTAGGGGTCATAATCTCAGGATAAGGGGTCAGCCATTTAGAACTGAGATGAGACATTTCTTCACTCAAAGGGTTGTGAATCTTTGGAATTCTCTACCCTAGAGGGCTGTGGATGCACAGTTGTTGAGTATATTCAAGACGAAGATAGATAGATTTTTGGATATTCAAGGAATCCAAGGGTATGGGGGGCGGGCAGGATAGTGGATTTGAGGTCAAAGATCAGCCATGATCTTATTGAATGGCGGAGCAGGCTCGAATGGCTGACTCCTGCTCCTATTTCTTATGTTCTTATCGGCAATGCTTTAATCTATATCCTCCTATAGAAGGCTTTGTCAAAGATATGGGGCTGACTCCTGTTTCAGGGTGGTCAAAGACAGGTCGGTTTAGGCCCGAATCCTGTGTGCTTGCAACAGTTTCCCATTCTTGTCATAAATCCATCACATAGCTTGGTCCTTGATTGGGTACATAGGCTGAAGGATGCCCTTTTCTTGCATGTCAAGTACTCCTCCATATTGAACACTACTTGGAAGAAGCACTGAGAGTAGCAAGGACACAGAATGTACTCTGGGTGGGGGACTTCAATGTCCATCACCAAGAGTGGCTCAGTAGCACCACTACTGACCGAGCTGGCTGAGTCCTGAAGGACATAGCTGCCAGACTGGGCCTGCGGCAAGTGGTGAGAGAACCAACACGAGGGAAAAACCTACTTGACCTCATCCTCACCAATCTAACTGCCACAGATGATTCTGTCCATGACAGTATTGGTAGTAGTGACCACCGCACAGTCATTGTGGAGACGAAGTCCTGTCTTCACACTGAGGACACCCTCCATCGTGTTGTGTGGCACTACCACTGTGCTAAATGGGATAGATTCAGAACAGATCTAGCAGCTCAAAACTTGGCATCCATGAGGAACTGTGGGCCATCAGCAGCAGCAGAATTGTATTCCACCACAATCTAACCTCATGGCCCAGCATATTCCTCACTCTACCATTACCATTAAGCCAGGGGACCAACCCTGGTTCAATAAGGAGTGTAGAAGAGCATGCCAAGAGCAGCACCAGGTGTACCTAAAAATGAGGTGCCAACCTGGGGAAGCTGCAACACAGGACTACATGCATGCTAAAAAGTGGAAGCAACATGCTATAGACAGGGCTAAGCGATCCCACAATCAACAGATCAGATCAAAGCTCTGCAGTCCTGCCACATCCAGTCGTGAATGGTGGTGGATCATTAAACAATTAACGGGAAGAGGAGGCTCCATGAATATCCCCATCCTCAATGATGGTGGAGCCCAGCACGTGAGTGCAAAAGACAAGGCTGAAGCATTTGCAACCATCTTCAGCCAGAAGTGCCGAGTGGTTGATCCATATCGGCCTACTCCCAAGATCCCCACCATCACAGAAGTCAGTCTTCAGCCAATTTGATTCACTCCACATGATATCAAGAAACGGCTGAGCGCACTGGATACAGCAAAGGCTATGGGCCCCGACAACATCCCGGCTATCGTGCTGAAGACTTGTGCTCTAGAACTAGCTGCGACTCTAGCCAAGCTGTTCCAGTACAGCTACAACACTGGCATCTATCCGACAATGTGGAAAACTGCCCAGGCATATCCTGTCCACAAAAAGCAGGACAAATCCAACCCAGCCAATTACCGCCCCATCAGTCTACTCTCAATCATTAGCAAAGTGATGGAAGGTGTCATAGACAGTGCTATCAAGCGGCACTTACCAATAACCTACTCACTGATGCCCAGTTTGGGTTCCGCCAAGACCACTCGGCTCCCGACCTCATTACAGCCTTGGTCCAAACATGGACAAAGGAGCTGAATTCCAGAGGTGAGGTGAGAGTGACTGCCCTTGACATCAAGGCAGCATTTGACCGAGTGTGGCATCAAGAAGCCCTAGTAAAACTGAAGTCAATGGGAATCGGGGAAAACGCTCCACTGGCTGGAGTCATACCTAGTACAAAGGAAGATGGTTGTGGTGATTGAAGGTCAATCATCACAGCCCCAGGACATCGCCGCAGGAGTTCCTCAGGGCAGTGTGCTAGGCCCAATCATCTTCAGCTGCTTCATCAATGACCTTCCCTCCAACATAAGGTCAGTAATGGGGATGTTCGTTGATGACTGCACAGTGTTCAGCGCCATTCACAACTCCTCAGATAATGAAGCATTCCATGCCCGCATGCAACAAGACCTGGAGGACGTTCAGGCTTGGGCTAATAAGTGGCAGTTAACATTCGCGCCACAGAAGTGCCAGGCAATGACTATCTCCAACAAGCGAGAATCTAACCACCTTCCCTTGACATTCAATGGCATTACCATTGCCGAATCCCCCACCATCAACATCCTGGGGGGTCACCATTGACCAGAAACTTAACTGGACCAGCCACATAAATACTGTGGCAACAAGAGCAGGTCAGAGGCTAGGTATTCTGCGGCAAGTGTCTCACCTCCTGACTCCCCAAAGCCATTCCACAATCTACAAGGCACAAGTAAGGAGTGTGATGAAATACTCTCCACTTGCCTGGATGAGTGCAGCTCCAACAACACTCAAGAAGCTCGACACCATCCAAGAAAAAGCACCCTGTTTGATTGGCACCCCATCCACCACCTTAAACATTCACTCCCTCCACCATCGGCGTACCATGGCTGCAGTGTGTACCATCTACAAGATGCACTGCAGCAACTCGCCAAGGTTTCTTCAGCAGCACCTCCCAAACCCGTGACCTCTTCCACCTAGAAGGACAAGGGCAGCAGGCGCATGGTCCACCACCTCCAAGTTCTCCTCCAAGTCACACACCATCCTGACTTAGAAATATCTCGCCGATTCTTCATCGTCGCTGGGTCAAAATCCTGGAACTCCCTCCCTAACAGCACTGCAGGAGTACCTTCACCACATAAGATACATAGAAGGTAGGAGCAGGAATAGGCCATTCAGCCCCTCGAGCCTGTTCTGCCATTTAATGAGATCATGGCTGATCATTCAAATTCAATACCCTGTTCCTGCTTTCTCCCCATATCCCTTGCTCCCTTTAGCCTTAAGAAATATATCTAACTCCATCTTGAATATATTTAATGAATTGGCCTCAACTGCCTTCTGTGGTTGAGAATTCCACAGGTTCACCACTCTCTGGGTGAAGAAATTCCTCCTCACCTCAGTCCTAAATGGCTTACCCCTTATCCTTAGACTGTGACCCCTGGTTCTGGACTCACCCGCCATCAGGAGCATCCTTCCTGCATCTAGTCTGTCTAGTCCTGTTAAAATTTTATAAGTTTCAATGAGATCCCCTCTCATTCTTCTAAACTCTAGCGAATATAAGCCTAATCGACCCAATCTCTCCTCATACGTCATTCCTGCCATCCCAGGTATCGGTCTGGTGAATCTTCGCTGCACTCTCTCCATGGCAAGAACATCCTTCCTCAGATAAGGTGACCAAAACTGCACACAATACTCAAGGTGTGGTCTCACCAAGGCCCTGTACAACTGCAGCAAGACATCCTTGCTCCTGTACTCGAATCCTCTCGCTATGAAGGCCAACATACCATTTGCCTTCTTAACCGCCTGCTGCACCTGCATGCTTACCTTCAGTGACTGGTGCACAAGGACACCCAGGTCCCGTTGCACTTCCGCTTTTCCCAATCTATTGCCGTTCAGATAATAATCTCCTGTTTTTGCCACCGAAATGGATAACCTCGCATTTATCCACATTATACTGCATTTGTCATGCATCTGCCCCATCACCCAACCTGTCCAAATCATACTGGAGTTTCTCTGCATCCTCCTCACAGCACACACGCCCACCCAGCTTTGTGTCGTCTGCAAACTTGGAGATATTACATCTAGTTCCCTCGTCTAGGTCATTTATATATATTGTGAATAGCTGAGGTCCTAGCACCGATCCCTGCGGTACTCCACTAGTCACTGCCTGCCACTTGGAAAAGGACCCGTTTATTCCAACTCTTTGCTTCCTGTCTGCCAACCAGTTCTCTATCCAAGACAGTACCTTACCCCCAATCCCGTGTGCTTTAACTTTGCATGCTAATCTCTTATGTGGGACCTTATCGAATGCCTTCTGAAAGTCCAAATACACCACATTCACTGGTTCTCCCTTACCTATTCTACCAGTTACATCCTCAAAAAATTCCAGTAGATTAGTCAAGCATGATTTACCTTTTCTAAATCCATGTTGACTTTGTCCGATCCTGTCACTGTTTTCCAAGTGCTCTGCTATTACATCTTTTATAATGGACTCTAGCATTTTCCCCACTACCGATAATTCCCCGTTTTCCCTCTACCATCTTTTTTAAATAGTGGGGTTACATTAGCTACCCTCCAATCCATGGGAACTGTTCCAGAGTCTATAGAATTTTGGAAGATGACCAGCAATACATCTATTATTTCTAGGGCCACTTCCTTAAGTACCCTAGGATGTAGATTATCAGGCCCTGGGGATTTATCGGTCTTCAATCCCGTCAATTACCCTAACACCATTTCCCTACAAATACTGATTTCATTCAATTCCTCCCTCTCGTTAGACCTTATGTTCCCCAACATCTCTGGGAGGTTATTTGTGTCCTCCTTTGTGAAGACAGAACCAAAGTATGTATTTAATTGGTCTGCCATTTCTTTGTTCCCCATTATAAATTCCCCTGATTCTGACTGCAAGGGACCTACACTTGACTTCACCAATCTTTTTCTCTTCACATATCTATAGAAGCTTTTACAGTCAGTTTTTATGTTGCCTACAAGCTTACTCTCATACTCTATTTTCCCCCTCTTAATTAATCCCTTTGTCCTCCTTTGCTGAATCCTATGCTGCTCCCAATCCTCAGGTTTGCTGCTTTTTCTGGCCAAATTATATGTCCTCTCCTTGGATCTTATGCTATCCCTAATTTCCCTTGTTAGCCACGGTTGAGTCACCTTTTTTGTTTTATTTTTATGCCAAACAGGGATGAACAAATTCTGTAGTTCATCCATGTGATCTTTAAATGTTTGCCATTGCCTATCCACCGTCAACCCTTTAAGTAACGTTCCCCAATCCATCCTAGCCAACTCATGCCTCATACCATCGTAGTTTCCTTTATTTAAATTCAGGACCCTAATCTCTGAGTCATCTACTTCACTCTCCATCTTAATGAAGAATTCTATCATATTATGATCGCTCCTCCCCAAGGGGCCTCGCACAACAAGATTGCTAATTAATCCTTTCTCATTACATAATACCCAGTCTAAGATGGCCTGATCTCTAGTTGGTTCCTCGACATATTGGTCCAGGAAACCATCCTGTATACAGTCTAGGAATTCCTCCTCCACATTATTGTTACTAATTTGGTTAGCCCACTCTATATGTAGATTAAAGTCACCCATAATAACTGCTGTGCCCTTATTGCACGCATCTCTAATTTCCCGTTTAATGCCATCCCCAACCTCAGCATTGCTGTTTGGGGGTCTGTATACAACTCCCACTAATGTTTTCTGCCCCTTGGTATTTCTCAGCTCTGCCCATACAGATTCCACATCATCAGAACTAATATCCTTCCTTACTATTGTGTTAATCTCCTCTTTAACCAGCAATGCTACCCCACCTCCTTTTCCTTTTTTCCTGTCCTTCCTGAATACTGAATACCCCTGGATGTTGAATTCCCAGTCTTGGTCACCCTGGAGCCATGTCTCTGTAATCCCCATTACATCATATCCGTTTACATCTATTTGCGCAGCTGATTCATCCACATTATGGGGACTGCAGCGGTTCAAGAAGGCGGTTCACCACCACCTTCTCAGGGGCAATTAGCGATGGGCAATAAATGCTGGCCTTGCCAGCGACGCCCAGATCCCATAAGCGAATTTTTAAAAAAAATTCTGAACCATGAAGGAGAACTGCTTGGGCTCATGTTTTGTACATCACAAGCTTACCTGCATTGGGACTTTAGTGACATTGAAGAGATGAGAAAGACCAGAGCACCACTTGCTACTTCTTGGTGTTGTCTCAATGAATTGTGACTGAACTAAAGTTAGCGTCCTCCAGAACTCCCAGGTACCAGTATGAATCAAAAATTGAAATAGATGGATCTTGTGTATTCCATGATATTATCTAGATCCCCTCTTAAGCCCTGCAAAGCCATAATTCTGTAACTGCAAACACATCAACCAGAAATACTGCTGTAATTCTTTCAAAAAGACACTTACAATGTTACGTGTTGTCGAAGAAGAATGGTGACGGTGGAGAGCATTGCCTCAGTACACTCCTGAGAGATAGGCTCAGGAACTTGGAGCTGAAGTCCATATCTTGGATAAAATGCAAGATGAGGACATTTACTCCCATAGCTTCCAGCTTTTTTTCTTGAGGGCACTAGGGCAAAAGCTTTATGAAAGTCGATGAAAGCAATGCCAGTAGGTTTCCCCTGAGCCTTGCGACATCTGATCATGTATCAAGTTACAGACAAGGAGGTGAAATCAGAGTGCTTGTCAACCTAAGTTGTTCTCATACACCCCCTAGTGCTCATGTTATAACATAGATGCTGATTTGTTTGTTCAGGATTAGAGTCACCTATTTGCACTCAAAATAGGGATTGGTGCACACTTTGGGGGCGGGGGGACTAGCACAGGGAGACCTAAAAAAGGAAGAAAAACAGTGTACTACTCCAGTAAATCATAGGACATCACAATATATTAGCAATCTGTTAATTCCATGCTGTTATATTAAAAGCTATTGCTAGTTCCTGCTCATATTGGTCAGATTCTCTGCCAATGTCACCAGAACAACACAAAAAGAAACTTGTCCCAAAATAGTCTTTTAGATGTTTTATATAAATATATAGCGGTATATATGTCACATTCCAAGGTTCAGCTGATAGTTGCTTTTAGTTTATATTATGCATATGTCTGCACGTTGTATTGTGTGTATAACAACATTCGATTGCAACAAAGCCACTCTATTCATATTATGAAAATAGTAATTCAACTATTAGTTCCAATAACATGTAGAAACATTGCATTATTATTGCTCATCTTATGCAGATTATCTGTTCTTTTATAAACCAACTTTTCTCAAGGTTCATTAACATTCCAGTTTTCATCAGCAGGGACGTTTATAACTGTCACTAGAAATCTTAGATTTTACAAAATCATGTAATCCAGCATAGAATTCCCTAAATTATTCACAATTGCCACAAATTCTAAAGTCGGGCCCCATATTAACAGTTCTGTATACATAATCAAATTATAACCACTTTCATTTAAATTAATTTGTAGGCCTTCAGGAACCCCATCACTACGGATTCTGTAGACGCTCAGGAACGCCCAGACTGTAACAGGATATGTCATATTTTACCAGCTATGTATTCGGGCTTTTCCCAACACTTACACAGTTACTGCAGCCCAGGTCGAACAATGAACCCTGATTGCAGTAAATTGCATGCTTGAGAGCTTGTAGGTTTCCCACTATATCTCCCATCAAACCAGTAGGCAGAAAAAGTTCAAAATGCAAGGCTGCTTTATACAGGCTAACCTGTTGATCAGGTTTATTTACAAATAAAGCAATTTACAGAAGCAGAATAATAGACAAAATGCTATAAAGCACAATTGGTAATTTAAAATACACACAACTCAGATGAGTCTAAAAGAGTCCACTATTCTTCTTATTCCTCCTGGTAAGCTCTTGAAAAGAGATAAGCCCGGGATTTACAACGGCAGAGTGGATCAGCTCCAAGTAAACTCAGGGCCCAATTCTCTATTGACAATATGTAAGTAGCTGTTTATGGAATTCCATCAGCATTGATGTGAATCGGCCCAAGGAACAGAGCTAATGGGTTTTAAAGGTATTGTCCCCTTGAAGTAAAAGTGTTACCAGTCTGAGCACCTTAGTAAAGAATGTATTTTCTCCCAGGGACTTTCCCACACCTCCACAAGACTATCTTAACACACGACAACAATCAAAAATTACACACAAGTCTGACAACTAATGCATGCTTTAGCATTTTAATCATGCTCTTCCCCTTACCACCCCATCTAAGAAAGCTTTTATCTTGATCAAGTCTTGATCAAGGCTTTATTTACCTTCAATATAGACAAATTATCTCAAAGCAGCAATTTCAATTTTCAATAGAACACGTGGAGCCCATCTTTGATCTTTAACTTAACATATACACACGCATTCATGTGTTGCTTTGATTTGATCAGTTTTGCAAGTGGAAAAGAATATTTTTCATTGGCTGGTCAGTGAAACATTGGGGCTTCAGGACAAATTCTTACCAAAGTGCAAAAGCAGTAATATATGAATAAATTATTTTGTCAACGGAAATACAACTATAAAAGCAGCATTTAAAGAAAAAATGTTTAAATCATTTTTGATCAAGAAAAGCATAAAAACCATTTCCCGCAGAATGATAAATACCTCTTCTGGATCCATGTACACAAGCAATATAATGTAAAAAAATACAGTGACCACAATTGCCCTTTACCACATTTGGAGTAATTTCTTCTCTCCTGTGATCCAGCCCTTAAGTCTGCTTCCTGGAACGAAAATGTCTGGAATGTTGGACTGCTGCATCATGAAAGCATCATGACAGCTCCCAGGGAATCTTGCGCACACCTGCATGAAGCTCTGTAGTTGAACACCAGCTGCGCATTGATGAATAACTTTTGTGGTTTATTAAAACTCCTGGTTGCTGTGTGGTTCTCAGATTGCAATGTGTGTGTAGTCGATGGCACCCTGTCGCTGTGGGAATCCAGCCAGAGAGGTGAATCAGAGTGTCGGCTCATTCTGGCTATTGCCATCAAAGAGGAAATTTACATAATTGTCAGCCCTGGCAAACAATCCATCAGTGACTTGCCTTATGCATTTCTGTGCAGCTAACTGGAATATCCTGGATATGTCTCCGGTAGCGCCCTGGAAGGATCCAGAGACGAAAAAGTTGAGGGCGGTGGTCATTTTCACAGCCACTGGTAATGCGTGGCCACCAAGTCCAGAAGGGAGAAGGTCTTCCTGTAGGAGGCTGCAGATGTCTGCCACCACCTGACATGACAACCTCAGCCTGCGGAAGCACTGCTCTTCCGAGAGGTCAAGGAAGCTGAGCCTCTGCCTGTAAACCCTGTGACATGGGTAGTGGCTCCTGTGACCTTGGACCCTTTCCTGTGCACCTCCCTCCTGTGCACGTGCTGATCCCACCATAGCACGTCGTTGCTGCCATGCATGGTGACTATCTTCCTCTTCTAATGTGTTGTCAAACACATCAAACGTGCCTCGCATCCTGATCTTGTCGGTGTGAAAGCCTCCAAGGTTGAAAAAGCTGTATCCACACAAGAACTCTCTGCCAAAGGTGTGCCAGAGGAAATTGAGACATCAGCTGCAGTAAGTGAGCTTTTATTCAGATGAGACAATGACAAGTTTAAAAACCTACCTGAACTGCTACCTTCATTTCCCTGGTCAATTTCCCAGACCTGGGAAGCCCGTGTTGCACAAGTTAAATATGGACAAAAGCAAAATACTGCGGATGCGGGAAATCTGAAATTAAAACAGAAAATGCTGGAAATACTCAGCAGGTCAGGCAGCATCTGTGGAGAGAGAAACAGAGTTAACGTTTCAGGTCGATGACATTTCATCAGAGTTAAATTTGAAGCCAAGTTAAAAACTTGAAATTTGAAAAGAGCACATTAATGTCTCTGAAGGACATTAATTGCATCAATAAAACTTTTGCATTCTGATCCTAATTAGGTCCCGTTTCATAGGCTTACATAGGATATACGGCAGAGAAACAGGCCATTCGGCCCAACCAATCTATGCCAGTGTTTATGCTCCACTCGAGCCTCCTCCCATCTTTCCTCATCTAACTCTTCAGCATAACCCTCATTCCTCATCTAACTCTATCAGCATAACCCTCATTCCTCATCTAACTCTATCAGCATAACCCTCATTCCTCATCTAACTCTATCAGCATAACCCTCATTCCTCATCTAACTCTATCAGCATAACCCTCATTCCTCATCTAACTCTATCAGCATAACCCTCATTCCTCATCTAACTCTATCAGCATAACCCTCATTCCTCATCTAACTCTATCAGCATAACCCTCATTCCTCATCTAACTCTATCAGCATAACCCTCTATTCCCTTCTCCCTGCTTATCTAACTGCCCCTTAAATGCATCTATAATATTCACTTCAACCACTCCCTGTGGGAGCGAGTTCCACATTCCCACCACTCTCTGGGTAAAGAAGTTTCTTTTGAATTCTCTATTTGATTTCTTGGTGACTATCTTATATTGATGGCCTCTAGTTTTGCTCTTCCCCACAAGTGGAAATACTTTATGTATTTACTGTATCAAAACCTTCAGCTGGGGTTCTGAGACAGCAAAAAGGTAAAAGTGAATTCAACATTAATTCCATTGGCCACTATTTAGTAACAATATCACACACATTATTTAAATATATGACATCAAATTACATTTTAATTAGCAAGCACATTCTACCTCATGCTTATTGTGGTGTGTGTTTACTTTCCTGTCGTATGGTGTGTTCGGCACTATCATTACAAAATTCAGTTTGAAATGACATACCAGCTCCCCTGATTGCTCCTTGAATAAATGCACATGCCTGATGAGGCGCTGAGCCATACAGATCAAGAAAGGCTCCAGATTCTATCCTCGCTGAGTTAGCCAGCGAGGGTGGCAGTTGGGGTGCGAAAATTTGCTTCAATTGAGGGAGGCAAGGGAAAAGATGCCCGGATTTCTGCTTCAAATAATTATTCAGTGAACCCTGTGAATGATGACAGGATCAGCGCTAATTAGAATCCTGGAATGTTAAAGTACAGAAGAAGCCCATTTGGACCATCAGATTTGCACCAGTGGGAGTGAAATTCTACTTCGGCAGGGGCACAATATGAGCAGTAGCTGATGAGCTGCCCGTTAAACACCCTATCTGATTTTCCTTAGCATTGACCTGCGTCCCCAATTTTTCTCTATTTTTCAATCACCCACTTGCTCAACTTGATTTCCTAGAACCAGGTCAACAACATATTGACTGAGAAAACAATGTTCAACGCATTGCAAAAAAAACCTTTCCTTTTTTCACCACAAATATTTTCCTTCACCCAGTCTATTTTTATATAATTAAAACCTCACACTTATAAATCTATTGTTAATACACACTTCTCTAATGTGCCCCTCTTTGACAATCTATAATATACTCCCTGCAGTGTGACAAACTCCTTGTTACATAGGATTACATGTGTGGAGTTTGCACATTCTCCCCGTGTTTGCGTGGGTTTCCTCCGGGTGCTCCGGTTTCCTCCCACAGTCCAAAGATGTGCGGGTTAGGTTGATTGGCTATGATAAATTGACCCTTAGTGTTAGGGGGATTAAATACGTGGGGTTACGGGGATCGGGTGGGATATGTGTCAGTGCAGGCTCGATGGGCCGAAATGGCCTCTACCTGCACTGTGGGGTTTCTGTGATTCTGTGATGTGCGGCACAGAAACAGGCCATTCGGCCCAACCAGTCCATGCCAGCGTTTATGCTCCACATGAGCCTCCTCCTGTCTTTCCTCATTTATATCTATCAGCATAACACTCTATTCCCTTTTCCCTCATATGCTTATCTAGCCTCCCCTTAAATACATCTATACTATTCGCTTCAACCACTCCCTGTGGCAGCGAGTTACATATTCTCATTAAATGGTGAGAAACTTTCAAATGTTGGTGTTCAGAGAGATTTGGGTGTCCTCATGCAAGAAACACAGAAAGCTAGCATGCAGATACAGCAAGCAATAAGGAAGGCAAATGGCATGTTGGCCTTTATTGCAAGGGGGTTGGAGTATAAGAGTAAGGAAGTCTTGCTACAACTGTACAGGGCCTTGGTGAGACCACACCTGGAGTACTGTGCACAATTTTGGTCTCCTTATCTAAGGAAGGATATACTTGCCTTGGAGGCAGTGCAGCGAAGGTTCAATAGATTGATTCCTGGGATGAGAGGCTGTCCTATGATGAGAGATTATGTAAAATGAGCCTATACTCTCTGGAGTTTAGAAGAATGAGAGGTGATCTCATTGAAACATACAAGATTCTGAAGGGGATTGACAGGGTAGATGCTGAGAGGTTGTTTCCCCTGGCTGGAGTGTCTAGAACTAGGGGGCATAGTCTCAGGATAAGGGGTAGGCCATTTAAGACTGAGATGAGGAGGAATTTCTTGACTCAGAGGGTTGTGAATCTTTGGAATTCTCTGCCGAAGAGGGCTGTGAATGTTGAGTCTTTGAGTATATTCAAGGCTGAACTAAATAGATTTTTGGAATCTAGGGGAATCAAGGGATATGGAGATCGGGTGGGAAAGTGGAGTTGAGGTCGATGATCAGCCATGATCTTATTGAATGGCGGAGCAGGCTCGAGGGGCCATATGGCCTACTCATGCTCTTATTTCTTATGTTCTTATGTTCCTATTCTCACCACCCTCTGGGTAAAGAAGTTTCTTCTGAATTCCCAATTGGATATCTTGGTGACTATCTTCTATTGATGGCCTCTAGTTGTGCTCTTCCCCACAAGTGGAAACATTCTCGCTTTATCCACTCTATCAAAAATTTTCATAATTTTAAAGACCTCTATTATGTCACCCCTCAGCCTTCTTTTTTCAAGAGAAAAGAGACCCAGCCTGTTCATCATTTCCTGATATGTATACCCTCGCATTTCTGGTATCATCCTTGTAAATCTTCTCTGCACCCTCTCCAGTGCCTCTAAAGCCTTTTTATAATATGGCGACCAGAACTGTACACAGTACTCTAATGTGATCTAACCAAGGTTCGATACAAGTTTAGCATAACTTCCCTACTTTTCAATTCTATGCCTCTAGAAATAAACCCTAGTGCATGGTTTGCTCTTTTTATGGCCTTGTTAACATGTGTCGCAACTTTTAGTGATTTGTGTATTTGTACTCCGAGATCCCTTTGTTCCTCTACCCCACCTAGACTCACACCCTCCAAGTAATAAGTGACCTCCCTATTCTTCCTACCAAAATGTAATACCTCACATTTATCTATGTTGAACTTCATTTGCCAATTATATGCCCATTCTGCAAGTTTATTAATGTCCTCCTGTAACTTGTTGCAGTCCTCCTCAGTATTGACTATTGAAGTAAGATATTAAAAATTGGATATAACAGGGCAAGACAACCAGGATTCACTTGCAGCACCAATGTACGACGTGGAGGGAATAGGTTAATTCATGCTCTGAGTTGAACAATAGAGGTCTGTATATTGCATGAACCAGCTAAGTTTTAAACATGATTAAGGGACTTCAAATGCTGAGAGATTAAACTGCAAGAACAACTCATGGAAAGATTGAGGGAGATGTGTGTGTTCGGTCAAGCGGGGCGACACCTATGCACTTAAGAGTCTGTTTGTTGTAATTCACAACAGGGTTCCATTCTTCAAAATATAGTAGGGCTAACTAAAGTGTGTTTGCCTTGCAGAGATGACCCGAAGCGAGACAGAAAGTCTGTGGTTTGCCCGCTTTAACAAGGACACTTAAGAAAACACTTAACAAGCCAAACCATCTGACTGCGGGCAAATGGATGGTTGTAAAGTAATTAAGATGAGGCCTATGGTCACAAGAGGTGACGGGACCAACTGATAATGAAATGTGGGGATTGGGGTCAGCAAGAAGATGAACTGTCACGGTTTTATAATTACAATTTAGCTATAACTCTGTATATGCTAATAAGCTTATCCCCGCCTCTAGGGCAGGGCCTTAATTTTTGTATAACTGTGTGGACTTTGAGAGGCTCGTTGGAGTTTGAGTCTTGTGACTCCCCAGGCCTGAATAAACCATTTTGACTTCAATTATTGGGTCTGTCTTTCTTTCAACAAGCCAGTGACATCGACCTTGTATATCACTTGGTCCGCACTTTGGGGGCTTACATCAATTGGTGACAAGGATGGGATGCGCGATCTGAACAAGACTCTCAGACAACGATAACCTAAGACGGGTGAGTATGTTTTAATTACCACCTGTAAAATTAGAGGTTAATCGCTGGCGAGACGTCAAGTAAGAATCGACGTATAAAAGAACTATAAAAAGAAAGACACCTTTAATTGAAGGCGGTTAAAAAGTAAATTGCAGTTAGGGGCAGGGCGTTCCCTAAAGCCATGAGGCGGTGAAACCTCAGTTAGGGGCAGGGCATTCCCTAAAGCCATGAGGCGGCGATACCTCAGTTAGGGGCAGAGCATTCCCTAAAGCCGGGAGGTGGCGAAACCTCAGTTAGGGGCAGGGCGTTCCCTAAAGCCAGGAGGCAGCAAAACCTCAGATAGGGGCAGGGCGTTCCCTAAGCTGAGAGGCGGCGAAACCTCAACAAACGAATGAATGGGTGCACCACAGCGAGTGAATGAAATAAACCCCTACAGTCACAAAGAGGTTAAAACTCAAAACCTCAGGACTAAAGGGTTGGTGTGTGTTTAACGAAATGGAGTGATTGACAGGAAGTAAGAAACTAATCAGAGTAACGCTATAGGGGCGAGCAACGTAGGGTATAAACCTAATTCACCAACACCATGAATTAAGCATTAAACGTAGCAGTTAGTTATGACTAAGAGGGTGGAAGAAGAATCCTTGGGGGACCTGGATTCTATAACCCGACTCCTAGTAGATAAAAAAAAAGACAGTACAGAGAGCCAAAAGGCTTAGTGGGGGGGGGGGGGGAGGAACCAAAGGTAAAGAGGGACTGGTAATCTGAGCTTGTTACCAGAAACAATGTAAGGAATCGAAACAGAAGGGAGAGATAAAGAAGGAAAAAGATCTAATTTGCAGGTGAACCAACTTGAAAACCCAGCAAAGGAAAAAAAAGAAACAAACAGGGATTTGGAAGCTAGGGAAAGCTGCTGAGTCCAATTTAAAAAGGAAGAAAAAGATAAACTTAAAGCTTTACCAACATGGAAGTTATTAGCAGCTGTACTGAGACAAGTAAAACACAAGATTTGCTGGGGGAAAGGAACCTTAAAAGTATGCTGGAATTTCAGGCTGTATAAAATTGTGTGTTAAAGTGTGAATGTTTTCCTGACTAGGAATGTTTAAGAGGTTACAATATTCTTTTGTCTGAAAGTCTGTCCTTTAGAAAAAAGAAATGTCTGCTGTGTGTGTGTTTTAGCTTCACCCACTTCTCTGTGTTAAAGAAAAAGCATTTAACCCCTTTGTCTTGTCTTGGATTTTGGAAGTTATAAGAATGTGCGAATAAGATTGTGCCCTCAGAATGAAACAAACCTACTACAATTTAAGTTAAGCTGGAGTGTAAAAACTGAGAAGAGCAACAAAAAGTTTGTTTAATAAAAGATTAAGTTTCAGTCTAAGATTTAACCTTGGAGTTATGAGGTAAATGAACCTATTAAAACCAGACTTTCATTGTGGCCACAGTGAAATTCTGGTTGATGTAAATTGGTGTCGTCCGAATTGAATAAGATAACTCCAGTCCGCAAGAATATCCGATAGTGGCAGGTCCCTCTACAATATTTAATTGACTATGGTACTGGGAGCCCTATAGAATGCGGGACTAGAGTTAAACCCTAGAAAGGTACAGGTAGGGAAGGATGAAGTAATCTACCTAGGATACATAATAACACAGGGGAAGAGACAAATGCCCGAAGACAAAAAGGTGGGTTAATAAGGAACAGTATCTTGAGAGCCAGGTGATAAGTAATCAGAATCAGAGTGACGTGTGGCCATTGAAGGAAGCAGATTAAAGACTTGGGGCTGCTCGATCGGGAGTTTGTGATTCTGTGGAATACAGAGGATGTAAGGAAAATGTCCAGTAATATGAATAAGTTGGGCCTAGGAGGGGATCCTTTTAAAAGCTATAGCAGATGTAGAGCAAATGAGACTCCGGCAGCATACGCCGACAGACTGTGGCCCACATGGGAGGGGCACTAGGACCCAGAGGACAGCTAGCTGAGCTGCACGCAATCAGTGGCTGCGTGCTTTGATTTATCAGTCCAGTACTTACAAGCAGCTATGGTCAGATTTTGATCCAGAAGGTGGGGTAAATACAAAGGCTAAAGCTGTGAGGAAAATGACCCTGTGCTTTGAGGTGCACCATACAGATAAAAGGAATATCGGGGTAGTGAATAAGCCAAAGGGCAAGATTTGTGAAATGAAACGGGGAAGCCCTCAGAGATGGCAGCAGGAAGGGACCGCGCCAGAGAGGGGATGGGGTCAGGCAGGTACTAGGGCTATTTAATTATTGCCGGAACTTTATCCCAGAATATGCAGAAATGGCCCAGCTTATACAGGATTTGATCAAAAGGGGGGGGGGGGGGGGGGACCATCCCAGGAACTGGTGGACCATGAAACAGCTTTTGTAAAGTGAAACAAGCCCTGAGGTTAGCCAAAGAGAAAAGTGTAAACATATACAGATAGTCGGAATGCCTTTGGGGTGGTGTCTGATTACATGGTAGCCTGGAGTAGGTGAGGATATATGACACCAGGAGGAGGACCCGTAAGACACAAGAATATAATCAAGGAATTAGTAGAAGCCTCTTTCCTACCCAAAGAGTGCGCAATAATAAATTAAAGCACACAAGAGGATTACTGACCGACACCAACAGGGCAATGCATTGGCAGACGAGGCAGCTAAGCGGGCAGCTGAGAAAGGGAATCTGACCAAGGAAGCCCAAGTGTTCATGTTTAGTTAAAGTGTGAAACCACAACTGTCTTTCGGTCAGGGATGTTTTTAGGTTACGTGAAGTGACGCAATAACGCTTTGCTCCACCTTCAAAAGCCTGCAAAGGAGTTAACCCTTTCCACTGACAGCTGTTTGAGTTCACCAAGCAACAACTTCAGTATTACTGAATAGAATTTAAAGATATTGGACATTATTAAATTTAAGTTTCTTAATGTTAAGTTAATATTTCCCCACAGTGATAAAAGGAAAATTATGATAAATTTATACAGATAGTTGGAGACATGAGGCCAAAGGCCAACAGATTATATGGGATCTAGAACAGGATACACGGGACGACCAGAAGGCGGTCCCAGCTGTAGGTAGCAAAGTGATGGCAGAAATAATACCAACCAAACCAGGGCTAGCACCCAGATGGTCAGGACCTTATGAAGTATTAATGAACAGTGACACATGCGCTTGTATAGATGGGTCCGGAACGGGTAAAGGAAGGTGGAAGCACTGGACTCAGTTAAAAATATATAACAAAGACAATGAGTAAGCCATAGATGGTGCCCTTTTGAGCAGAGTGAGGAGTATACAAGAAGATATAAAGAATGGGAAGGGGAATTACTACATATATCAATGATAGGGCCGTGTATGATGATAATGTTATATGCCCTAGTTTGCATCTTCAGGTATGTCTGGAGACAGAGCCACAGACCAAGAAATGAACCAGATGTACAGCATTTTGAATTGATAAAACGGATAAGAGCAGAATAACTCTAACTGGCTGGTGACGACCAGCCCCCTTTTTGTAATTACAGGAACACTGGACGTCCGGAATGAGATGGAGCGTCCTCGCCTTGATCCTAGAGATGAACATAAGTATTGCCATTGTTATGGGGAATTAGTAATAAGGAAAACACAGGATGAGGTGTATTTTAGTGTGGCACATAGAGTTATTAAGCTTGCCATTAATATGAGTACTTTTGAGATGCAAAACAAATATGGAACTCCCTGTGGGAAAAAACAATTAGAGGGTCCACAGGGAAAATCTATCTTACAAAGATGTAAGAAATGGGGAGTATTGGAAATGGCCAGAGCAGGGTATGGCGGCTGGGTTAGCAACAGTTAATAGCTTGGACATAGAAGGAGTAAACGAAGGAGTAGAAGAATTACAAGCAAAAATAGAGAAGTTACTAAAATAAGCTACCGGAAATAGCCAGCAATTGACACTGGCAGGGAAAACAAACAATAATGCAATTGTTGGGGGTGGAAGAGATAATAGCTCCCCATGCAGAAACAATCAATACAATCATTGATCAACTTAATAATGCTTCTCGCCAAACCGATAAGGAACTAATATGTGCCATGTATGGCTCATGGCTATTGTCGAATGCTCAGCATAACATGAGGCAAATAAATAATGGACAGATCCCTGATTGGATTACTGAAATAAAGAATAGATTGGCCTTCCAAAGCTAGGCTTTATTAACTTTAAAATCAGCAGCATATCGTTCCACATCCAATCCCAACTAAAGCTAGAAAAGGACTGAATTTAAGGTAGCCACAACACATCATGTGATCATCAACTACCAATGAGATTACAACACATATCCCAAGGCAGTTAACAAACAACGAATCACAATACTTTTACTAATCAAGGAATAATCACCACATTCACCCCTCCTTTTAAAATATACTCCAACCTAATAACTTTTACAATTTACAATTAATTATTTACAACTAAACTATGCACGAGAATAAAACTATTTACATAACACAATACTAAATGAACAACAACAAATAATAACATTACGCATAAGTATTAAGTATCTCTCAACTAAAATATACTATAATATTTCAACAATTTTTAAAACATTACTATCAATTTAAAAGTCCATTTTCAATCGGTCGACCGGATATCTTGTTCGTGTCGACCTTCTTAACCTTGGTGAAATTCCTTGCCCTCCCACGCCAGAAGGCACAGAAGTATCTTCAACAGGAAGGCTATCCATATCCCGATTCTCAACGGTTTCCGGATTAGAAATCCCATCAGAAGATAAACTGGGACGGTCATAAACATCTATCAAAGGCTGGCTAATAGAAGTATGATTATCTGCAATCGGATTGGAAATATTCGTAGTATCTGTAACAGCATCCACATTATCCGAATCATGACCATTATTAATATCCTCAGAAGAGGGCTGGCCCCCACAAGGAGCCAAGTCTTTAATTGAAACAGTACTTTCTTTCCCATCTTGGAATCGAATATGAGCATATTGGGAATTTGCCTCCAACAGCTCCACCTCCTCCACCAAGGGGTCATATTTTGACAATCTAACATGGCGTCGAAGCAACACAGGTCCCTGCATAGTAAGCCATGAAGGTACCGAATATCCCGTAGTAGATCTCCGCGGATAGTTAAAGAGCCTTTCATGGGGGGTCACATTAGTAGCCGTTGAAAGCAATGATCTAATGGAATGCAGGGCATCAGGCAGCACCATTTCCCACTGTGTATTCTTAAGGTTCCGGGATGTCAACGCCAACATAACTGCCTTCCAGATCACCCCATTGTATCGTTCACACTGTCCATTACCCTGGGGATTATACGGGGTAGTTCTACTAGTAGAAATTCCCCGACTCTGAAGGTATTCCTTCAACTGGGAAGACATAAAAGAACTTCCCTGATCCGAATGGATCTACGCAGGCATCCCAAAGATGACAAAAAGTTGAGTCAAACATTTAATAACTGTAGCAGCTGATACATCTGCACAAGGAAAAGCAAAAGGGAACCTTGAAAACTCGTCCACAACAGTAAATATATATCGGTTTTGAGTAGTTGAAGGAAGAGGTCCCTTAAAATCGACACTCAAACGTTCAAAAGGAGAAGTAGCCTTTATAAGATGAGCTCGCTGAGGCTTAAAGAAATTCGGTTTACACCGAGCACAGATAGAACATGATGAAGTCATCCGCTTGACGTCTTCAACTGAAAAAGGCAAGTTCTTACTGCGTACAAAGTGTATCATCCTCGTAACCCCAGGATGACATAAGGCATTGTGAAGATTAATAAGCGTATCTCCGTGAATCACAGAACAATAAGCCCTCGACAGTGCATCAGCAGCAACATTATCCTTCCCCGGACGATAAACTATGTCAAAATGGTAACATGCCAACTCAATCCTCCATCTCATTATTTTATCATTTTTAATCTTTCCAAAATGTTTAACATCAAACATAAAGGACACAGATTTTTGATCAGTTACCAACGTGAAATGTCGCCCCGATAAATAATGTCTCCATTTACGCAATGCTTCTACTATTGCGTATGCCTCTTTTTCTATTGAGGAATGTCTTTTTTCACTATTATTCAAAGTACGTGAGAAAAAGGCCACAGGTCTTCCATTTTGGTTCAAAGTAGCCCCAATTGCAAAATCCGAAGCATCCGTCTCAATCACAAAGGGAACCTGCTCATCAATGGAATGCACAACTGCTCCTAAAATATCCTTTTTAAAATTCTCAAAACATGTCCTGGCCTCCCATGAAAGAGGATATGTCGTAACCCGAATAAGAGGCCGGATCTTCCGTGAAAAATTTGCAATCCAATTAGAATAATAAGAAAATAGTCCAACAACTCGTTGCAAAGCCTTAGAATTAGTAGGACAAGATAAATCGATCAATGGTCACAGACGTTCTGGATCTGGTTTAATCTTATTTCCCGAAATAATATACCCCAATAGATTTACCTCAGTAGTCGAAAAGATACATTTCTCTTTGTTAAAAGTTAAACCAACTTTTTCCGCAGCTTGAAGGAATCTTTTTAAATTAGAATCATGCTCCACCCTTGATTTGCCACACACTGTGTTGTCATCTAAGTATGAAAAGGTGTCAGAGAGGGAGTTATCACTTATAAAAGCATCCATTGCCCGTTGAAAACAAGCAACACCATTAGTAACACCAAATGGTATTCGGCAAAACTGATACAGCTTTCCACCAGCCTCAAAGGCCGTATATGGTTGATCCTTCTTAACAATAGGAATCTGATGATAAGCACTCTTTAAATCAATAGTGCTAAAAACTTTATACTGAGATACTTTATTGATAAGCTCATCAATCTTAGGCAAAGGGTACGCGTCTAATTGAGTATACTTATTAATAGTTTGGGAATAGTCTATCACCATTCGTTTCTTGTGTCTCTCATTAGTCGTGACAACTACCTGTGCTCGCCAAGGCGAACAACTAGGTTCAATGATTCCTTCCAATAAGAGACGTTGAACTTCAGAATTAATAAATTCTCTATCCTGACTACTATATCTTCTTGACTTGGTAGCAATTGGCTTACAATGCGACATCAAATTGGAAAAAAGTGATAATGGAGGAATAGATAAAGAGGTTAATCCACAAATAGATAAAGGTGGCTTAGTCCCTCCAAATGAAAGACTAAGAGACTCGTGTAACTGAAGCACATCATGTCCAATCAAAATACCCGCACAGAGATTAGGCAAAACAGATAGGCGTATATCAGTATACGTATTACCTAGAAGAACCATTTTCACAAAGCAACAACCAGCTATTTGTGAAGTAAGGGTCGTCTGAGCCATACACACCTGATACGTAACAGGCAAAATTTTCAAATGCTTCTCCTTCGCAAACTGAAGACTTATAAAACTCTCAGTACTGCCCGTATCTATAAGGGCCTTCACTTCCAACCCATTAACTTGAGCCGTAACTATAGCTTTGTTTAGGCCATGAGCAAATGCAGCAGAAATTGATGCAATAAACGCCCTATCTAAAGGCTGAATAGTCACAGAAGAGGTAGTGGAGGAAGACCCTCCCACACCAGGAGAAGGGAAGGTAATTGAACCTGATGATTTGCACACACGTGCATAATGACCTCTCTTGCCACATTTACTACACACAGCCTCCCGAGCAGGACACTTCAGACGAGGGTGCTGGATAATCCCACAAAAATAACACTTCTGAATCCTAGAGGCAACGGCCGCCGAAGTAGAAACTGTTTCAAAATCTAGTAAACCACTCCCATTAAGTCCACATAATTCCTTTTCATCCGAAACTGCCGAAACCACAGTCGCAGGCCGATTAAAAAGAGCATAAGAATCCGAACTTCTCTGAGCCACATCCAATGTAGAAGCTTGCTCAAAAGCACTTTTAAGATCCAGAGTCTTATTTTCTAACAACCGCTGACGAATTGATCTCGACAGTAATCCATTAATAAAAGCATCCCGTACCGATTCGTCCTTATATTCTTCAGCCGTCACAGCCTTATAATTACAGTCAACACTAAGGCACCGAAGTGCTTGTAAATAAGTATCCAAAGATTCTCCCACCTGCTGCCTACGGGCAGATAGAAGATGACGTGCAAATACCTCATTCTTTGGTTTAACAAAAATCTTTTCCAATGTAGAAATAGCCTCTTCATAAGTTTTACAGTGCAAAATATATTTATATACATCCGGGTCAATGTAGTTGATCAGCATATTCAGCTTATTTAGAGCCTCTTGATCCAACACGCCCAAAAAGTTTTTTAATGTACAATACCAATGTTTCCATTTATCATCCACTCCAGCAGAATTGGGGTCAGCCTTGAATCATTCTGGTTGAAGATATCGCTCCATTCTAACATAAAGTTAATAAATTGAAATAAAGAATAGATTGGCCTTCCAAAGCTAGGCTTTATTAACTTTAAAATCAGCAGCATATCTTTCCACATCCAGTCCCAACTAAAGCTAGAAAAGGACTGAATTTAAGGTAGCCACAACACATCATGTGATCATCAACTACCAATGAGATTACAACACATATCCCAAGGCAGTTAACAAACAACGAATCACAATACTTTTACTAATCAAGGAATAATCACCACAATTACTAATGAGGATCTGGAACCTTGGATTGACACAAATAAAAGCCTATGCAAGGGGCGTAAAATGGGACAAGTATACCGGGCAGGCAATTAATTGTCTGACCCCATGGACTAAGATGATTGGCTTTGTACTGGCCATCCCACAATTCCCAGAAGAGGGACAGCCCCTATACGACGTGATTAATATAGGAAAGGTACAAAGGGAGAGTTGGGTTAAATATCATGATGTCCCTACCAAGACACTTTGGGAAAGGGATGAAGATAATAACCAGAAGAATGGAACCTTAAGGGGGTTGGTAATGGACGGGTGCCACCACATGTGAAGGACATGGGTGTGCACACACCCCCCCCCCACCGAGGGAGACACATCCGAGTGAGGATTTACAAAAATCACCAATTGCACCCTTGAGGTACACCCAAGGGGGATACACCAAACAAGGGTCGCACCAAGGAACAACGGGACATTTTGTGTCACCACAATTGAACAGAAATATGAATATCAAGATATGACTTGTCCCATTCCCCAACCAAACCTTTGTTTTGGTCTAAAGATACCTACACAGATAGGAAAACGTGGTCACTTGATAATATGGGACTTAATAAAAAGGTTGAAACTTATGTCATACCAGAGCCCAAGGCAATTCCTAAGTTAGAGGACGAGGAATCTTGGAAGAAATTATGGCAGGAAACGAAGGAAATTTAAAAAGTATTATCATAAAATAGAAGAAGACTTAAGGAAACAACAAAAAGACATTAGTACAACATTAGCGGAAACTCATCCACCACTTCCTATTTTGATAATTGGGGATCAGGATGGTCGGGGACATTGGGCGCCTCAGTGTTACAAGGCATAATGATATTCCTCATGATTGTTATTACAATATATTATGTATTTTTACTGCTCCAGTGCCTCTGCACCAGAATGAGCAAAGCCGAAATTGGTGCAGTGAAAGAAGTCGAGCCTGAGGAGAGGCAGGTAGCGAAGTTAAGTATGAAAAACTCCCCCACCTCTCCAAGGCAAATGGTGTAAGATGTGATAAGAAGCCCTGAAATTACAAGGGATTAATTGGGCATGGTAATTAAGGACCGGGCCGGCCAACCATAAGACGGAGGTGGCAGAAGGAGGGTGGAAGAAGGAGGATGATGAATGAGGATTAGTGAGTGATGACAGTCTCGAATTGGCACGTCATGCACCCAACGTGGGAATGAGGGACAGGCCTGAGCAGAAAGCCTAAACCATTAATGCAGGGTCTAAGGGGCCCCGGGAATTGCTACCCCGGAAGGAAAGACCACCATAAAGGAAAGACCACCATAAAGGAAAGACTACCATACCGCATGGGGGGGAAGTCGGCCCACAAATTGATAGGATATATACACATGTATAACCTAAACTGGTAGAAGGCCAGGGAGTGCACGCTCTGGCAGACACCAGGAAGTGGAAATACATGTTGACCTGTTTTGGAGCAATTGTCCAAAAGGTCAAAAGGGGGGACTGAAGTAAGATATTAAAAATTGGATATAACAGGGCAAGACAACCAGGATTCACTTGCAACACCAATGTACGAGGTGGAGGGAATGGGTTAATTCATGCTCTGAGTTGAACAATAGAGGTCTGTATATTGCATGAACCCAGCTAAGTTTTAAACATGATTAAGGGACTTCAAATGCTGAGAGATTAAACTGCAAGAACAACTCATGGAAAGATTGAGGGAGATGTGTGTGTTCAGTCAAGCGGGGCGACACCTATGCACTTAAGAGTCTGTTTGTTGTAATTCACAACAAGGTTCCATTCTTCAAAATATAGTGGGGCTAACTAAAGTGTGTTTGCCTCGCAGAGATGACACGAAGCGAGACAGAAAGTCTGTGGTTTGCCCGCTTTAACAAGGACTGATATCTTAAGAAAACACTTAACAAGCCAAACCATCTGACTACGAGCAAATGGATGGTTGTAAAGTAATTAAGATGAGGCCTATGGTCACAAGAGGTGACGGGACCAACTGATAATGAAATGTGGGGATTGGGGTCGGCAAGAAGATGAACTGTCACAGTTTTATAATTACGATTTAGCTATAACTCTGTATATGCTAATAAGCTTATCCCCACCTCTAGGGCAGGGCCTTAATTTTTGTATAACTGTGTGGACTTTGAGAGGCTCGTTGGAGTTTGAGTCTTGTGTAGGGACACAAGAAATTTCTCCCCAGGCCTGAATAAACCGTTTTGACTTCAATTATTGGGTCTGTCTTTCTTTCAACAGCCAGTGACGTCGACCTTGTATATCACTTGGTCCGCACTTTGGGGGCTGACATCAACTATCCCCTCCAATTTGGTGTCATCCGCAAATTTAGAAATTGTGTTTTTGATTCCTAAGTCTAAATCGTTAATATAAACTGGGAACAACAGTGGTCCCAGCACTGATCCTTGTGGAACACCACTACCCACCTTCTGCCACTGTGAATAGCTACCCTTTATACCTACTCTCTGCTTTCTGTCCTGAAGCCAGCCAGCAATCCAATCCATTGTTATTCCTCAGCTTAATCCAAGGGGATTTAGCTTGGACCACTTCTCTATTTGAATCCTTATGCTTCAGTGTTGTGATACAGTCTCTAATTAATACCACTACCCCTCCTTTCCTATCGCTCCTGAAAGTATTATACCCAGGAATGTTTAATTACCAGTCCTGATCCAGGCATAGCCATGTTTTAGGCCCATGATCTGAAGTTGGGTTATCCCTGCACCAGAGGGTATGCCTGGTTTAATATTCAGTGGTGAGACTAAAACCCAATACTCTATATAGTCATAGCGCAAGTTTCTAATTCACAACTAAACACATTGAAGTTTATGTTTGCTTAGGTTTTTTTGAGCTGGGTGGAGAAAAGGAGGAACCACATCGTAGTATATATTTCAAAAATATAGGGCTGGACTTTCCTTTGAATTACCACTCCCTGATCAGAGCTCTTTTGAAGATTGGGCCCTCAAGATCTGGGTCCTGAGGTCATTTCTCCACCCTATGTAGATGAACAGCACTCTTCACCTCCACTCCTGGTCCTGGTCCTGATGCTCACAACTGATCTGTGCTTCACTTGGTGAAAACTACTCTGCCCACTCAGCCTGTCATAAATATAAGATAGTCACTAATAAATCTAATAGGGAATTCAGGAGAAACTTTTATACCCAGAGAATGATTAGAATGTGGAACTCGCGACTACATGGAGTAGTTGAAGCAAATAACATAGATGCATTTAAGGGGAAGCTAGATAAGCACAAGGGAGAGAGGGTATGTTGATAGGGTTAGATGAAGAAGGGTGGGAGGAGGCTTGTGTGGAGCTTGGACTGGTTGGGCCGAATGGCCTGTTTTTGTGCTGTAAATACTTTAAACAAAAATTCAGTGATGGAGTTGGTGAGGATGGCGCAGCAGTTTCAGATCTTGAAGTGCCTGGGTGGTCATCTGAATACCAGCCTCTTCCTGCAAGGCAGCCAGTTTGAAATGAAAAAAAACTATCTTTGATGAACATTTCCCAATCTTCTCTTGCCACTTCACCATCTCCCTTGCCTGTTTATCTGCTTATGATGTCTAATGCCGCCTCTTCACGTGGATTCAAGGATTTTGCTGGTGCTCTTTCCCACTTATGTTTCTCTGACAATGATTTTAATTTGAAGGGAGAGAACACAAAGTTAAAGGTATGTAGCATGGACACTTCCTCCAAATGAGTGCATACTTTCCATGATGATGAGTGTTACAGTGCAATGTCCCTTTAAATCAAATGTCCTTCAAGACTAGCGGAATCGCTTGTGGCAGGCCGCGTTGAGAATAGTTGAGAGTTCAGATGGTGCGCGAGTGTTTGAAGAGGTTTTCCTTTGCATAAGAGTTTCCCTGACACCCAAATGATGACAGAGTATGATAGGTGAGTGAAGGCTTTACCAGTGCTACAGGATGTGGATTGGGCAATAGTGCCTTGACTTACCTTGGTCACCCTTAAGGTCATTGAATCTCTTTCTACACTCTGGCAGTTCTTGGAGTGGTGGAATGCATTAACTGCTTCTGCCACCTCCCTTCATATTGCCTGAACCACTCTCTTAAAGGACTTCCTGCTCTCAGTCCCTTACAGTCTTACTCTCCTAGCCCTCGCTTATCAAATGGAAGTCTACAGATGGATCCAATGATCTGGGGGCCCTCCATCTGCTCTCTAACATTGACCACTTCTGTCTCCTGCCCGCCACAAACGTATATGCCCCTTTAAATGGCTGCAGTGTTTTAAATGGTGCAGTACTGAGTTCCCCTCCCTCCCAGTGATGATAAACCTGTGAGGAGCGGTATCACTGCTCCAAACCCACCCTACCTAGTCAATGTATGCCAGCTAAGTAACCCTATCTCTGGACTGAGGTGTAATAAGGCCAGCTGTTTCTGGTGTAACTTGTATACAAACATACGCAAAGATTTTGGATAATGGCGCAGTCCTGCCCTGTCCGCATACCACAATTAATACAGGTCAGCAGTGACACATACAATTTCCCAACTTTCTTAGTGACCCTGGGCTCAAATACAGGAAACATAAGTTATGAAAAACCCAATTTATAATGACATTAGAGAGACCTTCAAAAAGGCTTGATTTCCTCGTTCCAAAAATGCATGAAATCTGAAATGGCTTCTATATGGGCCCAATGTTATATTTTAGTGTTTTTACGCTAGATATACTACCTGGGTTCAGCATCAATAATCACTCCTGTAAGTGGAGCTCATGTCCTCTATGAACCAGAGTGTGAAATTATCTGCCCAATATCTGGGTAGATATAGTGAGACTCAGATTTAACAGAAGGCCCTTACCACTGTGCTGTGGCTTACTGGAATATATGCCACCACAGGACATTCTGGTCTTCGGTAGGCAGAGTGAATGTACACTATGAAATGGAGGTGCAGGCTACAAACCAAAGCTGCATTAATTTAACATTAAACATGTACATGAAGAGTATTCATAGAGTCATAGTCATAGAGTCATAACGACACAGAAGGAGGCCATTCGGCCCATTGAGTCCATGCCGGCTCTCTGTAGAGCAATCCAGTCAGTCCCATTCCCTCGCTTTATCCCTGTAGCCCTGCAAGTTTATTTCACTCAAGTGCCTAGCCAGTCTCCCCTTGAAAACATCGAGTGTCTCCACTTCCACCACGTCTGTTGGCAGCGAATTCCAGGTCATCACCACTTGCTGTGTAAAAAATATTTTCCTCACATCCCCCTGTATTTCTTGCCCAAAACCTTAAATCTGTGTCCCCTAGTCCTTGTAGCATCAACTAGTGGGAAACAGCCTTTCCCCAACTAGCTTATCCAAACCCGTCATAATCTTGTGCACCTCGATCAAATCACCCCTCAACCTCCTTTGCTCTAATGAAAACAAATCCAGCTTCTATTCAGTACAACAGTACACAAACCTATGTTTACAGTAATTACAACCCTTCTCAAAATGTCAGTAAGACATTTCTACGCAACCTCTGAACAAACAACTCGCTTTTAAAATTCACATCCTTGTTTTCAAATCCCTCCAGGGCCTTGCCTTTCCCTATCTCTGTAACCTCCTCCGGTCCTACAACCAATGTTCCCTCTAATTTTATTTTGGATGCGCGGTCCCTTTAATGGGCTGCGCGGCCCATTCAAAGTTTCGCACGTGAGAAACTTCACATTGGAAAAGCCGGTCCCGGGCTGCGCAGGACTGGCAGACAGCCACCCAGCTTAGAGGGAACATTGCCTACAACCCTCAGAGATCTCTGCGCTCCTTCAATTCTGGCCTTTTACGCATCCCCGATTTTCTTCGTTCCACCATTGGCGGCTGTGCCTTCAGCTGCCTAGGCCCTAAGCTCTGGAATTCCCTCTCTAAACATCACCGCCTCGCTCTCCTCCTTTAAGAAACTCCTTAAAACATACCTCTTTGACCAAGCTTTTATTCACCGGTCATAATATCTCATGAGGCTTGGTGTCAAATTTTATTTGATAATCGTCCATAATCACCTTGGGATGTTTTATTACATTAAAGGCACTACATTAATGTAAGTTTTGTTTTTTTATTGTTGAAATACGGTTGCTGATCTCTTAGATAATAAGCTACCACAGAGCCACTGATCTAGCTTCTGACTGATTCCTGAGCTAAGCGCAGGCCACTACACAATAAAGATTTTAATATGTATTGTAACAAAGACAAAATGGTTTCATTTTTGTCACACTCATTAAATTAATTTCCTCCATCAGAAAAAATTGTTCACTTTATTTTAGCTTTCTACAGCTCCTGCATGGATGCCTGGCCAAACACAATGATGTATTGTGAAGTCTTCCAAGCGTACAGCTTATTGCCTCTGAAGAGGCACATTGTTAATTTCAAACTGGCCCGCTCTCCTTTCTGAAAAATCAAATGTTGAGATTGTGCTCGCAATCTCTCCTTTTAAATTTTATGAATCTGCCCTTCTTCCCAGATCTGGACAAGGGATACAGATGTATTGTCCAAAAAAAGCAAGTTCAAAAGACTGTAATGCAGGGAATATTAAATGGTCCATGAGACACATGATAACCTTCATGGAGATATATACAATCTGGCTATGAATTGCCCAAGCACTGGGCCATCAGCAGTATAGGCCACGAACAGGGTCATGGCACAATCTCAATGACTGCAGACACCTGTCTGATTTGTAGATGGTTCTGACTTTGTATATAGGATCCTAGTCTGGATCACATCAAGTCCCTGTGTAGGAAGTCATATGTAATGTAATCGATACCATCTTCCTGTATTTGGATCACACGTTGGGCCCTAATGCAGTTGCAGCAAGATCCAGCACATAACACTCCCCATTTGAGCATTTATCTTCAATTGTTCTCCACACGCCATCCCTAAAAGCCAGATTAGGTGTGGTGACTTTTTAAAAATTAATTCACTGGATATGGGCATTGCTGGCAAGGCCAGCATTTATTGCCCATCCCTAATTGCCCTCGAGAAGATGGTGGTGAGCCGCCTACTTGAACCGCTGCAGTCAGTGTGGTGAAGGTACTCACACAGTACTGTTAAGTAGGAAGTTCCAGGATTTTGATGCAGGGACGATGAAGGAGGAGATATATTTCCAAGTCAAGGTGGTGTGTGACTTGAAGGGGAACTGTTAAAGAAGCCGTGGCAAGTGGCTGCCGTGCATCTTGTAAATGGTTCACACGATAAACATTCACTCCTGCACCAACCGGTGCACTGTGTTAAGGTGGTGGATGGGGTGCCAATCAAATCGAGCTGCTTTGCCCTGAATGGTGTCGAGCTTTGAGTGTCGGTGGAGCTGCACTCATCCAGGCAAGTGGAGAGTATTTCATCACACTCCTGACTTGTGCCTTGCAGATGGTGGAAAGGCTTTGGGGAATCAAGAGGTGAGACACTTGCCGCAGAATACCCAGCCTCTGACCTGTTCTTGCAGCCATGGTATTTATGAGGCTGGTCCAATTAAGTTTCTGATCAATGGTGACCCCCAGGATGCTGATGGTGGGGAATTTGATGGTAATGCCATTGAATGTCAAGGAAAGGTTGTTTTTATTTTAATTCATTGATGGGATGTGGGCATCGCTGGCTGGCTAGGCCTGCATTTAGTGCCCATCCCTAATTGCCCTTGAGAAGATGGTGGTGAGTCACCTTCTTGAACTGCTGCAGTCCATATGGTGTAGGTACACCCACAATGCTGTTAGGAAGGGAGTTCCAGGATTTTGGCCCAGCGACAGTGAAGGAACGGCGATACAGGTCCAAGTCAGGATGGTGTGTGGCTTGGAGGGGAACTTGTAGGTGGTGATGTTCCCATGCGTCTGCTGCCCTTGTCCTTCTAAGTGGTAGAGGTCACGGGTTTGGAAGGTGCTGTTGAAGGAGCTTTGGCGAGTTGCTGCAGTGCATCTTGTAGATGGTACACACTGCAGCCACAGTGCGCCGGTGGTGGAGGGAGTGAATGTTGAAGGTGGTGGAGTGCCAATCAAGCGGGCTGCTTTATCCTGAATGGTGTCGAGCTTCTTGAGTGTTGTTGGAGCTGCACTCATCCAGGCACGTTAGACTTTCTCTTTTTGGAGATGGTCATTGCCTGGTACTTGCGTGGCACGAATGTTAATTGACACTTATCAGCCCAAGCCTGAATGTTGTCCATGCATGCAGGCATGGACTGCTTCATTATCTGAGTTGCAGCAAATGGAACTGAACACTGTGCATCATCAGTGAACATCCCCACTTCTGACCTTATGTTGGAGGGAAGGTCATTGATGTAGTTGAAGATGGTTGGGCCTAGGACACTCCCCTGAGGAACTCCTGCAGCGATGTCCTGGGGCTGATGATTGGCCTCCAACAACCACAACCATCTTCCTTTGTGCTAGGTATGACTCCAGCCAGTGGAGAGTTTTCCAATTCCCATTGACTTCAATTGTACTAGGGCTCCCTGGTGCCACACTCTGTCAAATGCTGCCTTGATGTCAAGGGCAGTCACTCTCATCTTACCTCTGGAATTCAGCTTTTTTGTCCATGTTTAGGCCAAGTCTTAATGAGGTCTACAGCTGAGTGGCCCTGGCGGAACCCAAACTGAGCATCGGTGAACAAGTTATTGGTGATTAAGTGTTGCTTGATAGCACCATCCATGACACCTTCCATCACTTTGCTGATGATTAAGGGTAGGCTGATGGGGCGGTAATTGGCCGGATTGGATTTGTTCTGCTTTTTGTGGACAAGACATACCTGGGCAATTTTCCACTTTGTCAGGTCGATGCCAGTGTTGTAGCTGTACTGGAACAGCTTGGCTAGAGTCACGACTAGTTCTGGAGCACAAGTCTTCAGCACGACAGCCGGGATGTTGTCGGGGGCCATAGCCTTTGCTGTATCCAGTGCACTCAGCTGTTTCTTGATATCACGTGGAGACTGGTTTCTGTGATGGTGGGGACCTCAGGAGGAGGCCGAGATGGATCATCCACTCAGCACTTCTGGCTGAAAATGGTTGCAAACACTTCAACTTTGTCTTTTGCACTCACGTGCCGGATTCACCATCACTGATGCATTTTCATTTAGGTCTAGTATAGTGTCAAAAAGCAATTTCACTGAGGAAATTGAATTTGAGCGTGCTTTTGAAGTTTTTCGTGGTGGTTTTCTAAACAATCATCTCCAGTATGAGATTGGCAATCCTTTTGAATCCCTGTCCTTTTTCTGGCCCAGGATCAGCCATTTTAAGTTTACTAACAGTGGGGAAAGATTTATGTTGGTGCGCTAGGTGGAGCAAAATCATAAATGTGTTTTTTATAAACATTGACAATTTTGAATGAGCTCGCACACAGAAGAAATCTTGTTGAAACGCTGTGAAGTTCTGTCTAAAGAAACTTGGTAATTTTGTAGCCTGTAAAATCAGTCTGACAGAATTGGAACTTGGCAGGAGTGGTTATGGGAACAGGGTTTCTTTTCTGCATCATGTCCAAGGTTTAAATGCAGATATCAAAATAATAAAGACACAAAGCTTAAAATTTGTAAATATACCTTTCAAAACTGATACAAAACAAACAGGCAGTATTGACAGTACAAGATTCCTTTAATTCCCTTCTTTTTTCTATCCTTAAACAGGCCTGAACAGGACATACAATTAGACCAAAAACTCAGATAGGTAACCTGTTCCCATGCCACTGGTAAAACCTGCTTTGTAGCCAGTTCTTTCAAGGTATGTAACAGCGATCCAGAGACACCGTTCCCTTTCCCCATACATGTGAACATGTGACACGAATGAAAGTCAGGTTCCTCCCCATTGAGCAGCAGTTCAGGGAGAACTCAATCCAGTGAGGAGATTAAACTTGCATCCCTCGATGTTAGCACAATGCATCGCGTAGTGGAAGAGTTTGTTACAAGCAACTGGAGAAAAGGTGAATCATCACGGGTCCTAAACACAGCAACAGATTCCTCTCCATAGCTTCTGGGGAATGCTCAGTTCTCAGTTGCTATGGAGAAAAAGGGGACAGAGTCCTATTATGTTGGGTCACCACCTTATTTACATTGCCCTGGTGATTTCCAAGACTTCAGCATAGGCCTGCATCTACAAGTGCATGACAATGGCAGCCATGAAAATGAGGTGCGAGGGGACTTTGGCCCTCCCACCTCAGTCTCCTCTCTACAGTGGAAGGGCACCTACAGAAGCTGGTGTTAGGTCCTACCCCCGGGCACCTTCAGATTGGGTCACGGAACAAGGCAAAGAATGCTGGGGCATGGAGAAAGAGAGAGAAAAAATTAAGTATCAGGCCAATATTTTTCCAGCCTGAAATTTTTAATGTCTGATTTTTGTAGTTATATAATCTTAATTTATTCCTGGCATGTGGAGTAATAAAATGAAATCAATAATTTGCATTAGTAATTCTTTGATTGTGAACCAGTTTGGGATGCCCTGAGAAAGTGAAAGAAATATGTAAATGCCATTTCATTTTTCTTTTAGCTTTGATAATACAAGTTTAGCTTACCCAAAAATAAAAGTATTTACCGCCACAAAATAATTACAAAATTACAAAAGCTTAATCAACATTATTTACAGAAAAGGCAATTCACTCAAGTACTTTGCAAACATTTTAATGATTATTTTGAGCATACACATTTGAAAATAGTTTGTATGACTTGAAACTGCAACTCGAGTTAAATAAATGTTTATAATATACAAAGAAATACAGGGAAAAGCTTAGCTTGCTTTAAAGTGTGCCTTGCACCTAGAACCAGTGTTTCTAGTTTTACTGTAAAATTGCACAAATGCACTCAGGGATTTGATCTTCGGAGCAGGGCATTAAAGAATGAAAACATACTCACACCGAACAGGAAAAAAAAGCTTATTCATGATTGTATAATAAAACTGAGAGCAAGTAAAACTTTAATACTCCAATAAACAGTGCAGGCACTAGTAAACAGGAAATGCTGTTGGGAGAAATGCCCATTCACTCTACATTACAATTCTACACAAGCAGGTTCTTGACCAATAGCATTAGGCCAGCAAAGGAGGTCAAAAAGTGGCATTCGTAGTGAACACAGGTACCAATTGCTGTGCATAATGAAACTAAATATGACACGATGCAGTCAGAAATTAAACACTGAAAACATGACAAAAACTGCCCTTAGGAACATCTAGAGGACTGTCCCAGCTTCCAGTCTCATAAGCCCTTGAAGCAGCACACAGTGCTCTGTGCCATTATATTTGCTGGCCTTGTAATTATTAACAGGAGAAGTTTGTTCCTGCCAAAACATTAGCAGCTAACAGTTATTCATTATGTTTTTTCTCTAAAGCCTTAAAAAGGCAAGCTGCATCAGAGCACAGCTGGAGATCAACATTTTTTCACACAAACACAAGAGGCTTTTCTAGTTTCAGATTCAGTGTCCGTTCACTATCCATCAATGTCCATCAGCTCAATTAAGATGAAAGCCTTTCTCCATTGTAGCAGCTAGCAAACGCTCTCTCATGATTTCCTCAGAGGAATATTCAGGCAATTTAAGGTAGTGCACGCACGTGTTTACTGATGGATAACTTGCATCTGTTGCATCGACCTAATAGGAAAGAATACATTAAAATGCATTCCTTAGGTAATTTAATGCATCATTGTATTTAATAATAGCCAACATTACAGATCTTACATGGAATTGTGGATAAATGCGAGGTTATCCACTTTGGTGGCAAAAACAGGAAGACAGCTTATCTGAACGGCAATAGATTGGGAAAAGGGGAAGTGCAACGAGACCTGGGTGTCCTTGTGCACCAGTTGCTGAAGGTAAGCATGCAGGTACAGCAGGCGGTTAAGAAGGCAAATGGTATGTTGGCTTTCATAGCGAGAGGATTCGAGTACAGGAGCAAGAATGTCTTGCTGCAGCTGTACAGGGCCTTGGTGAGACCACACCTTGAGTATTGTGTGTAGTTTTGGTCGCCTTATCTGAGGAAGGATGTTCTTGCCATGGAGGGAGTGCAGTGAAGATTCACCAGACTGATACCTGGGATGGCAGGAATGACGTATGAAGAGAGATTGGGTCGATTAGGCTTATATTCGCTAGAGTTTAGAAGAATGAGAGGGGATCTCATTGAAACATAAAATTCTAGACAGACTAGGTGCAGGAAGGATGTTCCCGATGGTGGAGGAGTCCAGAACCAGGGGTCACAGTCGAAGGATAAGGGGAAAGCCATTTAGGACTGAGATGAGGAGGAATTTCTTCACCCAGAGAGTGGTGAACCTGTGGAATTCTCTACCACAGAAGGCAGTTGAAGCCAACTTATTAAATATATTCAAGAAGGAGTTATTAGATATATTTCTTAAGGCTAAAGGGATCAAGGGATATGGGGAGAAAGCAGGGACAGTGTACTGAATTTGGATGATCAGCCATGACCTCATTAAATGGCGGAACAGGCTCGAGGGGCCGAATGGCCTATTCCTGCTCCTATCTTCTATGTTTAATTACACAGCTCTAACAAAATCCCTCGTTACAGGTCAAAAGCATTTGACATGTGCACCAGGTTATCCACATTCAATCTAATAATTACAGAGTGGAAGGCAGAAAAATGGATCTTCCTGGGGTAAAACAAGCTAAATCTCCCCATTCCAGAACATATTCGTGCAATTATCATTTACATAAGAGATATTTTACTAAAATATCAACAGTTTTTCAACATGAACAAACCTTTCAATGTAGTACATCCACTTAATTGACAATTTTAAGTTTAGACTACATACCTTGCGTACAATAGTGAGCCGTGGGTGAAGATTGGCCAAACCACCTGGTGGGAGAGTGGAACATCCTGTGGTGAACTGCAGAAATGCCTTCCTTTCATCGGACGACATCCCACAAAGAACCCTTACAAATCGGATGAATCCCGGACTGAGCAGAAAGAGTGAATTTTTTAAAATTACGTTAAGCATGTAACATGAATTGCAATAAGTAATGCAGAAGTCAATATAAAAAAGAAACTGAGCACTAGGTGCTGCAACCTAAAAAAGGGGAAATCTAATATAAAATCCTATTGGCCACATGTTCAATGAAACGCTGCTTGTAAAGCTGACTCAAGTTTCTGTACATTCTAAACATAAACCTTCACCCGAATCAGTGGTGCAATACCACTGAGAATGGTAGAGTACGAGTTTGCACCCATGGTTCCCAATGTCATCGATGGCTCCGAGGGAACGTGCAATGGAGGAAATCTTTAAGGATTTTCACCCAGAATAGTCTCATAAACCTCCTAATGGGCCCATATCAGCAGCAGAGATCTTTAAATAGATCATTGTCCCATCTTAGCTGTGCATGCATGTATGACAGAAATCTGAAATGGGGAAAAAAGTGAATTGTTTTAATTTGCATCTTGGCCTGCACTATTTAACTTGTGAGATAACATCTTGCACAACAAATTGTTTTCCATAACTGGGCACAACAGGACATTCTGTTGAATCAGCTGCATTCCCTGGAATGGTACACCACAGAACATTGCACAAGACACAAAGATTGAAATCATCCAGCTCACAGCTAGGACGACCACTTTTATTTTGCTGCTTGAAAAGACGTCAAAATGTTACTGTGTAATGCATCATCTCAAGCTGTGGCAAATCAATCACACTTAACATTTCCTAACGCTTTGAAAGTGGTATATAAAATACATAGTAGTGGTTCATTTGATACAATATTGTATCAAAGTATCACTCGTTCATCAAGTTGGATTTAATCATCGAATGTGGTATCCAACAAATCACAAATATGTATCCTTTATTCAAATCTGTATCAGTACATTTAAACAAATACCCTATTCAGAGCTATTTGAAGAAATTGTAACTTGACATTTTTATATTTTTAATTACACACGCGAGCTCTGCTATGGCTTAATGTTGTACAATTCCTAAATGATCTCATGTAGGGATTTCATTTGAATATTAACCACGATAAAGTTAGACACAAAATCACAATTATTTTCATGGTTTGGTGCTCCTCAGCCCAGTGCAGTATACCACACAGGCAACCTGCTGCAAGGCATGTCTCGATATCTTTCTATAACTGGCAATGAGATTTGTCCCAGGAGATTCAATCTCGGGTTTCCCCTTCCTCTTTCTAGGCAAGTTGAGACTTTTAGCAAACTCCTACTTCACTGAACTGGCACATACTTGGCAAGAAAATCATCAACATGCATGTCAGCTGTGGCTCAGTTAGGAGCACTCTCGCCTCAGTCAGAAGGTTGTAGGTTCAAGTCCCACTCCAGAGACTTGAGCACAAAAATCTAGGTTGACACTGCAGTACTGAGGGAGTGCTACACTGTTGGAGGTGCTGTCTTTCAAAAGAGACGTTAAAACCGAGGTCTCGTCTGCTCTCTCAGGTGGACATAAATGGCATCAATATTCCGGTTAAGCTCGGTCTGGAGGTCCTGCGCAGGCCGCTCAGCAGTTTTTGAATGGATAAACCACACATGCACATAAATTTGAATGGGCCGTGCAGCCAAACAAAAATTAGAGGGACTGTTGCATGGCACTATTTCAAAGGGGAGAAGGGGAGCCAGGTGACCTGGCCAATATTTATCCCTCAATCAACTGAACAAACACATTATCTGGTCATTATCACATTGTTGTTTGTGGGAGCTTGTTGAGAGCAAATTGTCTGCCGCGTTTCCTACATTACAACAGTGTCTACACTTCAAAAGTACTTCAGTGACTGTAAAGCGCTTTGGGACATCCTGTGGTCGTGAAAGGTGTTATATAAATGCAATTTTTTCTTTTCTTTCTTTTGCATTATTACTGTTCAACAAAGTCAAATGTCAAAACAATCTACAAAACATTACTGGTCAAATTGTTCAAGAAAGCCATTCTAATGTAAAAAGCATTGAGGAATTTAGTAGCATTTAAGGCCATCACTTTTAAGTTTCGCAAACTGATTTGGTGCAGCAGAATTTAAAACCAATATGCTTATGATGCACGTTTCCATTAACACAAAAATAGTGCATGTTTCCAAGGATATAAATAATGAATGAGCCATCAATCTATAATCCCAAACACTGAAGCCTGAAGAGGTACAAAAGCACCTTGTAATAAAAGTAGGTACAGCAGTGACTAAGTGTGCAAATTGCTAAGTCCAGCATTTAAGATGCACTATTTTTAAAATTGGAACTTAGAAATTATAGTACGTTTTGGCTAAACAGAGGGCAAGTTTTGCAGGTCTTAGTCAGATAATTTGTGGCTGGTGGCACAGGAACCGTTCCCAGATCATGCAACTGTACGTGCTCGCCCTTTGGCTAAGGAACAGCATTTACTGCATCCAAGTTCGATAGACTCTGGCCAATAATGACAGTGGACGTGGGGAGGCATGGCTAATTTTTCTGGGAGGAAACTGGAGGATGGGGGAAGAGGAGGGAGGTCAGAAAGAGCAGAGAGTAAAAAAAATCCTGTCCTCTGAATGTCTTCTCCATCTGAGATGCAGAAATAAGTTTGTTGCAATGTGCAGCAAAATTTGAGACTCCGTTTTCACCCAACCCAGTTGTCCTTATTTTGAACTGTACTTGGCTGACCAGATTATTTACTTAATGAAGTCAAATCCCTGGGTTTCTTGGGAATGACAACTTACTGCCTGTAGTAATGCATTAGTTCTGAGCAAACAGTACTTGATCTTTGATTTTGGACTGTAATACAATAGATACTACCTAAATCTTTTCCAAAATCCGTTACAATATAATGGTTAAGGAAAAACTTGTACTTATGAAGTAACTGATCATGTCCTAAGAGCATCCGAAAGTGCTTCAGAACCAAAGAGTTACTTTTGAAATACAGTCACTATTATCCAGGTAAACACAGCAGCTACTTTGCACACAGGGGAATCAAACTAAAATAAGTAAGTCGATGGTTGCAGGATCTTGGTGATTTCAGTCAGTATACACCACCACTGAATGGGAGGATACAGGTTTATCACTTCTATTCCCCAGTCTTTAAAATAATGAAGGGTTTAGACTTTGTCCATGTAGATAAACAATGAGTTGGGGAAGTTAGGAAAGGTCAGGGGACATGCAGCACGGTTACATAAGCATAGAATCAGGTTAGACTTCAGAAGGCATGTCTTTTTGTAGCGGTCCATCAATCTCTGGAACAAGCTGCCGCCTCGTGCAGTGGGTACAGATTTGCTGCAAGTGTTCAAAAGAGAATTGGGTACCATTATAGCTATGGCCAACATCACAACGTACAAAAGGTAGGTGGGGCTTTGGGTAATGTTTCTCATGATCACCTGTTTAGGCTGTTAGGAAGTACCAGGCTGATCCAGCCCAACAGTTCTCTTTTCCTCCCTTGGGAATCACCACCTGATGGCTACTATTCTTAATCTGTTGGGGAGATTTGATGATGTAACTCTTCTTCTACCCCTAATTTCTCCTACCATCACCTTCTTACACCATGGTCTCCTGAAACTTGTTTTAATCGCCTTCGGTGGTTGGAGAGGAAATTCCTAGATTTTTTTCTTCGTTGAATTTGTCATGGCTTTTTTTTTTTTTGCATCTCCCAGAAAATTGTGTGGCTGCTGGTGATTGGGGGTCAATACGCGTCAAGATGCTAAGTTGCACCATGAAGATTTGAGACAGACTCGATGAACCAGCTGGTCTTTACCTGTCCATCATTTTTGTATGTACAGGAAACTTTGTGATATCCGGCACCGACGGGACCGGTGTGTTGCCGATCTATCAAAACTGCTGGACATACAAAGTTAATGTTGAAGCATACGGAGGTTTTCATCTCCGTATCTAACAACAAACACTGTTGCTTAGCAACAGCTACTAAAGAGTCGGCTGCAGCTGCAAGCATCTCTAGCTGAAGCTGTTGCTATAGCTACAGACCTTGCAGTGCCTGACTGGGGGGGAAAAAGAGAGAACTAAAAAAACTTATAGAAAACGGCTCCTGATTTTTGCCGTTAGATCGAGTATTCCGGACATACAACCTCCGGACATACCAAAGTTTCCTGTACTGCCAGTTCCTAATCTTAATAATGCTATTTTACGACAGTGCCACTCAAAGGTTTGGTACTCATTCACAAAAGGATGAAAGTGTTAAGTCACCCAAAATTGCTCTTGTGCAGCTCTTTGGAACAGATTGCTTGTACATGTAACGGGAGATAAAGAATGAACGGAAACAATAGTGTACAGAATAAAATGTCAATTTCTCAAATTGGGAACAATAAAAAAAGTTAGCAGTACTAAAATGAGGAAAAGATTCAATTATAATGGCTTTGTTAATTGTCATGAGAATACAAAAATATTTATAAATACCTATCACGGGTGTAGCCCAATTTGGGTTCAGTATAGTTAATGATGTCCTCTGCAGTCCAAGATGGTGACTGGTTTCCACAAAGGATCATTTGAACTTCTTCATGGCTGAAAGAGCTCAGCTTTTCCATAGGAAAGACATGGTTGAACCCATCTGGAAATGGGGGGGGGGGGGGGGGGGGAGCGGAAGAGGGGGGAAAATGACAAATCACTCACACACATCTAATAGTTAAATTTTCTAATTCAGGCTTTCTATTTATACATGCCCTTGCTTAACTTTTTTTCATACATCTGTTACAATTTTTTACTAGCTTTGCAAAGAGCATTCTGATGCAATTTTTGCACTTTCACTTGTTCAATGATGACAGGATGGTATACCAAAATACTGACAATACCCATATTTTTGTTTAAATTTAAATGTCATCCTCAAGTTTCCATTCCTCCTCAGAGTTCTGTCTTTAATAGTTACATAATACTATAGATTACTCATGTAATATTCAGGCATTTCTTCCTGACCCCACCATTAACCCAAGGGGTCTGGCTCTTCACAATTCACAATTCAATTCAAATCGCTTTATTGGCATGATAAGTTACATCTTATGTTGCCAAAGCATCAAAATACATTTATGGTTTAGCACATAAACGCAGTTCTATTCATACAGTGTATAAACAGGTATATCCCCGAGTGTATAAATATACATTCGCATTGTTTATATATATTTTTTTCTTAGTTTACTGGTTGTCCCTCTGTTCATGGCAAGCTGTAACATAGTGTGCCGCCAGTGTTATACAGCTTCTCTCCTCTCCCAGTAGGAATGGGAGTTTTTGGTTGTCATTCAGATTTCTGAAATCAGGGCATATTTGTGAGAATTTTTGGTAGAAATTCTCCCTGATGCCCCGATATTTTCCACAAGCTGTGAGGAAGTGCATCTCTGTCTCCACCACTCCCTGACTGCAGTGAGAGCATATCCTGTCCTCTCTTGGCAGCCTGGTCTGCCTGTGTCTGCCTTTTTCGATCGCTAGGCTATGTTCGCTATGCTCTTAGTGGGATACTGTTCAACAAGCTACAGTAGCTCTCCATATCTTGTCAAGTGACCACTTTTCACATGCAAGGCTACACAATGTTATCAAGCCATTTTACCAAGAAATGCGCCACGACCCAGCCAGATCTTATCCCCATCAAACAATCTCACACACTCACTTTCCAGCATAGATCACGAGATAGAAATCAGGAGCAGGAACCCCAACTGATTTCCCTACACCACCCCACCCCCAGACTAGTAGCATTAAGGCCAATCACGGTGCTCCAGCTGAGATCAGCTAACAACGCAGCCCAGGGATATGAGGCCCGGAATTTGCAGTCAGCAGCGAAGCGAAAGCATTCACTGCTGGCCCCGAAGTACGCTCCGCACAAGGATCTTGCAATCCCTGTGTCGGGAATTTTGGGTTCTCAGACCTTCAATTCAATTAACTGTAGTGGGGATCCCCTTGTGCGAACTGATGGGACGACAACAGGCTGTCTAAGCAGCCAATCAAAACGCAGAATTCACACAGACAGCGAACAAGGAAGTGAGTTAGCTCTTAAAATTCGAACTTTTTAAAAATGTCAGAGAGCAAAACAAAGATTGGGCCTCTCATGGGGAAAAAGCAAACCTGAAATAAAGACAAACTTTACATTTTTTATTAAAATGAACAAATTTCACTGCACAAAATTAAACTTAGTCTTCCAGGCCCTTAATATTTGTTTAGCAGTAATAACGCTGTTAAAACCCCAGTTACACCTAATCCCTTTGGGTCTAACTTTTAGTGAGGAATTTAACAGTGTGCTTACTGCGGAAGAGCCGAAGTTTTCATCAGCTTCAATGATTTGCGAGATTTCAGCGATTGCCAGCTCTGCGGTTTGCGGGGGGGGGGGGGGGGGGGGGAAGCACAGCCAGTTTCGGAGCCGTCAATGACAGACCGCAACTTTGGGATTTTCGCATGTGCCTGCGCCAAATCCCAAAGTTGCGGTCAGTTTCAAAGGCAGAATGACAGCGAACTTGCCAGTTCGCCATAATCCCGACCACAAATTCCAGGCCTACGACCTTGTACCACACTATGCAGTACATTGACCCCATTAAGACATCAGGGAAGTTTAAATATTCAGTTATTTCGATCAGGGGAAGAACAGTTTTGAACGAGACTAATTAAACTTTATCTGATCCCACAAGACAGATAACTAAATCAGGTATTTACAGTAGCCATGAAGAGAAAAACAGAAGCAGTCAGTAACATCAATCACATGGAGATATTGGGCCAGTAGCTTGCTGGCAAAATAACAGCGTATTAACAACGCACACTGTTATTAATGTGCAAGTCACCCAGTAAATTCAGCGGATTAAGAGATACGCCGCGAGTTGTGAATCTCCAGAACTTGGGTCAATTTTTGCTGCTCTGCCATTTGCTTTGCACAAATATCATCTTGCCGTTAGCCTCCCTGTTATTTTTAAGAACTAGCTGGATTTGCACATTAATTGCCCATTAAACATGTTGCAGAAAGTTAAGTCTGTTCATTAAGAGTGCAAGTACCCTTTTAACGTGATCATTTTTAATGCAATGCCAATCAACCTATCTGGCCCAGAATGGGAACAATTTAAAGTTTTCAATCAGATTCCTGCATGTAGTCAATTGTTGTTAGAGATTTTAAAAATGTCAAATATATTTTTTCTTACTTTTCTTTTGTCTTATTTTTCTCTCTCAATCAATTTTCTTTCGCTCTCTATTTCTCTGTCCCGGATTTGACTAATTCACCCTCCTTCTCTGCCATTCCTGTTTATTTCTCAATCCTTAAATCTCATTGGTTAAGGAGATAGACTGTTGGTCCCACCATTAACTAAGGTCCCAGATGGTCCGTTGCCCTGGCCACACCATAATCGGTTTGCACTTGCAGCAAGTTATGTCACAAACATTTTGAGTTGAAGGGTGCATAAAAAAAGTCTAACTAATGCAGCATTCCGTGAGATGCCCTGCTCCAGCAAGATCTGGCCCATTCATATTACCACACTGAAGATTAAAAAGGACATTACCTCTGAAAGCATCCATTTGTTTTTGTATTCCAGTGTGCATACAGAAGTCAAACATCAGTTCTACATACTCTTCTGCATTGTCTATTGTTACCATCTAAAACAAAAACAATGCAAACCAAAAATAAAAAGGCAAACAGTAACATTTCATTCCAACTTCTTTGATTCCTCAGTAAGATTTCCACTGTATGTCAAAGACAAGCTGATACAAGGCAATACACAAGACTGGGTAAAAGAGAAACCCTAGTCTGTCCTATGTTTTTCCCATGTTACCCAACCCAAATGCTAATATTGGAACAGTTCGGGCGGGCTGTGGTGGAAACTACGTTAAAAGCAAACTCGTTCACCGAATTATTTCTGAAAATTTTACTACTGACCTCATCATCACCATTAGGCTTCAGATCAACAGCTGTAAATCCATGTACTTTGGACGAAGGACAAAACTGGAAATTCAGCCTACAAGATTGGGATAAATAATTTAGTAAGGACGCAATTAAAAATACACAACGTTTAGTAGTTAGTTTCAAATGGCTTGGGGTGTAAGTATTCAGTAATTTTCACAGAATATCTTTGGAATTTTCCTCATTATTCTCCCTCCCTCAAACATTTTGCCTTGTATGCACCTTATGGCTCAGCCAGATCAGGGAGCTGGTGCAGCTACAGATATCCACCATCAATTCCATATATGACTGAATCATCAAGAGTTCAGTTCAGTGCTAATCGAAAAAAAATCCCTCCCCGAGAACTGACTTTTCAGAAGTGTGAAAATATAATTGACCATAAAGGACAACGACCCCAACAGACAACCACTAGTATCTGCAGCAAACATCACCTGTCCCCAACCCCCTGAAACCAAGTGAAAACTAGCTATCTCAAGCCTCCCGCAAACCACATTGCTCCCAGTGCAAGCAGGCATGCCAAGAAACCTGATGTGTCAATGCACTCCTACAGCATGCATTGGGCAATTATACAATGCCTTCATAAAATCTGTGAAATGATGTAATACTTCCTTTCAAAAAGGAACAATCATGTGGTGAGATAACATTTCTGCACAATAATTTCTTGAGTTGAACAAAAGTCAAAGCAGGTTTAAAGATTAAGATTTGGTTTTAGGTGGTGCTCTATCCACAGATCAGACCATGAAACTCAATAATCCTGCAGGCTAAGCAAATTTACAAACAAACACTGAGAAGTTTCCGGATGCTAATACAAAGCTGAATGGCAGAACTTTGCAGTGATGGCTTAGTCACACGGCATTGAGCCTCAACTGCCTTTTTTGGGGATTCCTGGACCCCTATGTGAAGGTGTTGTCTGAAGTCCACATCTACCAATGAAACTCAGACTTCATTAAAAATGAAGCTGTTCCAAGAATATTGGACCCAGAGATGTTTGAAAACCTTCCACCCATTACCAGAAATACAATCCTGACCCAAGAACCAGTGACTGAAAATCAATGTTTCTTTAGTAACATCATTCTTCAACTACCCCAAGAAACATACTTCCTGAAAACTTATTCTTTTCATTTCATAGGGCATGCCCTCCCTTGTTGGTCTCTAGTCCTGCTACACAACAAAGTCAATAAACCGGAAAAACACTGGGGCATGATTCCTTCTTGGCAAGCCAGTTAGTATTGGGAGAGGTAGTGACATGGAGTTACTGTGGGAAGATGCTGACTGCTCCTCTTTCCAGGCTTCAGTTGTCCACACATTCTGCTCAATCAGGATATGAACTCATCTTCCCGATACCTGAAATGAAGTGCATCCATCTGGGCAAGCCAGGTGGCTTTTGGAGCCACATCAGGAATTACTTTCAGACTTCGGGCATTTTTTGAAACTTTCAAGCCTAGGCTCTACGTTTAAGCCTATATACTTACACCCCAACCACTTGGCCAATATAGCCTCTGTACGATGCAAAACTGTTAATGGGACAAAAAAAGCTGAAGATAACTGAACGACTATAACATAAGTGAACAAAGAAAATCCATACCCCAAATCCTCTATGCCAAGTGGTGGCCCTGATCCTGATCGATTCTTCAAAGTAAGCTCCTGGAGCTGTGTGTTTTTCTCATCTTCCGAAAGAGCTCTGTTGCTTAATATTTGCCGTCTTTTCACTGAAAGTTCCTTTATTTCCTTCAAGAACCTAGCTCTGTGTGGATTAACCAACTCAAAATCCTCCCAAGTCAAGATTCCATGGAACCAACCAGGGGGTTTGGGTTTAGGAGGATCAAGAATAAACTCTGATTTTGAGTCTTCATCAAAGCTTCCAACAGATATAGAATCATGACCTTCCTCTGTTGAAGCCTCAGATTGGCTTTCAGTATAATGCAAGTCACCATCTACCCGGGTCCCATATTCATGTAATAGTTTACTCATATTGCTTTTGATGTCTCCCATACACATGAGTTTAAAGAAAGGTTTAGAAATTGGAATATCCACCAGTCTGTTGTCCTGAACACATTTGGCTAAGAAAATTCCCAAGAAATGGAAAAGTTTGATTATTCTGTCCATTTCTTCACTATCCTCTGGGAAAGCCGCAGAAAAAAGTCCACACGATCGCTGTACATAATATCCAGGTGGCTTAAGTCCACCTCCCAAATCGACCTGTTTAAAATCAGAAAAGTTACACGTACAAGATAAAGTTTTATCATGTTACTCTTCATATTATGTAATGAACAAAATGCACTGTTACAACTTGCTAAATTCAGTCTTTTAATCGGTAAATAATTATTGTAATTTCGGTGTATCAAAACAAAAATAAAGTTTTCCATTTCAAATGAAGTACCTGTCGGGACTCATCGTCAGGAAAATCATCATCGCACAGCCAAATCCCAAGTTCTTTCTTTTGAAACTCTGCTGCTACGAGTGCATAGAACTCTAAAGTAGGACCAAGACCAGTTCCTTCTTCACCTAAAAATTCAACCTAAAAACATACATCAGTAACAGATAGATCGATGCCAAAAGACTTGAAAGAAAAATTATACAATCACCATCAGCCATGTCATCTCTGCAATTAACAAAGAGCAGTGAAACTCTCCTTATACTAGTGCTTAAGTCATAAAAAGTCAATTCACTAAGGTGCACAGGACTTTAAAATATGTAACAAAAAACAATTCTGGAAACACTCGAGTCGTTTCCGCCAACTCTCTTTCACCCCAACCAAATAAACAATCAGGAGCAGAGGAGCCCGGCCAATTCCCTCCTACCAAAGATGCTGAGGCCAACTGTAACAACCCTGGCTGAGATCAGCAAATTCGGTGAAGACCATGGACAATCCCCTGGCAGTTTCACAGCTTATATGGCTCGGCTACTCACTGCCTTAACCAGCTGAGTAACAAAATGAAATTATTCAATTTGTTCTCCTTTAAGAATTCCAAGAGAACAAGTTGATTCATTTTAAATCTCTTGCCCAAACACACAATCACCCAACGGAGTCATATTATATTATTCCAACTGGATTTAAGTTGTTTTTTTACTGCTTACCTCTAGAACAGATTTCCTATCAGCATGAATCTGCATGACATTCTCTGCCCACTCCATTAATGTATCACCACGAGGAACCTTAACTCGTTCATGTTTTAACCTTCCAACTCGAAATTCTCCTGGATCATCGCGCCTCACTGCTGTGGTTGTTCGGGTACGCTCCATGGTGGCCTCGCGTCTATTCTGCAGCCAAACTATTGCTCTAAAAAGATAGTAATGAACAGTGGTATGAAGGATACATTCATCTTGAAGTAGGAACTAAGGTTATAAATGAACATCATCCTCAGCGAAGTACAGTTGAGGGTTAGTAGAAACAAAAAACAACGAACTAGGTTATGAGCCAACATTTTTGCTGCCATGCCAAGTTTTCCATTGAACATTTATAATTTTGAAGATGAATGATAAAGCCATACTCGCAGTCTGTGCTGATACAGGAGACGGTTTATAATGGAAAAAAAACATGAATTCTAAGCAATATCACTTCAGTGCATCTTTTACCTTGATGCTCCAAATGCCGTACAGGTGAAGTACAACTGTCTAGTTTCAAAAGGGATCAAGAATGGACACTTGCTGGTCAGCTGCTCACACCAGTCTGGCAATGCACTACTAGCCAAAGCCAAAGGCTCCTGAAATAACAAACACCATAAACAAACAGAATAAAATATTTAGCACACCAAAAAGTGAGTCAAATATCCAAAAATTCAAATCAATCACAATTCCATTATAATTACATTGATATAACCGCCAAAAAAATCTTCATCAAGATTGCAGAGCTCCTCAGACAAATCTCAATAATTGTGCAATTAACTCCTCCATATTTGGAAAGCTAACTAGCTAATAAAAATATCCATCCAATGGTATTGCATCAGTTTTCAAATCAAATTGCAAGAAAATGCAGAGTTTGTATTTTGGATCAATTTTAAGCAATTACCTCAATTTGCTGCAAGATTTTCGTGGTAACTTTTTTGCTTGTGAATTCCTCTGGTGAAACGTTGAACTCAAGTTGACCATCACCTTCTGTCAGGGAAAAAAAATCTATCAATAGTAAACTTAACAAACATTCCATAGAACACATCAATTGATACATTTTATGTATCCATCTTCATTCCATGAGAAAATTTCAGCCGAACCTTCTTGACCTCTCCATGTAGAGTATGGATCACTAGCAATAATATAAAGAATACGAAGTAATTGCAAAACATCTTCCACGCCGCAAGCATTCTGTCCACTCCCAGCCTTAGCTTGTGGCTGCTCTCGTGTTCCACTAAGAATTTCACAACTGTGCAAAGACGAAATGGACCCATGGCTTAGACCAGATGATTTTGATCCATGCTCACAAAATTCCTGCAGAAAGTTATTTAAAAAAACAAAACTCAATAACCCACTTAAAATTCTTGTTAAAAATAGCCAACTGCATGCACTTCTAGTAAAAGCCACTTGTAAATCATTACTAGCACAAATTTTAGCTTATATAGGTGTATAAATATTATTTTTACAGAACATAAATGCATTAATGCTGCAAACTTACATTAAGTTCATTTCAAGCAAATAACTTTACAATGTAAGCATTGTTTTTGCTTCTACAAGTGCAGGCATATATTATCCAGAAAAAATATTTTGCACGGTAATATACCTTGTATGCAGCTATGAGCTGAGAACAATTTCTGTTTTTCCTAATACTTTTATTAGTGCCGGTTAATTTCCAGTGCCGCAGGAAAGCTGTATCTGCATTCTTCTGCAGGTAGGTTATCAAGTCATTCTTTGGTAATTCATCAGTGCCAAGGTATTGTTCCACATGCTCTATAGACCAGCAGCCCTACAACAGGAAGAACCAAAGGTTGGTCTTTCCTGATTGTAAAGTCTTACGGGTTGTACATGCATTAAAACATTTAAACTTTTCTATTACTCATGCTCCTTAGTTTTAAAAAGTCTATTTATCAGAATTAGGTTAGTACTTCAATTTTATCACAGTAAAAAAATAATAGTTTAGTCGGTTATTCTTAGCAGCAAAAAAAAAACCTGACAATACAGCAGCGTGAACAGAAACACTACTTACCATCTTTCCATTTTCCCCTTTTTCTTTATCAGAGTCTTTCATCTCTCTGTACATAATCCTGGAACAATCACATAAGCACTCATCAGCTTTTCATGTTACTGTTAGAAACTTTTGGTCTGCAGAGAATGTCAGCAACGACGAGTGGGAATACTTCTTTACTTTGACTCTCTATTAGCATCAAATGCTCCAAGGACATAGATAGCAAATAACCAGAGGCAAATTAAAGGTCATCAGCAACATCTTAAGCTTAGAGAAGCACCCTGCTCCACCAGTCTGAAATTTCCTACAATCACCCTGAATGGCCTTTGCCATACTATTTGCATACATTAGCACACACTATGTGTAAACCGTTGATGGAAATAACAACACTTTATTCATAAGCTAAAATCCATATAGACTACATCAAACGCACTACCCTCATCGACCCTCCTTGTTACCTCCTCAAAAAATTCAATCATCAAGTTAGTCAGACACGACCTTCCCTTAACAAATCCATGCTGACTGTCCCTGATTAATCTGTGTCTTTCTAAATGAAGATTTATCCTGTCCCTCAGAATTTTTTCCAATAATTTTCCCACCACCGAGGTTAGGCTGACTGGCCTGTAATTACTCGGTCTATCCCTTTCTCCCTTTTTAAACAATGGTACCATGTTAGCAGTCCTCCAGTACCACACCTGCAGCCAGAGAGGATTGGAAAATGATGGTCAGAGCCTCTTTTTGTAGTATATATCAATGATTTGGACTTGAATGTAGGAAGTATGATTAAGAAGTTTGCAGATGATACAAAAATTGGCCGTGTGGCTGATAATGAAGAAGAAAGCTGCAGACTGCAGGAAGATATCAATGGACTATTCAGGTGGGCAGAACGTTGGCAAATGGAATTCAATCTGGAGAAGTGCGAGGTAATGCATTTGGGGAGGGCTAACAAGGCAAGGGTATACACTATAAATGGTACGACACTGAGAAATGCAGAAGATCAGAGGGACCTTGGAGTGCATGTCCACAGATCCCTGAAGGTAGCAGGACAGGTCGATAAGGTGGTTAAGGCGGCATACGGGATACTTGCCTTTATTAGCCGAGGCATAGAATATAAGAGCAGGGAGGTTATGCTTGAACTGTATAAAACACTAGTTAGGTTGCAGCTAGAATACTGTGTGCAGTTCTGGTCATCACATTACAGGATGATGTGATTGCACTAGAGGGGGTGCAGAGGAGATTTACGAGGATGTTGCCTGAGCTGGGGAATTTTAGCTATGAGGAAAGATTGAATAGGCTGGGGTTATTTTCTTTGGAACAAAGGAGGCTGAGGGGAGACCTAATTGAGGTGTATAAAATTGAGGGGCCTAGAGAGTGGATCGGAAGGATCTATTTCCCTTAGCAAAAGGGTCAATAACCAGGGGGCATAGATTTAAAGTAATTGATTGGAGGTTTAGAGGGGATTTGAGGAGAAATTTTTGTGGTGGGTGGTGGGGGTCTGGAACTCACTGCCTGAAAGGGTGGTAGAGGCAGAGACCCTCATCACATTTAAAAAGTACTTGGATATGCACGTGACATGCCATAACCTACAAGGCTACGGACCAAGTGCTGGAAAGTGGGATTAGGGTGGATAGCTTGTTGTCGGCCACCACACCACGGACAAGAGGGGCTGAATGGCCTCCTTCCATGCTGTAAATTTCTATGATTCTATATCTTTCAACTGTTCCAATGTAATCAAGACACCCCAATTTAGCAAATTAATTTCATCAACAACCTCAATAGGAGTAACATTCCCAAATTTTTAAATCTTCAAAAAGAATAAATCTGCTTATCACAAGATTTTAATTTGAACAACAACTGTTGGGTGTTAAAACTCGTCTAAAATGATGAGTTTCTTTTGGCTATCAAAAGGAATTAACATCTTACTTCATTTTTATAGTAGAGTTTTAAGACTGAAATAGGTACCAGCAAAATACAACAATGTATTAATGTCTCTGATAGAGAAGTTTAAGAAAACTAATTAAGCACACCCAGGCCCAAACTCTCTGCATCTATTTGTGAAAACCATAGTGCTATACAGAGAGGCCTATGTTGCTCATTTTCAAGTTTGCCGGTCGAGAGCTTTGCTTGCATTTATTGCATTCCCATGGAAATTGCTGCAGCTACTTGGGATACACTGATTTCTTCTTTACTATATAATGTAAAGGTATGTGTATATGAAGCTCACCAAATGCCTTTTACAACATATTATCCTTGTTATGGCCTGCGACAGGAGTCAACAATGGGTTACAGCCCCAATAATGCTGCTCACACTGCTCGATTGCATTTTGGGTATACCCCTTATTTAAATGAAATTGTAGACTATAATGAGCCTAGTTCAGTGTGAAAATTCCAAGTGCATACGCCATATGTCCACTGCACATTTAGCACCAAACATCAGATTATTAGCTCCATCGAGTGTAATTCAAGCACATTAATTGCCAACCTTCCTGGGATTGGATATACTGGCAAAGATCAGAGATAGAACCTTCCTGGTCTATGTGGTTTGCATGTTGAATTTAATCAATGAGCCATTAAAGGAAGTTTTATTACTTGTCCTAAAGCAATGCTAAAATGGCAGCCAAGGATTTCTGAATGTAAATTCAAGAGTAAACAATGGCCTGGATTTTGCAGTCAGCGGCAAAGTGATGGCCTTGATCTGTGGCATGGATTTCACCTCTCCTGACATTAATTTAAATCTGGCGCCAAGTCTCGGGGATCTCCAGCGTCCAGCAACAGTGATGCCATCAAGCTGGCTAAGCAGCCAATCACATTGAAGAATTCTCGCAAGCAGCAATCCAGGAAGTACAATGCACTGATTTTCCTCAACCTTTTAATCATTTTACAGGCAGCGAAATAAAGATTGGGACATACACATGGGATTAAGGTAAAAGCTGAAAAATCAAACAAACTTTAAAAAAAAGTTTATTATATTAAAAGCCATGAAATTTTTAAATCATAATGGAAAAAATTGACATTCCACAAATGTAAAATTAGTTTTTCAGGGCCAGAACAGTTGCTCAGCAGTAATTATGACTCAGTACGCTGTTAAAAACCTAGTTACAGCTCACTCAACAAGGCTTAAACTTATTCGGGGGTTTTTAACAGTGATACTTCAGCGTAAAAGGGGAAGTTTTCGTCAGTCCAGTGATTTCAATTGATTGCCGGCTCTGGGGAGTTCAACAGCGCAGCCTGTGGAGAAGTAGGGAATGACTGACAGCAACTTCTGTGTTTCTGCATTTAGCTGCGCATATGCGGACGTCAGAAATTGCTGTCAGTTTCAAGTTGTAATGATAGCGAATGCTGGAAGTTTCGCGGTCATTACAACCGCAAATTCTGGACCAATACATTTTAGATAAACTAGTAAGTAGCCCACTTAAAAAATAACATCTAATCAAACAAATTCAAAAACATACAACATTTCCTGGTAGGTTCACTTACGTGTATGTTGGTTCCCAAATGCGCCTAAGCTTATCAGATTTTACATTTCCATTACAAGAAATCTGCAACAGTTTCTGCACATAACAGAAAATGGTTGCTCTGTAGTTTGAGAGGGGCAACTCCACTTCACGAGATGTTCCCAACCCTGCTACCTTAAGAGTCAGTGCTAATCGTGGCGAAGGAGCGCACTCCACTTCCTCCAGAAGCTCTGATCGAGGTGTTCCTACAAAAAAGCATATTTCAAAGATTAAAGGACAGGGTCAGTATTTATAACCATAACCAAAATGAACACATCAAACCAATATAATGTCTGCTTTGAGAAGATATCACTATACAACCAAATTGTGATATGTTGCGATTATAGCAAGTACTTGGTGACTTCAAGTATCACCACAACTTAGGTATGCAAAAAGAATGGCATAGCTACGAGCCACAAAGTGAGAAAAGAAAGTCAACAGGTGTGCTTTATGTAATGGTGGGAGGATGCATCATTACACAAATAAAATTAAAAGATCTTTAAAATGCACCATTTTGATTTTATTTGTTGAATAAACAAATGTACCTGGGGGAGGGATTTCTAAATCGGTTGTTTGCTGCACATTTGTACGGCCAGGGCGTGGATCAAAAGCAGGTACTAAAGCAGAGAATTGCCGTTTTAGGACAAAATCATCATCCCACGTTCGTCGACGCCCTCCTTTTGTTTCATATTCCTCCTCTTCCTGTGTTCCAAGGTTCAAATCAAGACAATTTTTTTTTTTTTTTTTATATAAAGTATTATAAAACTATAAACATCAACAGAATACCAGACCCCAAACACAGTAATAAACATCTGCATTATGACTTCCACAACAAGCAACTCATAAGATTAGCATTATACTGCAAGAATTTCTACAGTATTTCAATAAAACACACACTCTCATTTGTAACTACAGGTGAATAACATACCATAACTTCTTCATACTCTTGATCTTCTTGATTGTCATCTTCATTTTCATCATCCTCCTCATCTGGTTCAGGCAAATCCTCATCATCTTCAAGTTCCGCCAATAAAGTACTTGCACGACAGCTGTCTAGAAAATCTGTAGAGCATAAAATAAGGATCATCAGTTGGAATAAAAGACTTATTCCAGTCAGTTCAAAATTAATCTTAGAAATTAATGTTAAGTAGAAAAAGTAAATCATGTTTGGCTGCAAGATGAATACACACAAAACATAAACTGCTGAATAATAACAAACTTTACTATCCATAAAACCAAAAATTTGTAACAAGTTCAGTTCAAGTCAAAGTTATAAATACGAGTTGACTGACTGTAGCTTGTGTGAATCATCTTATTTATTCCGTTACAGAAATTCAATCCCCATATACATAGACCCAAAATTTGCTGCTTGCCATGTGATGGTGGGGAGAGTGAAGGGACATTGAGAGTCATCTTGGGAACTCAGCCCCTTGGGGAAAAAAAAGTTGATCATCACCATCAAGTAACTATACTATCAAAATGGCAAACAAGACATGGCAGGTCTACCACCAATGCTTGCAGTTTACTAACACAAATACCAAAAAGATAGCTCTCAAAGGTTTGTATTAGTTTGAATCCACAGTTTTGTACAACTTAGACACAAGTTTTTATTTTATTTGCTCATTCACAGGATTTGGGTGTCACTGGCAAGGTCAGCAGTTATTGCCCATCCCTAGTTGTCCTCGAGAAGGTGGTGGTGAGCCGCCGCCTTGAACTGCTGCAATCCGTGGGGTGAAGGTACTCCCACAGTGCTGTTAGGTAGTTTCCAGGATTTTGACCCAGCGACGATGACGGAACGGCGATATATTTCCAAGTCAGGATGGTGTGTGACTTGGAGGTGGTGGTGTTCCATGTGCCTAATGTCCTTGTCCCTCTAGGTGGTAAAAGTCATGGATTTGAGAGGGGCTGTCAAAGAAGCCTTGGCGAGTTTCTGCAGTACAGTTAACTTATTCTCCAGTCAACTAAGCTCCTAAGCTGTTCACCCAAGAGTTGCATACTTATCCAAACTCATATGTCAATAATGGTCAGCAAATCAATTAACTAAACACATCTGTGCAAAGGCAGACACTGGTGCAATCAAATCCATGAGTAACCTTACTTAGAACACAGGTATGAGTGCAACACTGAAGACACATACTAGTGATTTTGCCATTTAACAAAAAAAATTCATCTGACATGATGTACACAGTACATTTCTGAAATAAAAATGATCCTTTTATCCATACCAATTAAAAGTAGCTGATATTAGGTATTCTATCAATCAGAAAACAGATTGTATGGGGCAACCACTTCTCTTGCGCAACTTGAGATGAGCAGATACTCTCCCACGCAAATATCAAAACCAAATTAGCTGCTAGATACACCTCAGTGGTTCTTGGGTCAGTTTAACCAGAGATTATACAAACATCCCAAGTACTGTATATCAATGTAATTTTACAAAGGGCGATTAGTGGCTTCCAGACCAAATTCTTACAAAGAGAATGAAGAGCAAAGTTCCAACTGAGATAAAGATGATCAGAGAACTGACCTTCAAGGTTAATCAAGGACTACCAAGGTAAATCTGGATCCTTCTGCCCAACCCTTCTAGTGTCCCAAAACAATGAGAAGGAAAGGTATACATAAACCATCACACTTCAAAAGACAACAAGTGCTTGGTTGCCCTGATCAACTTTACAAGAGCTCAGAAACCATGGGCTAAAAATTCAGTGGCGCCGCATTTGGGGCGCCAAGCTCGCCGGAATTTGCGCTCCGGCCAGAGCCGCTTGCGTCCTCCCGATATTCAGTGGGAGCACCCCAAGAGGGACTCGGGGCGCTGCTCGAGGCTCCCCGCGTCCTGCTTGGGGCGCTCAAACTGAATATCGCCACGCTACGTGCCACAGCGCCACATGCTGTGGCACGGCGCGCTGCTGTACTGCAGGCCTTCCTCCCCTTCTTAAGGGGGAGGGGCCTGCACCAGCGCGATCACTGATCGCGAGTGCCAGCAAAAGAGCCCGACACCGAGGAGAAGTGCCGGGCTTTTGGGACACAGCCGGCACTGCCCGGGGGGTGGATCAGGAGGCCGGGGAGGGCGGCGCGAGGAGGTGCTGGCAGGCGGCCACCGGAAAAAATGGCCGCCCCGCACCTCCACCTTAATTTGCGCCACTACCGCCACAGGTAGGCCCTGTGAACCGGTCGCGATTTGCGACCGGCGTTAGAGGCGGGCGCGACCAAATATCACGATCGAGGCGGGAGCGGGGCGCTGCGCACACCAATGACGTCATCGGTGGCGGCGCAGCGCTACAAGCTAACGCCGCCATTAGCGCCCCGCTAAATATCGCGGGAGGCGTGGTCAGTGGCGCTAAAGCCACTGAGTGCCCTCTTTGGACGCTAACTGGTGGCGCAGCCCACTGAATTTCTAGGCCCATGTCTCAAATATTGGTCAATAGTCTAGTATTTTTATTGCTTTCAACTGTTAAGTCCATTTATTAGGTTGTACTGTCTCTGCCCTTGTGGACCAAGTGCTGAGATGAACGGTCTCCACAAGGAACAGGGTCTTGCTAATCCTCTGATAAATTGCCTGGAGGTCAGAAGTGTGACCATTCAAGCGAAAAAAAAGAGAAAAAGTACATGCGTTTAAACAGACCTGATCACATCCTCAGGATATCCCAAAGTCTTTAACAATTAATGGGTTACTTCCCACCACCCCCCATTCCCCCACCCCTAGTGCAGTCACTGTTATTAGGCATATGTGGCACCCAAAACACGAACAGCAAGACTCTCAAACAACCAATGAATGAACTTCAAAGCCCCCTGAGGTTCTTTAAATTCCAGACAGGTCAACGATACTGCCGGCAAGCATAAAATAAACCATTTCCAGCTTAGAAGTGCACCTCCAAATGGAAAAGGAAATGGGAGTGAGAACATTTATCTGCAAATTTACTCTGATTTTAAAGCTAAGATTTGACATGTTTTTTCAATGGAAAGGCCTCCATATAAACAAGAGATCTATAGGTCTACAAACAAAACAGCGGCAATCAGACACTCCCCAAATAAAAATGTTACTACATTTAATGAAATTGCAATAACAAAAAAAATGGTAAGATGACCAAAGTAAGAAAGTCAAATGAGATTGCTTTCTAGGATGCAAAAGCACCAAAGAGAAAACATACTTTCCTTAGTGTAGGACACACAAGTAAATGAAGCACAAAGAACATTAGTCCAAAAGAAGGCCTCAAGTTAGCTGAGCAGGGAACAGTCAATATTTGAAGAGGCGGTGTCCCAAAGAATGATTTTCCATTTGTATATGGAGGTTAAGTGAACAGATCGGAACACCTACAGAAATCCCTGCTCAATTATAGACCCAAATTATGCGGCAATGCTCATGAACACTAGGCGTTACTTTCCAAGAACTTTGGAAATTTATTTTTTTGGTTAAAGATGCAATACCAATGTGGATGAACTCTATGTTGGTGAAGAAATAGTAACATGGCATGGAAACATTCTATTGGATTAATTGTGGAACAATCCAAGGTATTATCTGAGATGCTCTTAAAAAGATGAGTTAACACAAAATCTATTTCTGGTTATTATGGAGCGCTGGATAAAGCTCAAAATGATGTGAAAAATTTAAAACAAGCCACGATTCACGATATATGGAAATTATTTGTACCATTCTAAAGTGAAGTAATTTAACATTCAACTTTTATGGACCCAATTTCTGCTGCCGTGCTCATGAACACTAGGCGTTTCTTTCCAATTGTACACAATTCTTTCTTATATTAGAAATTAGAAGTGCATGTAGAAATTAGAAGTGCATATAACAAGGGCAATACGGTAATCATGGGGGACTTTAATCTACATATTGACTGGGCAAATCATGGTGTGGAGGACGAATTCTTGGAATGCATGCGAGATGGTTTCCTGGATCAGTATGTGGAGGAACCAACCAGGGAACAGGCTATTCTGGATCTGGTACTGTGTAATGAGAAAGGGTTAATCAATAATCTTGTGGTAAAAGGGCCTTTAGGGACAAGTGACCATAATGTGATTGACTTTTACACTAAGTTTGAGAGTGATGTAGTCCAATCTGAAACCAAGGTCTTCAATCTAAACAGAGAAAACTACAAGAGTGTGAGGGACAAGTTGGCCATGGTAGATTGGGAGACTACACTAAAAGGTATGAAAATGGACATACAATGGCTAACATTCAAGGAAATAATGCATAATTTGCAACAAACATATATTCCTCTAGGGCATAAAAACCCAAAAGGAAAAGTGATCCAACCATGGCTAACAAAAGAAATTAAAGCTAATATTAAGTCAAAGGAGGAAGCTTATAAAGTTGCCAGAAAAAGCAGTCAGCCTGAGGATTGGGATCTTTTGAGAAATCAGCAAAGGGGGACCAAGAAATTGATAAAGAAAGGGAAAATGGAATACGAGCACAAACTAGCGAAAAATATAAAAACGGATTGTAAAAGCTTCTATAGGTATGTGAAAAGGAAAAGACTGACGAAGGTAAATGTAGGTCCTTTGCAGTCAGAGACGGGAGAATTTATAATGGGGAATGAGGAAATGGCAGAGAAATTAAATAAATACTTTGTTTCTGTCTTCACGGAGAAAGACACAAAAAACCTCCCAGAAATACGAGAAAACCAAGGGTGTGGCGAGAATGAGGAACTCAAAGAAATTCTTAGTAAAAAAACAGTACTAGCAAAATTAATGAGACTAAAAGTCGATAAATCCCAAGGACCAGATGACCTACATCCTAGGGTTTTGAAAGGTGGCCGCCACTGGGATAGTGGACACATTGGTCGTCATCTTCCAAAATTCTATAGATTCTGGAACGGTTCCTGCAGATTGGAGGATAGCAAATGTAACCCTACTATTTAAGAAAGGAGGGAGAGAGAAAACAGGGAACTACAGACCTGTTAGCCGTACTCCAATTATATGGGGCCTTGGTGAGACCACACCTGGAGTACTGTGTACAATTTTGGTCTCCTTACCGAAGGAAGGATATACTTGCCATAGAAGGAGTGCAACGAAGGTTCACGAGATTGATTCCTGGGATGGCGGGACTGTCGTATGAGAAGAGATTGAGTAAACTAGGCCTGTATTCTCTTGAATTCAGAAGAATGATGGGCGATCTCATTGAAGCATACAAAATTATTACAGGGCTTGATAGGGTGGATGCTGGGAGAATGTTTCCCTTGGCTGGGGAGTCTAGAGCTAGGGGCCACAGCCTCAGGATTAAGGGTAGGCCATTCAGGACTGAGATGAGAAGAAATTTCTTCACACAGAGGGTGGTGAATCTTTGGAATTCTCTATCCCAGAGGTCTGTGGAGGTTCAGTCATTGGGTATATTCAAAACAGAAGTCGATAGAGTTCTGACTAGTAAGGGCATCAAGGGATATGGCGATAGGGCCGGTGAATGGAGTTGAGGCAGAAGATCAGCCATGATTTCACTGAATGGCGGAGCAGGCTCGAAGGGCCGAATGGCCTACTCCTGCTCCTATTTCTTATCATATGCCATATTGCCAGTCAGAATATACGTGAGCGGACATACTAAATTAGCATTTATGGAACTTGATCATATCCAGTAAAACAAATTGAATTGGGAAATACGATAGCAAAATTGGGAAATAGTTTTAAGGCAATGCCTACACTTAAATGCAAAGACTAAGAAGGACCATCATGCACAAAGTTCAACACATACAATGTGATAATGAAGTACAACAGTTTGTTCCCCGCCCCGCCCTAGATATTAACCTACCATATAAAGAAAATTCTGCTTCTTGACCTGTGTCACTCTCACTGGAAGTGGATGTCAGGCTGGTTGTCAGAGTATTACTGAGCGATTGTCCGACGGACAAACCTGTGGTTGCTGTGGCTACATTGTTGCTGCTGGTGACACTGGAAGTTGACATGGTGACAGTCGATGTGGTACCAGTAGTTGTGAGGTTTGGGAAACTCTGGGCACCCATGAGAGGAGAAGCTATAATGTTCAGGAAACAAAATGTTGAATTACTCCCACTTTCCTCAAAAAAAAGCAGCAAATACTCTTACCATGAATTTCAGCAGCTGCTGGAAATCAATGCTTTATTTTCACCACAATAATTTAACAATTGTTAAAAACCTAAAAGATATTTTATGCTCGAAATCTTGATTTTTTAAAAATACAAGTAGAACAAAGTAAATGGCTTAAATTCTCTGCCTTCTAACAATTCAAGGCTGTACCAATATGGATCAAGAATAAGAAAAAACGTACAAAGCAAAAAACTGCTTTGAGCAAGAATTTAAATGTTTCTTCTTTTTAATAGCATTTTCATTGGTCAAACAAACCAAGTACTCTTAATGTTGTTGCTGGATATTAAGTAGCAAACTCAAAAAAATACTGGCATTGTAACCGTAAGAGGAAGCAGCCCTGAAGATAAAGTACATGCCTTTCTAGTTGTTGGTACCATATATCGTACTTTAAATGTCAAAGAAAACAGTTAGTCTCCCTAAAAAGTATTTGAGAAACAGTAGAAGTCAAGGAGGAAATTGGAAAATGGAGGGGGGGGGGGGGGGGGTGGGGCGGCACACGGGGAGAAATCAAATCGTAGTCAAGAAATAGGTCCAACTTGCAAGGGCAGAAGTGCTCAAAAGGAGGGCTCAGATTTGGGTTCTGGGCGAGGTGGTGGCAACAGGAATTTGGAAGCAGAATATTTTCAGGATATTGTGGATCACAATTAAATCTTTTCAATAAAATACAGAATATTTCAATTGTCAAAGTTCTTCATGGTAGAAAACATAGCAAAACGCATGGCCAAAACAGTTTCTCAACACAAAGGTTTTCTCAACTTACATCACCGGAATCTCATTAGTGAGCTTCTACACCAATGCAAATATACAAAATAAACTGAATCACTTACTTGCAGTACTCATTACATTGCGTCCCAGAGTATTAGTGTTGTTATCACTGCTACTGCGGCTTAAATTCATGTTATTGGTGGCATTGGTGCGTGCAATATTTGCAACTCGCCGTACAAAGGATTCCATAAGGCTGGAGGCTTCCCTTGAAGATAGATTGGGTACACTGGCGCTTGAGCTCATGGGTGCCCCTGCAGCCAACAGTGAGCTTACTGAAAGTCTGTTACTTGCTGAAGAACTAAGCGGGCGCTGTGATGCTGCTTCCTTGTTTGACGATTCAGCTACTGAACTCACATCTGGGGAGCTCACACTAACAATACCCATTGATATTGCCCCAGATTCTCCAGAATTACGCATCGAGGCCTCAGGACCAGACTTCCTGTCCACATTTTCACTTGCTGTGTCTGCAGTCAAGGTGCTGGTACTGGCACTAGAAGTTGATCCTGTTCCTCCCTGGGGCAAAATATCAGTAGCAGAAAGGACAACAATAGGTTCGTGACTGTCAGTACCAGAAGCAGTTGTCTGTTCCAATACGCTTTCAGATCTGCGATCCATTTTAGATGAACTCAAGCTTATATCGCTGCTACTAGCCACACTACACACAGAACTGCTGCTTCCTTTTCGACTGGAGGAGCCCGGCGCAGTAGCCGCCATCTTGTCTGGGCAGTTGTTTTTCACCAAGCTGCTCCATGCCTGCGCTGTGCCTGAAACAGTGGATGAAACAGGTTTGGGTGATGGCGCTGAATCAGGGTCGTACCCTGGTGCAAGCTTGAGGTCAAACTTTCCTTCTGCGCCCATACGGTAAGAGTTAGAGCCACCAGCATCCCAGGTGACATCAATCCAGCCTGGAAAGGGACAGGAGTTCATCAGACCCAGCAGAAAGCAGACAGCAGCTATTTGGACAGCAGCTTCACCCGGTGGGACCAGACTATTGCACATGTATAGTAGTTCAATATTACTTTACTAGGAATAGACACATTATTTTCAGAGGAATTAATTCGCACTTTTAGTAGCTAACTTCACACCTATTTTCTGTTGAAGTTTTTACGGTCTGATGATTAGTTAAAATATATGACAGTATATTTGCCAATAGTATATTATTATTCAGCACAAGGGAGCCACATTCAGCACAAAGGAACTCAAATTAGTTCTGTGTAGTGTGTGTTCATTACAAAAAGTATCAATGACTGATAGTTTAATAGATTCCAGACAATACTGCTGCTGTTTAACATGTGTGTCAGAATTCATAACAAAATTATAGTCTGGTCCCAGTGAAGCAGTGCAAGAAGGAAAATTGAGTAACAGAGAGATGAGGAAATGTATTGCAAATGCCAAGCTGAAAGCCACATAGAAGAGAGTAATACTTGGCAGAAATGCTCTTGAATTCCATTCAGTTAAATAAAAGGACTCTTAATTGGTAATGCTGATGTGCTGTCTAAAAGACCAAAATAACAATGCACACCTGACCTGAAACGCTCCAACTGACAACTAGCGCAGGGCAGTTAGTTTCAATTCTGAAAGTGCACGTTAAAAAGTCTTCCCTGCTGGCTGTGAACTAAGTTTGAGCAGCATCCATCCAATTCATATTGGGCATGGGGATACAGCACAAAACTGCCCCATATTCAGCAGCAATTGGCAATCGCTTCAGATAGGCCACAGTATGGCTGGTGTGAAAAATGTTACACTGACATAGTAGGGAATGTCCTTCTGAGGTTGGGGCTGAAGCACATTGTTGGGACAGAGCAGAGGGAGCTTTACTCTGCATCTGACTGCTATACCTTACGTGGGAGTGCTTGATGCCGACACACTAGTAGTGGGCAACGGGAAAAGCTCTACTCCCCAGCATCAACACCTTTCAGCTTAATGAGCACAAAAATTTAAATAGGGCAAAAATTGTTCATCCAGCTCCAATCACTTCTCTCATTTTCCTTGCAGTACTACCCTACTCTAACCAACCTTTTAATACCATAAGCCTTGATTTTCCCAACAATTCTTTTGAAGAATCTCATTAAATGCCTTCGGAATATCCATATACATGTCCTTTACAGTTACACTCGTGTGATTTGGTCAAAAAATTCAATTAGTCAAGCACAGCCTGCCCCATAAAGTTAATCCTGACTGACCTGATTAGCCCATGTGCTTCAAATTGTTAATCAATTTCATCCTGTACTATGAACTCCAAATGTCTAATCTGCCTATAATTTCCTGACTTAACCCTTTCTTGAACATAGGAATAACATTTGCTACCCTCCGATCCAGCAGTATTTTGGAAAATTATGGTTACTGTCTCTGCTATTTAGACTTCCATGAAATGTTTTTAAATACACTTTCCTTCTAAATAATTATCTCCGGTTATGGCTCATCCACATCTTCCTTAGGTATTCCTACAATCCTACTTTCACCGTACTCCGTGAAAACTGAGGTGAAATACCTAATCACCTTCACCATTTCCTCACTCTCCAGCATAGGATTCAAGAGTCAAATTCAAAATTTCTTCTCTTGATTTACCAAAATCACAAAGTAGGACAAAAGAACAGCTATATTGGCATTGAAAACATATGTCACCAAAACTGGTTGCTTTAAAAAAGTCTTCAGTTAATAAGCTTGTTATGATAAAACTAGGTAAAAAGTGCTAAAGATGACTTTCAAACTTTTTAACAAGCCAGCTGAGAGGGTCAGTGTGGAGAGGTATCAAGGAAAAGTAATAAACAGCTTAATACCAGTGATTCCCCACACAGCATGTTTGCTCTCAGCTGGCCTGTATGGTGAAGTAGGACATACATCAACTAAGTTGCATCCAAGCTGCTCAATTGTTCTGTGCAAATTGCAGTAATTTATGACCATTTCATTTAAGAGTATTTTGGATTCTACCATTGGGTATTAATAATATTAATTAGTTCAGGTTGGAATGAAACCTAGTGTTGTGAAATAGGATAGACTGCAAAAGAGCAGCTCACAGGCAGGGTGGTGAAAAATGTTGCCAATGTAGATGTATTTCAAACCTAGAATCTTGAATTTACATTTCACAAAAACCTGGGATCTTGTTTTAGTCACATGACAAAAATTCCAAAATGAAGAATCCAGGTTTTCAATTAAAAAACACTACATACCAGTAAGCACCACTATTACTGCATTTAGTGCTGTAAGGATAAAAACAAATCTTACTGGTTTACCATTATGCAGTTCTCCTGTGATAGTGCCCTCGCCTGGTGGATTGCCATCTTGATCTCTCCATTTCCAGTCAATGCCTCTAACTACACGTGCACCTGGCACCATGTACTTCAGAACCTGAGAACGCACCAGGCGTCTCTGTCTCCTTAGGTTGGCTTCTGCTTCCTTAGCTGCTTTTCCTATTAAGGAAACATAACAAAATATTAAAATCATACCTTCTTTCTTGGAGTAGGTAGAGAGAAAAAAATGGAGGAGGATGCAATTAACAGTATAAAATAATTTTACTTAAATTATGTACTGTATTAGGATTACTATTGTTACTATGGTATGGAACAAAAACATTTAATCTAGGTTTTTACAAATAATTGCCTATCAGCAGCAGGTACAATATTAACCAGTGATTTGGCTCAATATGGCAGTTTTATTAAAGGAGTTAGTTGGAGGATGAAATGAATAAAAAAGTACATCTATCTGTTAATTTTGTAAACAGTAATGCAGTATTTTAAACCATTTTATAATAATAACTTAACAACAATTTTCTTACCTAATTGGTCTTCGCACACACCGGAGACTGTCCCATACAGTTCAAAACCAGAGAGGGAGAGGTAGTGAGTCTGCCCACTAGCATTTTTACCCATCTGTTTAATCCGAATATGTCGCCACCCCTGTTTCTCATCCTTTGGAGGATCCAGAGGCCATGTTGCCGTGGATCTAAAACATAATTTTTATTTGAATTCTTGACAAAAATTATCTTGAGACTCATTTAATCAGCCCAAAGCAAAGTGACAACCTGTTCTGTTTTCACAAATGTTCGAGTCTTTCAATCACATTTTTATGAATATATCTAAAAATGTACTGTAAATTCTGTATCAAGCCAGGGAAGTATCAAAAAAAATCACTCAATGCTATTTTAGAATTAAAGCCAATACAAAACTAGACCCAAAATTATAATGCAGAAACTAAACACCCATACAATTTTATGCCAGAACTCAATGGTGACCCATCAACATTGGAGAGAATGGTTTCCATTCCGTCACTCAACACGTAGCCTTATTGAAATCAACAGCCAGCAACAACTTGCATTTATATAGTAAAACGTCCCAAATGTTTCACAAAGGCATAATCAGGCACAAATGGATACCAAGCCAAAGAAGGAGATAATAGGAGGGGTGACCAAAAGCTTGCTCTAAGAGATGGGTTTTAAGGAGGGTATTAAAGGAGAGGAGGAGGTAGAGGTGTTCGGGTTTAGGGCAGTAATTCCAAAGTGTGGGGCCCAGATGGCTGAAGGCACTGCTGCCAATGGTGGAGTGAAGGGAGGGATGTACCACAGGCCAGAGTTGGAGGAATGGAGAGCTCTGCAGGGGCTGTAGGAGGTTACAGAAATGGGGAAGAACAAGGCTGTGAAAGAAGTTAAACACGAGAATGAGAATTGTATATTGGACAAATTGGAGGACTGGGAACCAACGTAGGTCAGCAAGGACAGGAGCGATGGGTGAACGGGACTTGGTGCAGATAGGATACGGACAGCAGAATTTTGAATGAACTGAGGTTTACAGCATACAGGACGGGAAACCAGCCAGGACAGCCTTGGAATAGCCGCATCTGGAGGTAACAAGAGCATGGATGAGAGTTTCAGCAGCAGATGGGGTGAGGCAGGGACAGAGGTGAGAAATGTTACGGAAGTGGAAATAGGAAGTCTTTATGATGGAGAGGATATAGAATCAGAAATTCAGCTCGGGGTCAAATAGGATGCTAAGGTTGCTAACAGTTTGGCTCAGTCTGAGACAGTGGCTGGGGAGGAGGATGAAATCAGTGGCAAAGCTGCGGAGTTTGTGGCGGAAGTCAAAGATGATGGCTTCGGCATTGCCAATGTTTAACTTGAATAATTTGCAGCTCATCCGGGACTGGACATTGGACAACTAATCTAACAGCACAAAGACAGCAAAGGGGTTGAGAGGGGTGATTGAGAAGTAGAGCTGATTGCTGACGGCATGCATACTGAACCTGACCCCATATCTTTAGATGATAGCCAGAAGGGTCAGCATATAGATGGGAAAGAGGACAGGATCAAGGAATGATCCTTGAGGTACTCCAGAGGTAACAGTGCAGAGGCAGGAAGAGAAGCCATTGTTGGAGATGCTCTGGCTATGATCAGACAGGCAAGAATGAAACCAAGCGAGGGCAGAGCCAATGAGCTGGACAACAGAGGACAGACGTTGGAGGAGGATGATGTGCCAAAGGCTGCAGGGAGCTCGAGAAGGGAGGGGGGAGGGAAAATATACCATGATCACAGTCATAGGAAATGTGGAAAGAAATAAATTTATGGGTTCAAGTTCACAAGATTCAGGCAGAAATTCCGGTCCCTACGGGTGTGTATGCGCTGTGTACTCACCCATAGGGCCAACGGAAATGCCGGTTTTAAGCATGCACTGCACATGCGCTGGAAACCGGCATTTCCGGTCTGTCAAGAAAGCTCTTGACAGATCCTCCTGCTGCCCTGGAGCAGGGCCTCTGCGGGGAGGGGGGGGGGGGATGAGTTCCGTTTTTTGGAGACCCTCCGCCCGCAGAAAACACTTACAATTCTTGCGCCTGGTAAAAGCAGGCGCAAGGCCTGCTTTTACAAGGATAAGAGTTGAAAAAAGTACTAATTTTTTTTTCCCCCCCACTGATTTATCATTTAAAAATACTTTTAAAGAAAGGTAAGTTTATTTTTAGCCCCGTTAAAAATTTATTTTTTGAAAAAAATAATTAAAGTTAAGTATTTTAAACAAAAATTTTATGTAATTTAATTAAAGTCATTTTAAAAATGTGATTTAAAAAAAAAAAATTTATTTAAAGTTTTACTATGTTTTTGGGGGCAATCTCTATTCATATATTTGACAGGTCTTCCTGTCAAATGTATGAATGGAGATTCCCTTTTCTGATTGGCTCCCCATGGCCCACTTGATCCCAGGGACGCTGCGAACTGCCTGAGCCTCTGGGATACGTGGGCCCTGTGCAGCGGCAGTTTGGAGAGGCCCATCAATGGAACTCTGCATCTCCCGGGAGCCCTCCGGTCCAGGCGCAGATTTTTCCCGTGGGAGGCCTACGAACGGAATTTCTGGGCCATTAAGAACAGTATCTCAAGTGTCTAGGCCATAAAACCTAATGGAATATTGAGTTTTATGCCAAAAGGTATAGAATATAGAAGTCAAGATGAAATGGTAAATCTATATAAATACTTAACTGGAGGAAAGCCAATTTCAGTGGGTTGATAATGGATCTGGCCTGGGTAAATTGGAATCAAAGATTGGCAGGCAAAACTGTAATCGAACAATGGGCTGCCTTTAAAGAAGAGATGGTTCGGGTACAGTCGAGGTACATTCCCATGAGGAGGAAAGGTAGGGCAATCAAAGTCAGAGCTCCCTGGATGACGAAAGTGATAGAGAGTAAGATGAAGCAGAAAAAGGGTGCATGTGACAGATGTCAGGTTGAGAATACAAACGAGAACCAGGCTGAAAATAGAAAGTTCAGAGGGGAAGTGAAAAAGGAAATAAGAGGGGCAAAGAGAGAGTATGAGAATAGCGAACATAAAAAGGAATCAAAGTCTTCTATAGGCAGCTAAATAGTAAACTGGTAGTAAGAGGAGGGGTGGGGCCAATGAGGGACCAAAAAGGAGATCTCCGCATGGAGGCAGAGGGCATGGCTGAGGTACTAAACGAGTATTTTGCATCTGTCTTTACCAAGGAAGAAGATGCTGCCAAAGTCATAGCGAAAGAGGAGGTAGCTGAGATACTGGATGGGCTAAAAATTGAGAGAAGGTACGAAAAAGGCTGGCTTGTACTTAAAGTAGATAAGTCACCAGGACCGGATGGGATGCATCCTCGGATGCTGAGGTGGAAATTACTGGCCATAATCTTCCAATCCTCCTTAGAAAAGGGGGTGGTGCCAGAGGACTGGACAATTGCAAATGTTAATGTTCAAGAAAGGGTGCAAGGATAAACCCAGCAACTACAGGTCAGTCAGTTTAACCTCAGCAGTGGAGAAGCTTTTAGAAACAATAATCTGAAACAAAATTAACAATCACTTGGGCAAGTGAGGATTAATTAAGGAAAGCCAGCATGTATTTGTTAAAAGCAAATCACGTTTAACTAACTTGATTGAGTTTTTTGATGAGGTAACAGAGAGGTTTGACGAGGGCAATGCGGTTGATGTGGTGTACATGGACTTCCAAAAGGGTACAATCCTAGAGGGGGTGCATGAACAGAGAGACTTGGGGGCACGTGCAGAAATTGTTGAAGGTGGCAGGGCAGGTTGAGAAAGCGGTTAAAAAAGCATATGGGATCCTGGGCTTCATAAATAGAGGCATAGAGTACAAAATCAAGGAAGTTATGAACCACCTTTATAAAACATTGGTCCGATCTTAACTGGAGTACTGTGTCCAATTTTGGGCACTGCACTTTAGGAAGGATGTGAAGGCCTTAGAGAGGATGCAGAAAAGGTTTACAAGAATGGTTCCAGGGTTGAGGTACTTCAGTTATGTGGATAGACTGGAGAAGCTGGGGTTGTTCTCCTTAGAGCAGAGAAGGTTGAGAGAAGATTTGTTAGAGGTGTTCAAAATCATGAGGGTCTGGACAGAGTAGAAACAGAGAAACTGTTCCCATTGGCACAAGGGTTGAGAACCAGTGGACACAGATTTAAGTTGATTGGCAGAAGAACCAAAGGCGACATGAGGAAAAACTTTTTTTTTTTTTTTTTTTAAACGCAGCGAGTGGTTAGGATCTGGAATGCACTGCCAGAGAGGGTGATGGAAGCAGATTCAATCACGGTTTTCAAAAGGGAACTGGATAAGTACCGGAAGGAAATTTTTTTGCAGGGCTACAGGGAAAGGGCAGGAGAGTGGGACTAGCCGAAGTGCTCTTGCAGAAAGTTGGCACAGGCTTGATGGGCCAAATTGCCTCCCTTCTATGCTGTACCATTCTATGATTCTAACCTTCGTAAGTCCACAGTGGAAGAAGTACTGTGTGCAGTTTTGGGCTCCACACTATATGAAAGATGTTAAAAAAATAGAAAGGATACAGCGCAGATTCACTAGCACGCTGGTATGAGTAAATACAATACGAAGAAAGACTTGCAAAGTTGGTGTGGTGGGGAGGAGGGTATTAAGGGGCAATTTGATAGAGGTGTTTGAAATTATGAAAGGACAGGAGAGAGCAGATAGAAGCAGACTGTTCCAATGATGAGGGTTCTACAATAATGGACACAGATACAAGATTGAATGCTAGAAATTTAGGAGACACTTTTTTTTAATAAAGCAGAGGGTGGTTAAGCTTGAGAATGTACTAACAGAGTTATCGATTGAAACAGAGACAATGTCAAAATTTAATAGGTTTGATAGGCAGTTGAAAGAAAGGGAAATAAAAGGGGTATGTAAACTGAGTGGGGTTTGGACTGCTGCTCATGCTGAGGATAAACACTAACAGACAGTTGGGAACTGCAAATCCCACATTATACATGATTTATATATTAAAACAGTGATTTAGTGTAATTTTATCCTAATCCTGCTGACTCACCCTGGCTCATTCAAGCTGCAGTCATCCACATGGGTGTATAGGGTTGTCCAGTTTTGTCCATCTTTGGAAACTTGAAAAACCCAGTTCCTCAGGGCAGACCGACCATAACCACGTGCATGCCGCAAAGTGTAGGCCGATGGGATCACCCAAAGCCCAAGATCAATAGCAAACCAAGCATTCTTATCGTCATTTGTGTGGCAATTAAGGGCGGAGCTATCACGACTCAAAATGTCTTCCAATCGTCCATATGGTAAATTCCTCCCCTCTGAAGATGTTACAACCACCAAGCCGTAAGCTGCAGGATTCACCCACTCGTATGCAGTTCTGCAATTCAACAATGAACATAAGAATTCTTTAATGAAAAACAAATTCAACAAATATCCTAAAATTATGGTTGTATTACTGACAGGACATTAATCTATTCCCATTACCTATATTACTTAAGTTGTGTTAACTCTGATTCTTAAAATGATTGTACCATAGTTGAGTTAATACACTTAAAATAGAGTGCCGTAATTTCTCTTTAAAATATGGCTTTTCAGCCCATTTAAATAGCTTCGCTCAAAAGCATAAGTACAGGAAACTCTTTAGTATCTGGCACCGACGGGACCGGGATGGTGACAGTTGATTAAAAATTCCGGATGACGGAGAGGGTTATCTACCGAGGCTATTTTTAAACAAACAAAAATAAAAAAATCAAGAAATGTGCAGTATACAGTAATTGGGTACTCGCCTACAGAATGTTGTGTTAAATAGATGGTGGAAGATGCTTGATTAAGTACAGTACTGCCAGTTGAGGGTAATCCATAACTCTTTAATTACTTAACAGTAAAACAAAACTTATACAGTAAATGACTGCATACAGTACTGTAGTTGACTGTACACTTATTCCAAGAGACTACCGGTAGCACGGGAGACACACAGAAAAATGGCGGATCAGAAGAGACTACCGGCAGCGCGGGAGAGTCAGACTCCTGTTATTGAGGTGTTCGGACTTCTGACAGCGCCAAGAAGCCGAGTAGTGGCAGTTTGGAGAACTACCCCCACTAACTAACTCGGCTACCACGGGAGACTCGGACTCGGCAACATTTCCGGTTATTGAGGTGTTGTTTTTGGAGTATGAATTTTGCCGGTTAATAGAGAATTCCGGATATTTAGGTGCCGTTTAAACGAGAGTTTCCTATGCTATATACGTCACAGGGCAGTTGCAGCAAATTATAAAGCGTACCATGAGCCAACCTTTCCATTGACCGATATAATTTTAATCAGTTGTAAATCACAACTTGGAGGTGGTTTTTAAACTGTGCTACACTTGAGTTACTGTTATACTATGGTGCAAAACTGAAAAGGTGCAAAACTATCTCAAGGAGCTCTCAGAAGAGTAGCCCGAAGTCTGGTACACAACCTGCCTATTATACACCATACAGGAGTTTGACAGGGTTGGGGGGGGGGGGGGGGGGGGGGAATGTGGAATCATGTTGACAATGTCTTGAAATCAAAACATCTTCAAAAATAATCTTCTGTTGGGGAAAAAAGATCAAGTGCTACAAAATGTTTGAACTGCTCCATACAAAAATATTCAATGAGGAGCAAACCTTCCCCAAGTAACCAACTGATGACATTTTGGAACATGCTATTCCAAGAACTGAATCTACCTACACAGCCTATATATACACACACACACACACATATTGTTCTATATATATCTCACACACAGCTGGTTTTTCTTTTGGGAATTACATACAAAATTACCTCAAATTCAAAAAATATTAATTTTCAAACTTACTTTGCATTTGTCCCAATCCAGTATATTATCCCATTTTCATCAAAGTTATGCTGGTGCCGGAAGGTAAATGTTTGTCCTTCACGTAATTTACGCACAAATACAAAGGTTGATCTGTCGAAGTCATACCACTGTTTTGCCACCTGAACCAAAAAAAGTTAGAATTAAAATGTCACATATTCACTCATTCTTTCAATATCCTTATGAACCGTAAAATGTTAAATTTTTGAAATAGTTACATCACATTGTTTACCATTTTAAGAAGATACTGCTCTAAGGATTCAACAGTAGCCAACGGTTCCATTTTGAGCATTCTTCCAGTTCTATCTATCAATGATGTCTCCCCAGGAGCACGTTCTAATCTAAACCTCAGTCTTCTTGTCAGGATCTTGAAGGGAGGAAAAACAGTCTGTAAACAGATTGGTAGAATTTCACCTGAACTTCAAAGTCATAGTAAGCTGCAACATATCGCCACATCACCGCTTTTAAATTTTATTTAAAATATGAAATTTGTTTGAACAGTAATGGCTAATATCAGGTGGGAGTTTGGGGCGAAAGAGAATTCTGAATGACTTGGAGTATATCTGTGAGGTATATGAATTGACAAGTAGTCATGGACTGCTTCAGCTTCCTTACACTGTCCAGCTTAACAGTTTTTCCAACTACTTTACACTTAAAGCCACATGCTACAACAAAGGATTGGAGATGCTTCCACAAAAGTTGGCTTGCACAGAATAAATGTTAGTTCCTTTGCATTGAAGAACAAAATAAATTCTCAGTAGTACAAGTAGACTGACGGGAACTTCTCAGCATCAAATATAAACTAATATATCAAATATACACAGCAATTGATAAATAAGAAGGGCAGCTTCCATATACTTCATGTACTGTACAGATAAAATCAACTGGAAACTACAGGAAATCAAAATCAGACATAAGCATCAAACATTCTCTCTCATACCTGTAAGTTATATGAAGAGCCAGGGGTATCGTACAAATGAAGAGGCAGCCTCTCAATAGATTCCAACACTGCTATTAGCTTTCGAACAAGGGCAACAGCTGGCCGACTAAAAATAAAAAATACATGTTACAAAACTGAAAGGAATTGTTTTTAAAAATGCACTTCAAAATGTAAGAAAAGCCCCACCCACCTTTCTTCATCTTCATTTTCACTGAATGCCGTTTTGAAGACATTTATTCGCTCGATCAGTTGACTACAATCTTGTTTCACATCTAATTCCACATTCTAGAGTGAAAGAAAATGAGTGAATATTGCAAACTACAAGGCTGATCAAAAATAAAGAAGTGCTCTTTGACAATATCATACGAACATTGTTGAGGACAGTAAGAAGTGCTTGCACCAGCCCACTGCTGCACATCTCATAGGGCGAGATTGTATTTTCATCCTTTAGTAGTACAATCAAGTTCTCCAGGGCAGTTTTCATTAAATCTCTCCATGTAGCTTCCCCGTCCACACCCTGCAACACAAAAAGCATTATCATCTTCATCTCTGAATTTTATCATTCAGCAGATTCCTTCTCAAGTATCGATCAGTGGCATCTTAGTCCAGATTTTTCACTTGGGCAAACCCCCAAGTGTAAAAGAGAAGCATGATTTCCACTTGCCTGCCGAGAAATGTGCTGACATGCCGGAGTTTCCAAGGTCGGACAAATTTTCAGAATGACGAGCTCCTGGTGTCACAAACACCAGTTTGAGTGTGCGCGCGGGCAGTAACCTGCATGCTTCTACAGGATTTAAAGGCCTTCAGCAGCTTAGAAGAGGTATCACACCAAAAAGACACGTTTGCAGCAATTCTGAAAACTCATCCACAGAAAGGTGTCTGTTAGATCTGCAGGCCGCAAGAGACACGCAGGCTCATCAAGAGGCTGCGGCAGTGCTTTTGAATGAAGTTAACCAAAAACATTACGTGGATCCTGCAATGTTGTCCCACAAGTGCAGCACAGCAGTGGCCAGGACAATCATTGCCAACTCGGCTATTACCGTGCCAGGTCGGGTGAGGTAAAATGGCCCAGCTGCACTTTCCAAATATTCACAATCACTTTACCCCCACTGTGATGAAGTGCTTCAGCTGCCTACCATAAATGGACATGAGGCAGCCTGCGTTCCTTCACACACCCCCCCCAGTCTTAACTTTCATGTATTCCTTCACACATCCTTACATGCTCTCACCCCACTAAAAGCCTCGCATGGTATGTAACTTGCTTTGCTCATACACCAGCCATCACACATTATGCCAACAATTGGGTTTGACTGTATCTCTTAACAACCAGAGATCATTCTCACTTAAAAAAAAAAGGAATGCAGCCCACAACAGCAGAGCGATTGGCTACAAGTGGCTGATCCTCTTCCACACTGTGCCTTCGCTCCCCTATGATGAGGGAGTTATGGAATGTCAGAGCAAGAAGGCAATAGAGGGAATTGGAGGTGGAGAAGCAGGAGCCAGCTGGAGGTTCCTCAGGACATTCTGCTTCTCTCATCCTATCATACCCATAATACCATTCAGCAAACTAAATCAAGAACCCCGCCTTGCTCCTTCTATTGAAAGTGGCATGTGAATTCAGCTCCTCAGCAACCTCTCTTCCTCCAGGTATGCCCAAGGGAGAACTAGCAGGTGCATCCTCCTCTAGTCTTGCCAGCACTTCAGAATACTCAACACCACTCACTCACACCATCCCCTCTACAGCAACAGGTCAGAGACAGCAACTTGGGGGCAGGGGAGAATTAGAAAGTGAGCAGAGGGGAGAAAATACTGGGTGTGGAACACAAGTTGGGTGAAATTGCTGATCGGAGGGTCAGGAGACTTCACCCATTAGCTGCAGATCTCATAGGCCCTGCTTTTAAAAAGATAAGTATGTGGAAATGGCATGTGACAGTGTGCAGTGGATGCCCAGCACTGTCATCTGATCGATGGTTTCCCAGTACCGCAGCCCACCCTCGATTGTGGGCAACTTTAGGGAGATGGGCATTGAAGCACCCATAACAGAAGCCCCAAAGGTAACATTTTACAAACATCTTCACAAAATTTTACAACTGTACTATTATTTGGGCTTCAATTAAAATGTTTCAAGAAGCGACAGTAATATTTAATTATCCAAAATTATATTTAGCAAAAATGCCAAGTAGGGCGATTTGGTTTATCTCAAGCTCATACAGACAGAAATGTCAATTTACTTACCTGTCTGTTAGCATGAAGCTCCCATGCAGACTCGAGTTGTGTAGCTATGTTTCGCAGTGTGACTACCACTCCTCGAGGCATACTTTCCACAGCCTTAAAATGATCGTCATACAAATCTCTGGCCATGGTTCGCACCTGCAAAAAAAGGTTTTAAATATTTTTTTAATTAAAAAAAAATATTTTCTAGGTGGTAAAAGAGAGGTGGTTCACTACTGAATTCCATTTTAATCTCAGTTGTGAGGCAGACTGCATAAAAAGAAAATCTAGCAATGCAGAGATTTTGACTGTCATGAGCCTGCTGGAGAATCTCCCTAACGAGCCTCCAAACCAGAAGAGACTCTCGTGGATATTCAGTGGGTTTATCACTGAAAACATTTCATAATGGAGATGTGGACTGGCCTTTGTCCCCCCCATTAAAATAAGGCCGATGCCAGTAGCAATTGGGTAAGTTTTAATATTTCCTTACAGTTGTCTTTTTTTCCCCCTATGTTCTATGGAGGGAAAACAAAGTAACTTTCATTGAAAGTATGTGCTCCCTCCTCTGAAAATGTCAAGAGCATTAAGAGTTTTGAGGGTTTAAGTGACTCCATCCACCCACAGAGGCTACAAAAGTCTCAGGTGCAATCCTCACTGCTGACTAAGTTCTCATTAGAGGCACTATAATTGGCCCCAGCAATCAATTCAATTCAATTCAAATGCTTTATTGGCATGAAAGTTTACAGGGAACCATATTGCCAAAGCTTACATAACAAAAAGTACAATCCTTAGTAGAGAAAAGAAAATGACTCAGGGCTCTGGCTCCTGACCACTATCCAGTGACCCCTGCTGGCAGTACACATGCATGAACAAGATCAAGTTCAGATATGATGGCCACTGTAATCAAATAGCCTGCCAAATAGTTAATCAAGGTGGAGGAAATAGGCTCAAGGAAAAATATAAAAACTCAAAACACTTGGTTCTCCACAACTAGACAGAACTTACTGAGCCCATTTTCTAACACAATAAAGCAATCATGTCATTCCACTGAACTATAAAATTACAGAACCATTTGAAGTAATGTGCTAAAACCAAAAATCATAGTAAAAAATGGCTATTGCCTGGCAATTTATGTTGGCATACAATGCAGAGGTTGTCAAAACAATTAAATTAAAAAACAACCTACAGTGTACAAAACATAAGTTAAACACTGTACACACACATTTTAATAGGCAGAAAAAAAATGATGTCTAGTTTGCACCCAAATGTCACTTCCCTCCATTATCCTTCAGTACCTGAAATTTCTCATGGCCAAATTAACATTTTAAACAAATAAAAACTTTCAACGGCCTCTGGTCCGTGTTCTTCTCAGTTAGAAAATGTGAATATTCTAATTAATGACAGTTGTAAGACAGAGACAGAAAGCGAGCACAGGCTAGAGACATAGATACAGAGTGCAAGAGCAACAGACAAACACACAAAGCAGGAAAGAGGATTGCATTACCACAACCTATGCACTGCTTTTCGCTGGCACTTGCTCCCAGCCAGATCTATGCCTCTAACCATGACCTATAACCTGCTTGAGGACCAGGTCATAGTCCTCCCAATACCTACTACCCATGGCCTGAAATCACCTGGCAATCTGCAACCCCAAAAGCAAACCCACAACACTTCCCAGATCCCTCCTCCAATCAGATCCCTCAGTAACAAGTACGAGATAGTTGTCACCTGAAAATGTGGCTGATTGGTGCCCCACACACACCTTTGCACCCAAAAGGGAAAAAAGAGACAGAAGGGCCAGGAAAGAAGTAAACAACAAAGAGAACGGGATAAAATAGCAAATGATAGAAGACAATAGAGCGAGAGAAGTATTGTTGACGACCTCAGTGATGTTGCGAGAGAGATAAGCAGAACAGGAGTGAGATCGAAAAAGAAACAGCAACACGAAGATGGCAATTAAGGGAGAGAACATACATTCCAATTTACAATGAGCAGTGCTACAGGAGGTCCATTTGTAGTCTCTATACATTAGCATGATCTGTATCTTGGCTCAACATATTTTAGTAAACACTCCCATACATACACATTTACACACACAATTTAAATACAAAATAAAAAAGTTTAAGTATCTAAGCTATAAATTGCTGCATTTTTCTCCCCTATTGACTTTAGGAAAGAACAAAGACCTAAAAAAAAATCAGCAACAACCAGTAAGTTTACAAATATCGGATTCTCAGCATTTACCATTAATCTCAAAGTATAATATATTCCCGAGTACAGTACCTCACACTTACAGCCACTAATTTGTGGAAAATGTATTATCCGTGTATATTAAGTATCCTCACTTACAGCATAATTTTAAGGGAAGCAGGGGAAATGTTTGTATTATACATATATATATACACACACATGTACGATGTTGACATTCTCAAGTCTCGACTTTTGTCTCCCTGAATAACATTGAACAAGGCAAGGGTTAACATACAGAAGCTGGTGCTGATCATAAATGGTTAGTATCTTTAATGTTAACACCGAAATATAACGGACACTATTTTGTTCCCAGAGTATAAACTCACCTTTTGTTTAGTTTTCTCCAGCTTTGATTTCAGCTTTCTTCCTCTTTTGCCAGTCCAGCCAGCTACAAATTCTGATCCTGCAAAACAAGAAGCAAGCTTTAAAGCAAACTATTCTTGTTCCAAGCTCAATATTTTAATAACATGTGACCAAACATGGTACTATAAAATAACCTACAAGTTTACTTGCATCCTTACCAAGCGATGTTTCTGCAGTAAATGAATGCTTGGTCCCCCTATTGGACTCGAACACAAATCCAGGCAGATCCTCCTTCAATATAGTGGCTTGTTGACCATCAGAATTGTGTATTGCAATTTCTCCTTCTTTTAAACAGGTAAGAGACCAGTTGCCTACAGTAAGTTTCGTTGGCCCAGGTGTAGTCAGAATGGGTTGGCTGGTAGTAGCTGGTTTGACTTGACTTCGAGCTCGTTGCAACTTTTCCAAGAACTCACTTCTGCTCTCTGTCAACATACAGATAGACAACATTATTTCACACAGCTATCAGAAATGCATTACAGCTACAAACAGCAATACTCCACTGTCAACAGCTGTTAAAAATATACTTTAACCCTTTGCACTATAAGCTCAAAAACAGGATTTTTAAAAAATTGTTTCTATCACTCAGTAGCAATCCTCCAGCAAAGATAATCCAACATATAGCTTCCTTTTCCTCTGGCAGGAGGCCTAAGATTTGGCAACGCAAATTATATGGATCATTTTGCAATACTGAATATGGCAACAGGTTTCCTTGTACAACATCAAAGGTTTTCTTGTCCTATGCATAACAATTCCTATTTGATCAAGCATTTTTTTTTTATCACTAGTTTGATTCAATGTTGTGCATAAGGCTCTCAAAACACACTGTTCCACAGAACTGTGGGATATGGCTCATGTCTTCAAGTCCCCACTCGTTTGCAATTTAAAAGGGAAGTACAGAAAAGAAGCAAGGCGCTTTCCCACAGAAAGGGGAGGAAAAAGAAACAGAAGTCACCTAAAACTCATTTTATGCCTCCTGGAGACTGCTACAAAGATAGGATTGGGAGAAGTCTGGGATAAACTTGCTTGTTGGCTATAGTGTGAGGTCCAGAAGACCTACAGCTAATCGGAGGAAACATGCACACACACTCAGCCTAATTTTTCTTGCTATCCTTCTTCTAAAGATAGCAACTCATGCTAGGATATCCTTCCACTGACATTGATTTTTTTTAAATTTTCTTATGGGATGTGGACATCATTGGCAAGGCCAGCATTTATTGTCCATCCCTAATTGCCCGCGAGAAGGTGGTGGTGAGCCGCCTTCTTGAACCGCTGCAGTCCGTGTGGTGAAGGTACTCCCACAGTGCTGGTAGGTAGGGAGTTCCAGGATTTTGACCCAGCGACGATGAAGGATCGGCGATATACTTCTAAGTCAGGATGATGTGTGACTTGGAGGGGAACTTGCAAGTGGTGGTGTTCCCATGCACCTGCTGCCCTTGTCCTTCTAGGTGGAAGAAGTCACGGGCTTGGGAGGTGCTGCCGAAGAAGTCTTGGTGAGTTGCTGCAGTGCATCTTGTAGATGGTATACACTGCAGCCATGGTACACCGGTGGTGGAGGGAGTGAATGTTTAAGGTGGTGGATGGGGTGTCAATCAAGCGGGCTGCTTTGTCCTGGATGGTGTCGAGCTTCCTGAGTGTTGTTGGAGCTGCACTCATCCAGACAAGTGGAGATATTCCATCACACTCCTGACTTGTGCCTTGTAGATAGTGGAAAGGCTTTGGGGAGTCAGGAGGTGAGACACTCACCACAGAATACCTAGCCACTGATCTGCTCTTGTTGCCACAGTATTTATGTGGCTGGTCCAGTTAAGTTTCTGGTCAATGGTGACCCCCCCAGGATGTTGATGGTGGGGGATTCGGCGATGGTAATGCCGTTGAATGTCAAGGGGAGGTGGTTAGATTCTCGCTTGTTGGAGATAGTCATTGTCTGGCACTTCTGTGCCGCGAATGTTATCCGTCACTTATCAGCCCAAGCCTGAACGTCGTCCAGGTCTTGTTGCATGCGGGCATGGACTGCTTCATTATATGAGAAAGTTATGAGTGGCGCTGAATACTGTGCAGTCATCAGCGAACATCCCCATTTCTGACCTTATGTGGCTGGTCCAGTTAAGTTTCTGGTCAATGGTGACCCCCAGGGTCCTCTTCATGCCATTCTTCATGTTTAAGCTTAAGCATGCAGCTATTCTATCACAAGGGCCACAAGCAATACCAATCCCATGCACATATATGCACTTTCAGCTGGGCCACTGGGCAACAATCAGAAGCTGAAGCCGTGGCTTAATTTCCCCTCCCTATCCTAGAAACACAAACCAAATGTAGCACACCACTCTGCCACTACCGAGAGCAACAGCAGAGACTAGGAATCTAACTTGGGACTTTCTTGACCTGCGCAAAATCACAAAATGCATGTGCTCACGAAGCCATCAGGGAATCTATACAGTTCAACATATAATGGACACACACACTTTACCTGAGCTGTCAGAACCACCTTCTGGGCTTCCACTAGAATACATGGTGGCTAATTTCCCATCTAAGATGAATCGAAACCATCCATTACTACCATTTGACAACTCTAAGGCAGCTGCATCACTCCAGATGTATAAGCAATCTCTTCCCCTGATGACAGACCAATCTCTCCAATGGTATGGCTTGCCTTGCTGAATTTCTTTAGCATCCTCTTGAGGCTCATCATCCTAAACAGAAAATATAGTCAGTTACAACAGTTAATCTGTATTTACTTGGAGTCTTAAAGTCCCAGATGCCATTAAGAAATATACTGACCAATTTTCTGTTCAGTGACAGCAGCGCATGTTCCAAATTAGTTTGTCTACATGGTTTCAACCAGTTTAAATGCAGAATAAACCAAATTACTATATTATACACTTTTGCAGCCAATTTTTATTTCAAAATACAGTAGCTTTTAGTAACATGAATTAAGACCTTCAGTGTTAATTCGCGTTACTAAAAACTACTGTATGATCAATGTTCCCAAAGTTTTCACCCATCACTGTTGTTGGATAAAGTCAAGTTTCTCACTTGGTACCATTAACGATGGTATACAGAGACACTTTCATTGAGTTAGCTTCCCCCAAAATAAGACAGGCATTTTCAGCTGCACAATGGGTTACAATACAATTTCAGATTTCCAGCATCGACAGCATTTTGCTTTTGTTTTAGTGTTTCAATACAGTTCTTTTCACTCTGGAATTGGGGCACCTATACAAGAAATGTTCCTCCATGTAGTGGTTATTATAGCAAAGAAATATTGCCATTGTCCAGATTCTAGCAGATAAAAGTCAACAGAAGTCCCAATATTAAAAGTCAACAATGCTTGCTGGTTGCATATGACATTCTGCATGTATGTTACCCTTCCTTCTCTTGATAGTATTGTTACTGACGAAATAGTTTCAACTATAGGCTGGTTAAGTAGCTGCTTAGATCTATCCTTATTTATCATAAAGAGGTGGCCCACCTAGAGATGAAAAACTATCGGAGAAGTGGGATTTTACCTGTCTTTAAAGTTTTAGAACTAGGAAAGTTGAATACATCTGCAACAGCCACAGCTGAAATATGCTTAGAACTACTTTGTGCCCATAAAAACAGGACATCCTTGACTTATGTTCCTAGCTATGATTGAGTATTTCAGATCAAAAATTAGATGAGCTTTTCCAATCAAATGAGCTGCACATTAGTCCGAGTTGAGTCATGGTTGCTCATCTCGATGATTCTTTTACCAAAGAAAGAGACCGTCGCTGCGTCTTTCCTCTCCCGGTACACAGAGTACGATGGCATTGGGGGGGGGGGGGGGGGGGGGGGACACTGGAGTGGATCCCGGAGCAAAAGGACCCCAGGTAATGGCACGCGATTATAGTTCAGGTCCTGCAAAGCCTCGGGCTCCCATACGGAGCACACTAAATCAAGAACATCTCTCGTATCGAAGGCCCCATAGACTCGAGCCGCTTTGCCAAACAACCATGTAGACTTTCAGTACAACATGTAATCGATTAATCAATCATTTCATTCATTTAGTAACAGAAGATTTCACTATTTTACACGACATTTTGTGTAGTTAAGGTAATATCTGAGCCGTGGTTCAGTTGGTAGCACCCTCGCCTCAGAGTCAGAAGGTTGTGGGACTTGAGCACAAAAATCCAGGCTGACACTCCAGTGCAGTACGGAGGGAGTGCTGCACTGTCAGACCTGCCGTCTTTCAGACGAGACGTTAAACTGAGGCCCCATCTGCTCTCTCAGGTGGACGTAAAAGATCCTATGGCACTATTTCGAAGAGGATCAAGGGAATTATCCCCAGTGTCCAAGCCAATATTTATCCCTGAGGCATACAGCCTCAGAGACATGGACCACGTACAGCAGGCACCTCAAAGCACTGGAGAGGTACCACCAACGCTGCCTCCGCAAGATCCTGCAAATCCATTGGCAGGATAGGCGCACCAACGTCAGTGTTCTTGCTCAGGCCAACATCGAAGTTCTGACCATGCTCAATCAGCTCCGATGGACGATTCACATTGTCCGCATGCCCGATACGAGACTCCCAAAACAAGCGCTCTACTCGGAGCTCCGGCACGGCAAGAGAGCCCCAGGTGGGCAGAGGAAACGCTTCAAGGACACCCTCAAAACCTCCTTGAAAAAGTGTAACATCCCCACCGACACCTGGGAATCCCTGGCCCAAGACCGCACAAAGTGGAGGAGAAGCATCCGGGAAGGTGCCGAACACCGAGTCTCTTCGCCGGGAGCAAGCGGAAGCCAAGCACAGGCAGCACAAGGAGCGCACGTCAACCCAAGCACCTCACCCACCCGCCTCTTCAACCACCGTCTGCCCCACCTGTGACAGAGACTGCAGGTCCTGCATTGGACTCATCAGTCACCTGCAAGCTCATTTTTAATGTGGAACCAAGTCATCCTCGGTTCCGAGGGACTGCCTAAGAAGAGAGAAGAGATTTAATCGCTCAATCAACATCACAAACAAAAACACACTAGGAATTGGCCTGTTTCAAATTTACCAATTTAAAATTTTGCTCTCATCAGTGACTGTTAAGTGGGGTTATTAATTCTTGCACATCTACTTACTCGTTTTATTATCCCACTTAATTAGCATAGTGGAGGCATAACTAAATGTACCCGGGTATATTGGACATTGCATTCACTTTAAAAAAAATATTTAAGCCTTTTCCCTATGCCATGAACAATAAGTTTATTGTCATGACTGGAAGAGGATTGCAGAGATTTATGTCGTTGGCCAGTCCCAGTAATAAATAGCACTCGAGGAAGAAATGTGTATTATAATGGTGCATGACTGGTGCCCATTCTCAAGTGAAAGTCTGCAAACTCTGTAGGCGTCTTGGCTTTTCTCAGGAGCGATAATGAAGAAGCCCAATTGGATGGCTGATCTTGGGCGCAATTTGCAGTATAAATCATTTTCCGAGTCACCCAATTATTTCTCAGCGAGCTTTCAAAAGGCATCGAAGTAGCATTTTCATGTGCAATTTTTGAAGCTTGTATAAATGATTTCATCCTTGATTGCGCCTTATACCTTTATTTATAATTGCCAGTGAAAGCAGAATTGATCTCTCATTTTCCACTAAGAATAATCAGACCCTGCACTTTTCAATGTGGCTTGTAAACCTGTATTTTTATTTATTTATGGATTTGTTCATGGGATGTGGGCATCGCTGGCAGTTATTGCCCATCCCTAATTGCCCTCGAGAAGGTGGTGGTGAGCCTGTGTTGTAGCTTCACCAGGTTGGCATCTCATTTTTAGGAACACCTGGTGCTGCTCCTGGCATGCTCTTCTACACTCCTCATTGAACCAGGGTTGGTCGCCTGGCTTGACGGTAATGGCAGAGTGAGGAATATACCAGGCCATGAGGTTAAAGATTGTGGCGGAATACAATTCTGCTGCTGCTGATGGCCCACAGCGCCTCATGGTTGCCCAGTTTTGAGCTGCTAGATCTGTTTTGAATCTACCCATTTAGCACGGTGGTAGTGCCACACAACACAATGGAGAGTGTCCTCAATGTGAAGACGGGACTTCGTCTCCACAAGGACTGTGCGGTGCTCATCCCAACTAATACAGTCGTGGACAGATACATCTGCGTCAGGTAGATAGGCGAGAACAAAGTTTTTCCCTCGTGTTGGTTGTCTCGCCACCTGCTGTAGGCCCAGTCTGGCAGTCATGTCCTTCAGGACTTGGCCAGCTCGGTCAGTAGTGGCGCTGCCGAGCCACTCTGATTTTTGACATTGAAGTCCCCCCACACCCAGTGTACATTCCGTGCTCTTGCTACACTCCATGCTTCTTCCAAGTGGTGTTCAACATGGAAGAATACTGATTCAACAGCGGAGGGATGGCAGTAGGTTTCCTTGTCCATGTTTGACCTGATGCCATGAGGCTTCATGGGTTTCGGAGTCAATGTTGAGGACTCCCAAAGCCACTCCATCCCAACTGCCTACCACTGTACAGCCACCCTTGGTGGTGGGACAGGACATACCCAGGGATGGTGATGGGAAGACTCTGGGACATTGGCTCATTTCAGAGGGCAGTTAAGAATCAATCACATTGCTGTGGGTCTGGATTCACATGTAGGCCAGGAGAACAGATTTCCTTCCCTAAAAGACATTCATGAACCAGATGGGTTTTTACAACAATTCAGTAGTTTGATGGTCACCATTACTTGATACTAACTTTTTATTCCAAATTTGTTTAATTAACTGAACTTAAATTGCCCAGCTGTCGTGGTGGGATTTGAACTCATGTCCAGGCTTCTGAATTACAAGTCCAGTAAAATAACCACAATAACCCGTCTTTATACAATAAATGCCATAACAAATGTTAATGGTAGCCGTTGTCAACACAATTCATTGTGTGTGTGCAGCCCTCAACAGCTCACCAAGACTTAATTGGCCCTCCAGCCCAAATAATTGCCCACCCGTTTTAGATGAACCTCTAGGCTGAGGCAGTAACTCCCAATAAAGGAGTTGCTCTGGACATGAGCAGCCTCATAACCTGCACCACTGGAGCTGCTCCAGATGGAAATAGAGACCCAAAATCTCAGTGTACAGGAGAGTAAAAAATAACCTGGAGAATAAAACAAGTTAAACATTATCAGTAGAGTACATAAACAATTATGTCCACGGTCTAATGATGGGCTAAATTCAAGGTCATTTATCACTTAAGATATTTCTAAAGGTATTTTGGCTTGTACTATTTTTTCCTTAGCAGAGATATCGGTTGTTGCTATATGCAACTTTTCTGGAACTGAGCGGCTATCATGTGAATTCTGCATGGTCTTGAAATACAGAACTTGTAGATTACCAGAAAGAAATTACAGGTACTACTGTAGTGAGAAACAAAACTCATGTTCAAGCTGGGCATTACTCATGTATTGTGGTTGTTATTTAGGGATGGTGATATTGCAACAGTAAATTGAGTGAAATTCATTTTGGGTATGAAAATCTGATCACCTTATCAGGCTTGCAATCCTCTTCATTTTCATCATCTGAAGATGGTCCTGCCAAGGTTGACACTTTGTTGATTACCCCAAGCCTTGCAAGTTGGTCCAGAAATAGGTCACCTCCTTTGTCTACCAGATCTCTTATGATCTGCAAAGCCAGTAAATGACCATCATCATCATCCTACACCAAAAGGAACAATGGAAAAACAGAGTATTTTTTTTAGAAGGTCGGAGTCCAGGAAATGTTGGTATTCAGAGGGATTTGGAAGTTCTTGTACACGAATCACTGAAAGTTAACATGCAGGTACAGCAAGCAATTAGGAAGGCAAATGGTACGTTAACCTTTACTGCAAGGGGGTTAGAGTATAAGAGTAAGGAAGTCTTGCTGCAATTGTACAGGGCTTGGTGAGACCACACCTGGAGTACTGTGCACAGTTTTGGTCTCCTTACCCAAGGAAGGATATACTTGCCTTAGAGGCGGTGCAACAAAGGTTCACTAGATTGGTTCCTAGGATGAGAGGGTTGTCCTATGAGGAGAGATGGAGTAGAATGGGCCTATACTCTCTGGAGTTTAGAAGAATGAGAGGTGATCTTATTGAAACATATAAAATTCTTATAGGGCTTGCCAGGGTAGATGCTGAAATAACAACAGAAAATGCTGGAAAAACTCAGCAGGCCAGGCAACATCCGTGGAGAGAGAAATAGAGTCAACGTTTCAGGTCGAAACCCTTCATCAGGACTGAAAAAACACAGGAAATGAAACCGATTAAAAGGCCAGTTTGGGGGCTGGGAAATGGGGATGAAAGGAGAAAAGAGAAGTGAAGAGACATTAAGAGGTATTCAAAATGAGACGAGATGGTGATAGGACTAGTAAAGAGACAGAAGACAGCTCTAGATTAGGTGTGAAATGCACTGGCAGAATGAGAGACAGTTGCCATGTGGGAGAGAAAAAAAAGGGTGGGGGGGGGGGGCATAAAACAAAGGCGTGGATAAAAAATATGTAAAAATATAATGGAGGCCGAGGTTATGATCTGAAATTGTTGAACTCGATATCGAGTCCGGAAGGCTGTAAAGTGCCTAATCGGAAGATGCGGAGAGGCTGTTTCTACTGGCTGAAGAGTATAGAATCAGGGGTCACAGACTCAGGATAAGAGGTCGGCCATTTAGGGCTGAGATGAGAAACTTGTTGTGAATCTTTGGAATTCTCTACCTCGGGGCTGTGGAGGCTCAGTCGATGAGTATATTCAAGACTGAGATCGATAGATTTTTGGGCACTAAGGGGATCAAGGGATGTGGGGACAGGGCAGGAAAGTAAAATTGATGTACAAGTTCAGATTCTGCAGGCGCAAACCAAGGCACGACTACTCTATCACAGGATGTCAAACAATGCCTTCATCCATCACATTTCTAACCATAGTTACTTTTAAGTATCAAGCTTCATTCTTTGTTTTTGTATTACTGATATGTCTCCTAGAACACCAATATTCTACAAGTACCATGCAAGTACCAAAGCCAACAATTGTTTTGTGTTACATTTTTAAAGATCCATTTGTCATACCATGACAATGAAGCAATGCAATCAAAGATGACAAAATAAAATGGCAATCCACACTGATTTTTATAATAAAACTTTTTAGAAAAATTTTAACTGGGCTATCCTTAAAACCTCAAACTGACATTTTAAAAACAATAATTTGTTTCTCAAAACTATGGTTCTCAAAATATGGTAGAGCAGCAGAGTATCCTGCACTTCAACTTCCTACCATTATGTAAAGTTTTCCAACTACAGGAAACTTTCTGATATCCGGCACTGACGGGACCGAGCTGGTGCCGTACCATCAAAAGTGCCGGACATACCAGCGTTAATGTTGAGAGATACGGAACTGAAAAGCTCAATGTGCATCAACAAACCCCGTTGCTTAGCAACAGCTTCAAAACAGTTGGCTGCAGCTGCAAGCGTCTCTAGCTGAAGCTGTTGCTATAGCTACAGACCTTGCAGTGCCTGACTGGGGGGAAAAAAGCAACGAGAACTAAAAAAACGGCTCCTGATTTTTGCCGTTAGATCGAGTATTCCGGACATATAACCTCCGGATAAACCAAAGTCTCCTGTATTTGCTAGCACTATTTCACAGACTACCCAGCTGTGTAAACACACCTACAATAGCGGAGGAGCATTTTATTCTATTTAAATTTGATCACCTCACATGACCAGTTTCAGCACTGCTCAATAATAGTTTGTTCGATTGTACTGATCAGTTTACATTTGGTATTTTGAAATGCGTGCCAGAATACACCTGACAACTATGTTATCAGACCATTAAATGCTCAACATACAACAAAGAACCCACAGAATTTAAATTCTGCCTGAAGTAGCTTTTTAGATTTTTACTATTTAGTCTGACCTCTTGATCTAGGACTGTAGCTGTAATTTCCACCAGCACTGTAGGCAGGTTGTGGCCAGCATCTGAATCACATACTTCCTTCAGAAGTGCTTCAGAACAATAATGTACCATCTTTCGAACAAGAGCAAGACTAGCTTTCCTAGAAATGAAAGGGGAAAATAAACATTGGTAGCAGTATATAGAGACACGGAGCTGAATAACTAATAAACCCAAGCAAAGTTGTCACATCCAAATCAGAGTACAGAAAACATTCATGAAAATATGATTCTCTCAAAGTTCAGTGGAGTATTTTAACATGTGTTTTAGTGTAATCGCCTCTTTCCAAAGTAGATACACCAAAAATGGATAGACCAATATCAAACTAACAATTGAGTTGAGCAATATGCATTACTCTGTTGTTTCCAGTACCTACAAGACTATATACATAGAGACCAAATGAAACCTTCATAAATGTTTTGTTCTTTAAATTGCATTTCAATGTACACATTTATAAACTGCATTTTACAGTAATTTTAATTCAATTACATTTTTGATCAGTACCTAAAGAACTAACAATGTGAGGAAAACCTTAACAACTGAAGATGGGAGCCAACATTAATATATTTAACAATGGTATCTTTGCATCAACCCTCCCCACACCTCAGACAGGTTATTTCAACTAGCTGGAAAATAATGCTGAGATAATTTTTGGCCAGAGGCTTTTTTTGAATGTTGAACCCAGCTTCAAAATGGATGATGGGACAGAAACGGTATAGAAAATAAAATATTTAAAACTTAAAAAGGAAAGGCTAGAATTATTAAACAAAAGTAAAATTAAAAGAAAAAAAATACAATAGAAAAGTAAGCATAAGAGAGAACAAGGAGGGGGGGGAAAAAGGCAGGACAAGCGGAAGTAGTTAGTTTAAAGTAGTAGAGTGGGTTCATTTTTGTAGTTCGGAGTTATTACAGTAATAGCTAATTTTGTTTTGTACTGTAATATTAGTGTTTATTTCTGCATGGAAGTATAAGAACTGAAAATGTAAACAGTTGGCCCAGGAAGCCTGGAATTTCCTTGGGCCTGCCAGCAGATTAATTGTCAAAACAATGAGAGCTGCAATTCTCCACTAACATTCAGAAGTATTCACCCAAATAACTCGTTCCCTTAGAAAAAGATGTAGCTCTCCTTTACGTGCCTCCTATAAACAGCTATTTCTGTTATAATAGTGTTGGCACTTCCCAGCTTAAAGCCCTTTGAAGTTACACTGTGAATTGGAAATCCAAAAGCCCAATATAGTGCCCACTACTTATAGTGGGCGTGTTTGTGCGTATATGATCTGCCCGCTATATAAGATGGCCAGTGCGTGATTTATTCGGATAGAGCTGTTACCCAATCCTCATAATGGTTTGTTTGGGAACCAAAGCCCACATTCCAGAGGAGTCTGCTTACAAAGCCCACAGCAGCCGTGATCTCAATGGTCGTATCAGGCGGACTGAAAAAGCTGTTAAAGGAACCAGTGCTCGACAGGTTTCCGACAGCTTTATTAATGCAAGTACAAATATAAATACCGAGATTTAATATTGTATTTTATTGCGAGTTTGTACACGGCTCGATTCGCCTGGAGCTTCAACTTTGCCAGCACCCTTTACCTGGATGACTCACTCAGAGTCTATAACGTGGTAGCGAGAGAGGACAGTTTAAAAAGTTCGCAGACAGGAGTAGGATTCATACAGCAATGACAGAAGAAAGCATTAAGAGAACTAATGCAACCTACAATATTTATTGGGACTTGGTTAAAGACCAAAATGGGTCCATTTGACTAAAGTGAGGGGGCAATTGTGATAATTTGATTAAACATGATCAATTTAAGTTTGCACCATAATTAATACTTTCCCTTGGCATTGGCTCAGAATGTAACACGATTAACAACCTTAGTTTGATCAGATGTCTGTAATTGACAGGTGAGTAAGCACGGCTGTTTTTGCCCAAAATAAACAGAGCACTTTAAAACGCTATAACCAACAACTTTGCAATTGACATTAATACAAATGGCCATCGCCTTTTGGCCGATATAAGTGATAGCAATGTTCCCATTAAGCTGTGCGGCCGTACAGCAGTCTGGAGGTCCCGCGCAGGTCGCTTACTGGCTTTACAATGGAAAAACTGCACATGCATGGAAATTTGAATGGGCTGCACACCCCAAAAATGATTAGAGGGAACACTGAGCAATAGCCCATTTTAAACAGTGGGGACTGCAGATAGCTTTCTGCACAAATCTCTTCCACGCAAGTGTGATGCACATGTAATGAAATCTGTTCTGTGGCTCCAATCTCACAATGCAATTTCATCAGTCTCATACGTGAAGTATGCAAACCCCAACATGCAGCTCAAATAATTAACTGCATTTGATGACTGGCTTTGCAACAATTGATTTTCATTAATGCAAACTTTAGACATAGTATAAACTAAACATTTAATTTCTTGATGTTTAATCTTGAAAAATCTAAAGAATACTTGAGGAACTAAGAAATTGACTGCTATTTATACTCATCTTTGCCTTTTACCAGTAGCGTATAAAAATTCTCTATTTGCGTATCACCATTTAAGTGTCAACAGAAATGCAAGTGAGGCTATGGAGCAAATGGAACTTGCTTTTGGCAATCACTTGACTAAAAATTATACTCAACCAAGTTAAGACTTAAGAAATACAGTACTGGTTCCTGCAGTTTTACACTACATCAGTAAAGCTGATATCTTGACAAAAGGGACAACACTTTCCAAATTACTAGCACAGATTATTAATTTCCTGATTAAAACCAAATTACATTTTTATTACTGCTTTTCCTTAGAAGTTCCCAACAAAATGCTGAGGACAAAATTAAGAAATCTAGTAATTAATTTGAAAAATATACCTGATGGATGGCAGCATAGTTTGCTGAAACGTCTGTGCAAAAACTGGCAACAATCTCTTCAAGTATAACGGGGCCATTTCAGGATCTCCCTTTGGTTCATTTCCATCTTCATCCTCTCTGTTGGCATCTTTCTTTTTCTTATCTTCACCTTTATTTACAGGACACATCCAATCTCCTAAATGCATTACAATTAAAATACACATTTTGCACATCTTTTCTTTTGGGGAAATTTTGTGCACGTCAACGGGAGGAATTCACTGCCAGGAAATAGAATTTGTTCCTCACTTTTAGAACCCAGCTCGAATATCAAGCACTCATTGGCCAAGTACAGCACAACCAGATGCAGAATAAACTGGCTCAATGTGCCGTAAACCCAAATCTGGAAGAGTACCCCTTACTGCACTCGCGTAAATCTTTCACTTTCTACAGTCATCCTTATGGCCTCCCCAAAAATATTGGCAATTAGTGCCAAATTATGGGTAGTTTGTGCTGTGGACCCATGTTATCTTCAAACTGAGTCAAGACTCAGTAAGCTTCAGCAAGTATAGATAGAGAGAGAGAGAGAGATTTCTCCCATCGAGGCAAGATTTTACAGGTAAAGAGGCAGTTTACCGACTACAGCCCTTGGCTGCTTCATACATTTTTATTGACAAATACAGCTAGATACTAAGTTACTATATTCATTTAAAAATGGCCAGAAATATCTGGTGCTTAAGGGTATAAAAACTAGAATATGTACATATTTACAAAGCCTCATTTTCACATACAGTATAGGCTCAAATTAGGAACTTACTGTGTGGAGACACTCAGGCATAGAGCCCTTAATCTCACCATGGCATCTCTCACAAACTTCAACACTTGAGCTACTCATATGATTTTGTTCTAAGTTGAAGTGATAATTAACAGAAATACTATTAACATTGTAAATCTACAGAAAAGAATACTGCTCAATACTTTGCAGACATGATCAAATGCGTCTTTAAATGCTTACTGTGAAACTGTGGCAATCCCAAGAAGTATGCTAACCAAGCTATTTGAATTTGTAAATCTCCATATGCATCAATATTTTCCCCCTCACTCAACCTGAATTCTTAATTTAATATTACTGATATAGATCCAGAGAATGAGCTTCGAGTTAGATCAAGTTTTTTTACCCTCACCAATTTTAATTACTGTGCTTATGCATTACCCCCTCACTTAACCTGAATTCTTAATTTAATATTACGGATGTAGATTCAGAGAGAATGAGCTTCGAGTTAGATCAAGTTTCCTTTTCTCCCCCCAATTTTAATTACTGTGCTTATGCATTACCGTGTGAAAATACAAGCTGAATTCATCGTTGCAGATACATTAATACTTCTGTAACCCAAGTCATGTTATTTCAGAGCAATGAAGTGTACTGTGCATTTAATCAATCTACCACCGAATCCAGCTACCCAAGACAATTAAGACCAATGAAATGACGAATGGAGCAAAGAACAAATTCAAAATAGCCCAAGCCACACCCTTATTCGCTTCAGATTGTAAAACAAAGGCCCTTATTTTGCACTCTCGGACTGCTGCTATTCAAGTCACAAATAACTCCTGTAGCACAACTGGAAAGATTCCTGCAGTGCACACAATTTAAACAGAAGTGCGCCTAAAGGGCAGTCAGAGGAGCACACTGTTAAATGTAACACCGGCTAGTTACTGTAAATTCATTACATTCCACCCGTGAAACATTAAGAACTAATTTCAAACAGGAGCATTTTGAAACAAGAACAGAAAATGCTGGAAACACTCAGCGGGTCAGGCAGCATCAGTAGAGTTAACAGCCGAGTTCACATTTTAGAGTGTGGACCTGGTGTCAAAACTGAAGGATATTACAGATGGACAATGGGGGGGGGGGGGGGGGAGAAAAACACACCCACAGACAAAGAAACACAATGATCTGTAAATTGGTTTAGTGCAGAAAAAGAGATGGTTAAATGACAGAACTGATTTCAGCATAAGATAATGGGAGTTATAATGAGAGAAATCAATGAAATTCAAGTCATTTACAAGATAGAGGACATGTGAATAACTGAAGGAAGTGGAATATGAGACAGGTAGAAAGGGAAGCAAAAAGACTAGCAACACAGAGTAGGCTGCAGCAGCCCAAGAGCTTGGAAGGAGAAAAAAAGCAAGTTGGAACCAAGAGTGCAAACCACCTTGCCAGCATGGTGTTTCAATGTGTAGGTCCCCACCCCAAGCATCAGCTCGCACGCTCTCTCTCCATCCCCACCCCCAGGAAATTCCAGCACACCCTTCCCACATCGCCAGCATTTCCTGCCGAAGAGAAAGTTGGAGCTATAGTTATGGTCCGAGGTTATTAAAATGCAGTGATTGAGTAGAATGGGCCTACATTCTCTGGAGTTTAGGAAAATGAGAGGTGATCTCATTGAAATGTATAAAATGCTTAGAGGGCTTGACAGGGTAGATGCTGTGATGCTATTTCCCCTGGATGGAGAGTCTAGAACTAGGGGTCATAGTCTCAGGATAAGAGGTCGGCCATTTAGGACTGAGATGAGGGGAAATTTCTTCACTCAGAGGGTGGTGAATCTTTGGAATTCTCTTCCCAGAGGGCTGTGGATGCTCAGTCATTGAGTATATTCAAGACAGAGATTGATAGATTTTTAGACAATAAGGGAATCAAGGGATATGGGGGTAGTGCAGGAAAGTGGAGTTGAGTTAGAAGATCAGCCATGATCTTATTGAATGGCGGGGCATGCTCGAGGGGCCAAATGGCCTACTACTGCTCCTATTTCTTATATGTTCTTATATTCTAAAGGAAAGTTTTGAACTCTGATTCGTTAAAATTCTAAATGTCTAAAAAGGGACCAGTGAGCACAGCATATATTCAATGTACTGGAACCAGCTATTATGCCACTCAACAATCATCCCAATTCTCATAAGAGTCCTTATTAAAATGAACTGTAACAGCACTAGTTTTGTTGTAACACAATGTTTTCTTCACTACAACCATCATGTCTGTCCAATTTTATAACTTTTCCTCAACCTTGTCAGCCATTCTCCTCACAATCTTGCATTCAGCTGAAGATTTAGATAATGTAACATAGAAGTCCAAATAAATTGAAAAACACAAACACATTATTCTCTTTAACAGATTCAAATCATCAATAAACAGGAGTTTTAATTTTGACCTGGTGATGGTAAACAAGATTTCTAACCTGGAGATTGTAATATGGCCACGACCTCACTGTGACCTCTCTCTCGTGCTTTGTCTAGAGGCGTTTTACCATCTTCATCACGGAGGTCTGGATTTGCTCCATGCCTTAACAGAGTCTAGTAAAAACAAATGCAGCAAAGATTTTCACTCACCAAATTCAACCTAATAAAAATCTCGTAACACCCCCCTCACATGATGTGCAAAGCTTTCTTTTTATTCAAACATTCTCATTAATTCAATACTAGTAAATATATGAAAATGGGGCTTAAATACTTAAATGAACACTCCAGTTATGAGATTATCCATTAATTGACATGTTTTAAATAGTTTGGGAAAAAACCACACAACTGCTGAACAGTTGACGAGATCAATTAGACCTTTGAGCTGCTAATGTGTTTAATCCTACAGCAGCTGTCCAGTTCCAAATCTGCCCAGGAGTGAACACATTGATAGCAAGTACTTTCTGTTCACATCAAAGATTGACCTGGTTGTATCTATAATGCTCTACGGCTGGTTTTCAGTTAAAGTAAAAACGCTTTTTGTTAAATTGCTCCCATCTCTGCAATGGACAATGGGAGCAGAAGAGGAAGGAACTTCATACAATGAGTTAGAACAGATAAAGTTAAAATAGGACATAATAGGGTGGAGATAATTGAAGGAATAATTCAAAAAACTTTTCACAACCTCAGATATCACTATCAAAATGTATTATAATTTTAAAAATCTCTATTAAATGGGTCTTCAGTGCTAATAATCCCAGTATCTCAAGCCTGTCCCCATAACCATAGTTGTCCATCCCTGGCATTATCCTGGTGAATCCAAGCTGTACACGATATAGGGCTTTAATGTCTTCGCTATAACCGAGGGGGCCCAAAACTGCACACAGGACTCTGTGTCCTAACCAATGTTTTGTACAAATTTTTCATTGCTTCTTTACACTTGTGCTTTAAGCGCCTATTTATTAAAAAAAACAAAATGCTGTTGGCCATTTTTTTATGGCTTGGTATATTCACACTTACAGGAATTTATGTAGTTGAATCCTTTGGGGTCTCTGTTCATCCACTCTCTTCAGCATCTTTCCATTGAGCATGTACCTCTATTCTTTGTTTTTCCTCCCAAAATGTATTGCATCACACTTATGCACATTAAATTGCATCTCCCATCTGTCTGCACATTCCACTAACCTGCCTACGTATTTCGAAAGTGGTTTACAGTCCTCTCACTGTTTACCAAACCCCCTATTTTTGTGTCAATGAAATTTGGAGATTGTGCTCCCCACGTCCTAGCCTAAATCATCTGTAAATACCAACAAAAGTGGAACCAGCACTGACCCCTATGGTACTCCACTTCAGACCCTTCTCCAATCTAAGTAGCACCCATTTACCCTTTTTTTGTCCATCAACTAACTTTGTATCCACGCTGCTCTGTTTACTCTTATGCCATATGCATGAATTTTTACAGCAAGTCCTTGACAAATCTGTGCTGGCTGTCCTTGATTCACCCTTGCATTTCTAAATGCTCCCTAATTTTATTTCAATTCTAAGAGTTTGCCCACAACGGACATTATACTAATTGGTCCACAGTTATTCTTCTGTCCCTTCTTCAGCAAAACATGTTACAAAATGGGTACAACAGGTCAAGCCTGATACTTAAATCTTCAAGTACAACCTACCACTAATACAAATAAAGGCAGTCTTAAATAATTGCCACTTTTTCTCCAGTTCCTCTTCCCTAACGGTCCTTTTCCTCTCTTGCTGGGGTACAGCTGTACTGGTGCCAGCCACCTTCAAGTAACTCATCGAAGTGGTCATTCTTCATGTGTGTAAAAAGAGCATCACAGCAGTTTCATCTCACTCTCACATGATGCTTACACAGATCATTTTCCAATGGGAGTCTATGCACAGCAATCAGTTAGAATGCTGGATGATTTCACCACGCTCCCCCTCCCCGTAACCGTTATCCCACCCAAGGACAGTTGACCCAACAAATCAGGAAATGTACCTTAGTCTGTCTGCAATGGTTCAGTACCACACTGGCCTATAGCCATTGAGCTAACGGGAAGCTCTTTTCTACAATAGTTAACTGCAAGAAAAGAATCAATCATACCTTTGCAACCTGTGGCCTTCCAAAACAAGCTGCATAGTGCAAAGATGAGGACCTCTGACCTCTGTTGACATCAGCACCCCTCTCGCACAGAAATTCCACCTGAAAAGGTAGTTTGATAAGCCGTTGCTATGTCAGGTGATCATTTGCTTTTCTGCTCAATATTTAAGATGTGTAATATATTTTTTTCTTAATACATACCTAATTTGGTACCTGACTAAAAAGCATTTATGACAAGTTATCTTTACCGTGTTCAAGTTAATTATTTTACTGTTCACACCAATATTCATGACGAAGGAAGGCGGCCTGTTCTAAAGTTGTACGAGTTTGCTTACCATTTCCTGAGTTCCAAAAGCTGAAGCCCAATTCAAAAGGGTTTGGCCCACATCATCCATAAAATTTACTTCAAAAGCTGCCACAAAAAGTCATAAACAAGAATTAGTTTGGGGGAAAAGCATATTTTACATTAATAAAAGCATATTTTTTGTTCCCAAACATTAACCTACCTCCAGTATCAATAGCATCTATCAATGCATCAGTGTCTTTACTACGGATGCAATCAATAAGCTGTCGATGAGAACGTTCCCCAGAACTATCCAACCTCCGTAGGCCAGGGATCCTGCCCGTGGAGCCAGCACTGGACTTTGGCAAAGCTTTACGTCCTTCAAAAAGTAATACCAGAAGTAGATCCACCAATCGCATAGTGTCAAGCACACATCTTTCATCACCCTGCAGTGCACTTTCTATTGAGTCAGGTAGTGCTGATCTTAATAAATCCTAGGGGGAAAACATCTATTAACACTGCAGTGAAAATCAAACAACAAACATTAGGACAGGATGAAGGGCTTTGCAAATGAATCAACTACAGCTTCTGACTGTGGTACATGAATACCAATTAGGTTTTTTGTTTTAATTTGAGCTATGAAGAGATTTGATATTAAACCAATGTAATTTGATAAGGTCTTGACTACAGACTCAAAATTCGGCACCGAAATCTTGTGCTTGAATTTTTAATTAAGTAAAGTTACAAATAAATCTGATCTTAAATTGAACATGCATTAGGCAATTAGGATACGAGAATCTGATCAGGAATTATGAAGTACTGTTCATTTGTATGATCAATAATAAAATATTAGCAACACTTGCAACATGCTCCAATTAAAATGCACAAAAGTAATAAATTTAATGCCGGTATCCTTTAAAAAAAAAAGTAGTAACGTGCAAATGCCTCGCACCTTTCCCTAGTTTTTCTTTTATTGCTGCAAAATCATGCATGATTAGGGAGTTAAAAGAGTTGAATCCTTACGTGTGTCACAACGGGCGAGCCTCTGCAGAGTGTGGAAAGCAGACTAACAATTGTTGATACTTGGTTACTAAGTTTAGAATCGGCTGCATTGGGAGTTGCTCCTGTGGAAGTACGGCCTGGTTTGCAAGCAGATGAAGACCCTCCTGCCACTAAACCTCCTGCTGCTGCCATGCGAGAAAGCAGCTCTTCCGTTAACCCATGTTTTGCCAAAGGAGCTGGATCAACTCCACGACGGGTGAATCTGTCTGCTAAGGAAGCAAAACAACGCAGAGCTCCATCTGATACCTGAAGGAAAGAAAAGGCCAATCTACTATTTGGATAATATCTCGCCACTTAGAAATGAAAATGAAGATTAGCAGTCAAAAGAACAAGTGTACAATTAAGCCTTTTTCTGCCCTGGAATATCTGAAAATTTATTTGAAATAACCAATGCATGTCAAAAGAAACAAAAGCTTAAAAGGAGAATATGCTTTGGAGAGAGCCAAGTAATGTTAATTTAAAATTTGAATTTTAACTGCCACCCAACAGGAATTACAACCTTCCTGATTAGAAAGCAGCCTGGTACAGACATGCCACATTGATTCCCCTCCGGAAAAGACCTGCTCGGGTGGCAAATATAGCAAGTCACTTCTTCATTATGTTAAGCAGTGGCTCTCCATAATTTCCAATCCTGGAGTGCCAATCAACAAAATTGAGTACAAGCATAATATATGGCTACTAGCATTTTTGGACAAAAATCTGGAATAGAAGCAGCAAGGAACAGCAGATCCCTATACTGCCTACCTCCCATTCAGTGCAGCCCAACCTCTATGCATCTGCTGTATTATTTGACATACACAGTTGCCACTCAGCGCCCAGCACTGCTCCTTTACCTACAAGGCAAGAGCCTGCTATTAAAAAATGGGGCTAATTCAAACTTCGTGATGAATGCAAACAAAACTATTATTGACAGCAGAACCATAAATTTAAAGGAGCCCTTACACCATCACTGTGGAACCTGACCCAGCCTTTTAATCGTATTCATTTACTTTTACTTATTGAAGGATGAGTGGAAGGAGTACTGGTTCCCTAAGTGAAGCTGAGCAGGGCAGCCAACCAATTGGAGGACAGAAGTAGCACTGGACAGGGTGAAAATAGGAAACAAATATATGAATTCCGGAAAGTATGAAAACATCAGTTGGTCGAATAATCATCAAGCCCAGAGCTAAACTTTTCCACTTTTTATTTTAACTGCGTTTTACTTTAAAACCTCCTCCCCCCGCCCAGCCTCCCCACCAACACACGAGCACCATCCCACCTCCACCCTAGCAAACAAAAGCGCTGCTCTCCTTTGTAATATCTCAGTAGTTTACTGGCATCAATAGAAGACATCACAGACACTTTGCAGATTACACTTTTTCACCTTGGCAGATCAACAAAACCATATTCTTTCCAGGATTGTGTTCAAATATTCTCTGCATTCCACTTTAAAACAAATACTTAAATTGGCAAGAAAATGCATCATGAAATTATTTTTCACCCCAGCTTCGTTTCTTCTACTTCTGCACAAAAAGTAGGCAGGAGACCTGTATCCAGGTCTTAGCCACTGGAAATCTTCAGACAACTTCTAGGAGGCATTTGAGTGTAGTGACTGACCATTCAAATACTGCCTGCAGTAGGCTCCGCAACACTTTACATCATCCCTCTGTGCCACTGCAGCATAATGCAATTTTCAAACTGTAAATGCAGATGAATGCGATGTGAGCAGCACGAGCGTCTTCCAGGAATCTGCCGATGCTGGTCACTAGATGTGCACATTAGCCTTCCTCGTCTTAGACTGTCAATGTGATCCTATAATGGACCTGACCGCATCATGGTTAAGGAGAGAACTATCAACTAGGGATAACTGTCCGATAACCCCTGCTGGAAATTGCGCAGATATAAACTTGCAGCGACAACAGGATCAGTCGGTGATGCCCCACAGTCAAGCAGCAAGCCAACATTCATTGCCTAGGAACATGCAAAAGAAACTGTATCGCAGCAGAAGTATTTTTTGAAGAAGGGATGGAGGGAGAATAGGGAAAACTGTTGTCAAAATGTATCTATATAAAAAGAACACTGAAGGTTGGTTCCTCGCTCTACTTACTTGGGGATCTTCATGTTTCAATAAACTAGACAAAGACTCCACACAAGTTTCAAGTGATGAATCCTGAGGCTCCATTTTCCCACAAAGTCTGGAAACTACAGCCATTGCTGAATGTAATGTGTCTTTATGAACAAGATGACCACTATCCCGTATGAAGGTTAGCACACAATTTAAGCCTCCTGCTTCAAATACTGCTCCTGATTCTCGAGTACAGATGAGTTCAAGTACCTGTAAAATTAGATCATATTTAATGTCAACAGTATGCATTATACAATGTGTCAGCTGTGGCTCAGTGGGTAGCACACTTGCCTCCAAGTCAGTAGGTTATGGGCTCAAGTCCCACGCCACAGACTTGAGCACATAAAGCTAGGCTGACACTCCAGTGCAGTACTGAGGGAGCGCTGCACTGTCGGAGGTGCTGTCTTTCGGATGAGACGTTAAACCGAGGCCCCATCTGCTCTCTCAGGTGGATGTAAAAGATCCCATGGCACTATTTCAAAGTTATTTCCAGAGTTATCCCCGGTGCCCTGGCCAATACTTAGCCCTCAACCAATATAACAAAAACAGATTATCTGGTCATTATCACATTGCTGTTTGTGGGAGCTTGCTGTGCGCAAATTGGCTGCCGCATTTCCCACATTACAACAGTGACTACACATCAAAAGTACTTCATTGGCTGTAAAGTGCTTTGAGACGTCCCGTGGTCGTGAAAGGCGCTATACAAATGCAAGTCTTTTTTTTACAAGTTAATGATAAGCAAAAGTGAAATGGTCAGAGGTAAAAACAATTTCTTCATAAGAATCAGAAGTGGTTCAGTCCCAATAATTCAAAATACTTAAGGGCATTAAAAAGATTAAGATATGACATTTAAAGAAAAAGTGATAACGCAAAGATATTTAAGGGCAAGTAGCTTTTAACTGAGACAAAACAATATTTGTATAGCAGTTGGAAAAGAACACAGCACTTGCATAAACAGAAATTAAGTTGTTTACCAGCTTTAAGTATTTTTTGATAAAAGGTCTATATTTCAACTTAAGAAAACAATAAATGTTGGAACTTAAATGAAGCAGAAAATGTTGGAAATGTACAGAACAATCAACATCTGAAAGAGAAATACAGTTAAATGTTTCAGATACACTGACCAACTCTGATGAAGGTTCACATTCAAAACTTTAACTTGCATTTCTCTTTCACATATTGATTGATCTGCTAATCTGTGCACTGAGCATTTTCTATTCTTATTTAACATTTAACAGTTCAATCACCTGGGCCTCAAATCCTAGAACTGTGGCTCCAATGGCTGTCAATGTCAATATTATTATTATAGATGCCATGCAATTTTTTTTTTTTTAAACTCAAAAAATAACGAACTATATTTGAGTGGAGTCAGAGTTGTGATGTCAGATGTGCGAGGTCATCCAAAGATCAGAAAGTCCTGTGACTGATTTTGCTGGAAAAAACTTTGTTCAAGCCATTATCGCAATGTTTGTTCGCGAGGTTTCGAATATTGAATTGCTAAACACCGTCCAGAATATGTAGCAATATGCGCTCAAATCAATGAGACTGAATGCCCCGTGCAAATGTACTTTACAAACTAGGCCTAAAGAAAACCTGTAAACAAATCCTGTATAATTACTGAGCTCCAATAATACAACATTGACTGTTTAAGTAAAGCAAAGCTAATTTGTTGAGGTTATCAGGCACTACTAAAATCACTAGCTGCATGAAGTACCCACTATAGTCAAGCTGCCCCAATACTTCCATTATGTTACAACTCACAAGAAACCATTAATTTATGATATTGTTCGTGATACAGTAATTTCAATTGCAATCTGGGTTCGAGTGTTAATAAACAAGGCCGGAGTTAAAATTATCTTCCCAACCCACCAATTTTCCTTTCTTTGTAAAAGTCTCGCAAGGGAGAGTGAAAAGAGAACATGCCATCAAGCCTGTCAATGGTACTTTTCATATAACTTCTGGGAAATACCATTTTCACCTCATTAACAATCAGCAAGGGATAAGGACTAGTTTCTGCTGCAGAATTTTAGTCTACCAAAATGCTTGGTGAGCTTGACCACTTTCTAGAAGTCAGTGTTATTTGGCACAGTCATATTTTAACAATTTATCATTCAAAATTAAATTTTTGTGATCCTACTTCTAAGCAAGAATCTGCCCAAGATTCATCAGGAAAATCTTAGCTGGAATAATTCAATGCATTAGTGTGCATACCAAATGTCATTTTATTCCCTATTTGTATAAAATAAAATCCTGTGCGTTGGAAGTGCAGGTTTACAAAGTACTTTCTAATGAGCCCCAGTTAATGACATGACAAATAATACCACATGGTTATCATGGACCAATCAGAACAGCAACTCCACAAGAAACATAGAAGACAGCCATTACAATTCCACAGCAAAAACTGAAAATTTGAAAGTTAAAATAACTTAAGTTGAAGTAACTCAACATTTAAAAATTCTAATTCTAACTGAAATTTTAATTAAGTTCAAGTCCTGGACCTCAAGACACTAATGGGATAGTATTAGATCCAAAGAGGAGTCATATAAAGTTGCCAGAAAAAGTAGCAAGCCTGAGGATTGGGAGCAGTTTAGAGTTCAGCAATTGATTAAAAAGGGTAAAATAGAGTATGAGAGTAAACCTTCAAGGAACATAAAAGCGGATTGTAAAAGCTTCTACAAGTATGTAAAAAGAAAAAGATTAGTGAAGACAAATGCAGGTCCCTTAGTCAGAAACGGGAAAATTTATAATGGGGAGCAAGGAAATGGCTGAGCAATTAAACAAATACTTTGGTTCTGTCTTCGTGGAAGAGGACACAAATAACTTCCCAGAAATGCGAGGGAACCAAGGGTCTAGTGAGAAGGACGAATTAAAGGAAATTAGTATTAATAAAAAAAAGTGCTGGAGAAATTAATGGGGCTGAAAGCTGATAAATCCCCAGGGCCTGATAATCTGCATCCCAGAGTACTAAAAGAGGTAGCCATGGAAATAGTGGATGCATTGGTTGTCATCTTCCAAAATTCTATAGATTATGGAACAGTTCCTGCAGATTGGAGGGTGGCAAATGTGACCCCACTATTTAAAAAAGGGAGAGAGAAAACAGGCAACTACAGACCGGTTAGCCTAACATCAGTAGTAGGGAAAATGCTAGTCCATTATAAAGGATGTGTTAACAGGACACTTAGAAAATATCAACGGGATTAGACAAAGTCAACATGGATTTATGAAAGGGAAATCGTGTTTGACAAACCTACTGGAGTTTTTTGAGGATGTAACTGGTAGAATAGATAAGGGAGAACCAGTGGATGTAGTGTATTTGGATTTTCAGAAGACCTTTGATAAAGTCCCATATAAGAGGAGGTTAGTGTGCAAAATTACAGCACATGGGATTGGGGGTAATATACTGGCATGGACTGAAAAGTGGTTAACAGACAAGAAACAGAGAATAGGAATAAATGGGTCTTTTTCAGGTTGGCAGGCGGTGACTAGTGGGCTACCGCAGGGATCAGTGCTTGGGCCCCACCTATTCACAATATATATCAATGATTTGGATGAGGGAACCAAATGTAATATTTCCAAGTTTGCTGACGACACGAAACTAGGTGGGATTGTGAGCTGTGAAGAGGATGCAAAGAGGCTTCAAGGCGATTTAGACAAGTTGAGTGAGTGAGCAAATACATGGCAGATGCAGTATAACATGGATAAATGTGAAGTATTCCACTTCAGTAGGGAAAACAGAAAGGTAATTATTTAAATGGTGCTAGATTGGGAAATGTTGATGTACAGGAAACTTCGCGATATCCGGCACCGATGGGACCGAGCTGCTGCCGATCTATCAAAACTTCCAGATAGACCAGCGCTAATGTTGAAGGATACGGAGGTTTTCATCTCCGTATCTGACAACAAACACTGTTGCTTAGCAACAGCTTGTAAACACTCGGCCCGTACCTTGGAAGCGTCTCTGAAGCTGTTGCTAAGCTCCAGAGGCGCTTTCCAGAGCCTGTTAAAAAAATGCTAGGAGAAGAAAAAAAACCTAACCAAAACAGCTGCTGATTTCTGCCGTTAGATCGAGGTTTCCGGACATACAACCTCCGGATAAACCAAAGTTTCCTGTACAAAGGGACCTGGATGTCCTTGTACACCAGTCACTGAAAGCAAACATACAGGTGCAGCAAACAGTTAGGAAGGCAAATGGTATGTTGGCCTTCATTGCAAGAGGATTTGAGTACAGGAGCAAGGATGTCTTGCTACAGTTGTACAGGGCCTTGGCGAGACCACACCTGGAGTACTGGGGGCAGTTTTGGTCTCCTTGCCCAAGAAAGGATATACTTGCCATAGAGGGAGTGCAGCAAAGGTTCATCAGACTGATTCCTGGGATGGCAGGACTGTCGTATAAGGAGAGATTGGGTCGACTAGGTCTATATTCACTAGAGTTTAGAAGAATGAGAGATCTCATTGAAACGTATAAAATTCTGACAGGGCGAGACAGACTGGATGCAGGGAGGATGTTTCCCCTGGCTGGGGGGTCTAGAACGAGGGGTCACAGTCTTAGGATACAGGGTAGGATATTTAGGACTGAGATGAGGAGAAATTTCTTCACTCAGAGGGTGGTGAACCTGTGGAATTCTCTACCACAGAAGGCTGTGGATGCCAAGTCACTGAATATATTTAAAGGAGATAGATAGATAGATTTCTAGACACAAAAGGCATCAAGGGGTATGGGGAGAGAGCAGGAATATGGTATGGAGATAAAGGATCAGCCATGATCACATAGAATGGTGGAGCAGGCTCGAAGGGCCGAATGGCCTCCTCCTATTTTTCTATGTTTCTATCTCGGATATTTAATTTGTCAGCAAGCCCAGTCAAAGGTATCAACTGCTAAGAGCTACTCAATTCCAATTTTTAGTCATCAGGGTGAAGGATGTTTGTGCTGAAGAATGGAACTCTTCCCATTTCATATCCCAGTCAGCTTCAAGCAGTTCCACGTCAGGTATAACACAGCCAGATACAGAATAAAACTGCATATTGCACCAGTGTAACATTGTTTGCAATTCCCAAAGAAGCCAGCCTGTAGTCCCTGAGATTGCCAATTTATGCCAAATTAGGGGCAGCTTGGTGCCCAAGCCTAGTAGAAACAAGATTGAGACTGCCCAAATTGATTTCACATAGGACCTTGACAGCCGGTAGGCAGAAGAGACTTGCACCCCATCAGCTTGGACTGGATCTGACTCCAGGTTCTAGAAGTAAAAGGCCAGTTCCCACCACTTTAAAAAAAACTTTTGTCTGTAAGCAAGATCACAGATCAACTAGTTGATTTAAAAAAAAAAAATGGAATTAATTACAAAAAGGGGTTCATTACCTTCACACACTGTTCAGCCAGGTCTCTGCTGGTCCTATTATTGAGCTCAACTACAACCAAGCGGTTACAAAGTGCTTTAATGGCTCCATCCACTCCAACAATCCTCCGTGTACACTCAGCAGATACGTCCAGGTAGTACGTTATGGCACGTGCTGTCACTTCCAATACATTGTCAGGAGCACTTTCATCCAGAAAAATTTTGCATAGAGCTGGTAGAAAAGTACGAGGAGGGCACCTACAAAAATCAGAAACACTTTTAAAAGGACTGCATCTACAGACAAGTAATGCCACTAAATGTAGTCATTTAATTTTTGCTGTTCTATTAATGAGAGAGTGAGATCAACCTCAGCATAAGTCACCGATCAGCAACTAAATACTGCATCACTCTATTTTAAGCTACATTTAACATTTCTTGCTCTTCAATTTAAAAAGAGTTACTACAGGAAACATTCGTTTAACCGGAGGTTAAATGTCCGGAAAGCTCTATCTGCCTGCAAAATTCAGGAGCCGTTTTTTTACTTCTTGTTGCTTTTTTTCCCCCCCCAGTCAGGCTCTGCAAGGTCTAGCTGAAGCTGTTGCTTAGCTACAGAGACGCTTTTAAGCTGCGGCTGACTGTTTTGAAGCTGTTGCTAAGCAACAGGGTTTGTTGATTCACATGGAGCTCAAAAGCTCCGTATGTTTTAACATTAGCGCTGGTTTCTACGGCAGTTTTGATGGTATGGCACCAGCTCGGTCCCGTCAGTGCCGGATACCAGAAAGTTTCCTGTAGAAGGCTGCTAGAACTGAGCACTCACCTACTATACAAACCAAACCTTTACTAGGCATTTTTTGATGACATTGTGAATGATAATCCATTTCACCCCACGCCCCAAAAACATACAGACACAAGGCAAATGTTAACTGATGCATCAACTTTCCATCCTGCCCTTTTATTTCATATCTTATTGAATCCATTCATAAATATGTTTTTTCTAAGAGACAGGAAACTATCCAAAGAAAACAAAATGCAGCAGCGAAGGAGAGATTACTGGGAACTATGTCCAATGGCATAACTACTCTTCTATTTATGACAGTGTGTAGAATAAAGCATCATAATTGAGCTGTTTGAGTTTCAATTCATTTGGGCATTTTTTACGACTAACAGAATCAATGATAAAATATTTCAAGAGCCATTAATTACTTTCTAAACTAAGTAGACATAATATTAATATTTTTATTTGAATCCATTTGAAACCATCATCAAAGACCCTACCCACCCCAGCCACAGTCTGTTCACCCTCCTGCCATTTGGGAGACGCTACAGATGCATTCGCACCCGAACGACCAGATTTAGGAACAGCTTCTTTCCCAGGGCTGTCATCCTACTGAACTCCACAAATAAACTCTAAAGCCTGCACATCTGCCAATGCACTTTATTATGGTTATGTTTATGTTAATGTATTACAAGACAAATGAATGTTGAATGTTTAAAATGTCTTAATCTAAATGTACACTCTCGGGAGCCGCAAGCCTACATTTTGTTGTACTGCACTTGTGCACTAACAATGACAATAAAGTTGATTATTATTATTCCTTCACATCTTCAATTAAAAAAACCTGGAAACTTTTAAACTTTAACACAGGAATTTAGGTGGAGAATCTCAAGAAAAGTAAGGCTACTTTCCTTTCTAGCATAGAAACATAGAAGATAGGAGCAGGAGTAGGCCATTCGGCCCTTCGAGCCTGCTCCGCCATTCAACGAGATCATGGCTGATCATCCAAACCCTAGCACCCGGTCCCTACACCGACAGCCATCCCACCCAAGCCCTATCCCCATCCCCATAACCCCGTAACCCCACGTATTTAATCCCCCCTAACACTAAGGGCCAATTTTTATCATGGCCAATCAACCTAACCCGCACATCTTTGGACTGTGGGAGGAAACCGGAGCAAACCCACGCAAACACGGGGAGAATGTGCAAATTAAGTACTTGATAGTATTTATAACATTTTAGGTTTGCTTGTTTTTGTCCATATTATTTAGAACATGAGTTGATCCACTGTGTCATTCCTCACAGTTTTTATGTAAATTATGGGTCTGTCCATTTAACTGTCTGTCTGCTGGTTCACAATCTCTAAATCTGCAGGTTTTTGTCCACTTTCTGTTTCTCTTTTTTGCTCAGTATGTATTGCTGTTTGTACATCAGTTTGTCGTTTTTTCTCCTCAGTTTCTCTCTCTGCAATTCTCACTGGCTTTCTAATCTCCCTTCTGTATGCCTACCACTCTCTGCACACCTGCATACTTATAAGAGTATATTAGAGTAGATTTGCCATGCAAACCAGGAAGGTCATATTTATGCTGTTGCTTGATCACAGCAAGGAAGGGGTAGTCTGCACAATTGGGGTATAATTGGTCATGCCACCCATTTGTTTGCGAGGCTGAGGAACAAAAATCCCCACGGTTCCAACTCCTAGTCACTATCCAGCAAAACTTTGCTTGAAGTGCACGAGAATGTTCAGCTCCAATGTCCTGCAACATTGAATAGTCACTGTCTAGATTTAGCAATGAAGAATAGCCACTTGGCAAGGCACCAGTGAACACCCAGCCTGTGGAACCAGACCCCAAACAGGAGACAACACCTTCAAGAAAGAGAAAGGGGAAAGCACTGGAGGGGAAAAGGAGGAAGAAATCAAAACAGTGTAGGCTGAAATGATGTCCCACACTCTCCCAGAACCATTTTATTGTTAAACAGTGGATAGCAAAAAAAAGGAAGCCTGTTAACCAGGATCTTAACTATAATTTTAAATGACAGTCTGACTTCTGAAGCACATGCAAAACCTACAATTTCCCCAAGAGTATACATTTCTCTCCTGGTCAAAAAATATACTATAGTTCCAGTCAGTGCCATATGTATATTTGACATGTTACATGGTTTATGTTCCAGTTCAGGGATACTTAAAAGTGCCCTTTAATCTGTAAAAAGCCCTCTGGTATGACCATTGGAACAGCCAACATTTTGTTAGTAGACACACTTCAAATCCTGTGCCTCATCTGGAGAAAAGCAAACTTTGTTGCTAGTTGGCAACGGTACGTTTTCATGAAGACTATATAGGGTATGAAATGAGACTTTCTCCTTTTGCAAGACAAGGCTGGGAGAATACTTGGTATGGAAATTACTCCCTTGCTTTATTTCTAATTTAATTAAAACAAACAGGTGGAAAAGGAACAAAAAAAACTCCAGCTAGGTGTTGGGATAGATCTCTCCACAAGTGAGATTAAACAAACAACTTTAAGTCACAAGTTATGGTTACCTCACAAATGTTAATTTAACACACATATCTTCACATCTGGACAAAAAAAATCTAAAAATGAATGTCAATGAGTACTTTTGTAGCACAAACAAAATGGTTTTGAGGCATCAGGACAACAGTGAAGTCAGCTGTGGAAATCAGCTTTTTATTACTACTCTCACTTCACACAAAACAAAGAGGAATCCACCACTGCCCAGGAGCTGTGGGCCACCCTTGCCCAGAAACTGCAGGCATAAAATACTCTACATTGCTCAATTACTTTTAGCCTGCAATCTATATCAAGTATAATCCTGAATTTACAAAGGGCTCAACATGTCCTAGCAAGAACTTAACTTCTCTACTTTGCATATTGTGACCAGCCACAGCATTCTAGAATCTACTCAAGTGTGGCATATTTACACTGTTTGTTGGAATCTAGAATGCTAAAGCTAAACAGAAGCATGGCTGAAGTGAATTAATTCAGAAACTTATTTTTTTGGCAAAGGTGCATCTTGTCGAGTCTGTTTCAAACACATCAACTGCAGCACAGTCTTCAGACAGCGTACCTAGAATGAATCAGTCTAACTAGAGAAGGAAGTCTGAGTTACAACAACCAAATTATCTCAGAAGCCAAAATTCTCCAGGCTGCTTCAGAAGAATACAATAGATGTTTTTGGCTGACAAATGGTTTGTGCAACACTCCTCATTAATAACTGGCGATGGGGGAGGGTCTGCAGAGCTGTTGCTGGGCCACCCCGACCAAGAAGGTCCCAATTTGAATTTCTGAGCCCTACCTAGTTAGCTGATCTCGCCACTTAAGCACCCAAGTGAATAATAGTCATTTAAACCAGTGGTTCACAAACCTTTTTGGCTGAAGGACCCCATTTCAAATAGATTAGTAATCACGGACCCCCCGTCTAAATTATTATTGCCCCCTTGTATCGATACGGTACCAGGATCTTCTGACAATGAATTGCAATATAGCTATGGTGACATTTACAAAACGGGAATCCCTCAAGTGTGTATATATAAAATGACGGCGATTTTGAGCACTGATTTTTAAAAATTACAAATGCATTGGTTAGTCAGTGATTCAAGTGCTGCCCAAATTATTGTCAGATTTGCTCCTTGGCCAGCCCTTGCCCGTGTGCAGACAGATCAAATGTAATGCATGTCCGACTAAAGGGCCCTGTTCTTTTTGGCCATATCCCGGCGCTACTGCAGCCGGCTGGTAGTTGGGACAGGGTCTTTGTTTAGACAGTCGATTCCTCGCCGAACAGCTGGCCCTGCGCTTTTCTGCCTTCGACTTCTGTGGCTTGCGGTGGCATTGCGGCCGCTGCTGTTCCACAGTTTTTTCCCCCTCACGCCTTCTCCTCTTCCTGCAGTGCACAGCCACTGCTGCTGCCACCACGGTAACTATTCACCGGCCCATTCAGCAGCACCCGGCCGCTCTGCACTGCCTCGCTCTCCATCACCGATTGGAGTTTCCTTTCGCTGAGCCCCTGGAAAGTCTCTATGGACCCCAGTTTGAGAACCATTGATTTAAACCATGAAATCACAAAGAAACAACTCTCAGTTGCAGATTTTTTCCAAATATAGCAACAGATCAGTATGGTTACTTGCAGTCTCGAGTATCTGACCCACTCAGGAATATCTAACTTATTAATATTTAGCTAAATGGTTCTTTGGAGACAAGTTTTTATTTTTCAATAAAATAGTGAGTAAGGATGTGTTTTCATTTGGGAAGAGTTTAAATTTAACGGCATCCAATCACAAAGAGAATTGCTAAACATTTATGCAACCTCTTAGGTTTGTCACTCCAATGCAATATTGATTAAAACAATGTACATTTCAAAAAATTGACAGTATTTAATGGAACAAGATGGTGATGCAGTACATATCACTCAATTGGACTGATCCAGAGCATGTATCTGCACTGTAAATTTTCCCAGAGTGCATTCATGATCACGCTAAGGAAGCACTGACACATCAGCTTGGCTCAGTGACAGCAGTCTCGCCTCACAGTCAGAAGGTCCTGGGTCAAAGCTCGACTCCACAACTTCAGCAAAAAAAAAAATCTAGGCTAACACTTCAGTGCAGTACTGAGGTGCTACTGTATTGTTGAAGGTGCCATATTTCAGATGAGACATTAAACCAAGGCTCCACCTGTCTGTTCAAGTGGATGAAAAAAATCTCATGATACTCGAACAGGCAGGCAGACATTCTTCCAATGTTCAGGCCCACATTAATTCCTCAAACATCCCCAAATTGATTAATTGGTCATTTGCTGTCTGCTGGACCATGCTCCGTGCAAACTAGCCGCCACATTTCCCAACATAATAATGACTCCACTTCAGTAGTAGTTAATTGGCTGTGAAACACTTTGGGATGTCCTGGGAACATGAAATGCACCATATAAATGCAGCTTCCTTATATGCCTGGCACCAGGTTACCCATCTCTTATTGGTTGGGATGTGGTATGTTCTTCTAAAGGCAGAGAATAAAAACTTTGATGTTTATATATTCAAAGTTCAAAATATATTAAGAGGAACAGCAGAGGTCGTTAGGATAATGAAATTACAGTGAACCGTGCCAAATTGGTCCCTCTTAGCACATACACGTACTCTTAAGTCAGATCATGTTACTGTATCCAGAACTATGTCTCCAAAACTGACACAGATAGATGTAAAGTATTTCCAGACGACTGCCTACAAAAGGAAAAAGGGGCTGGTTTTTAAAGTCTGCATCTATTTCATGGTGCCTTGGAATAATATGATTTGGCAGCAGTGGTGCAAGCCTATAAAGTTAAGTTCCCGTTTAGCACAGGCAGGGCTGAACTTGTTCAGGCTGTCTGGTATTGCTTTTTGATGTTTTATTGTTGTTTCTTTTTTTTTAAATCTCTGAAACCTGCTGTGAGTAGCAACAGTATTTTTTGGCAACCAGAACAGGCAGCACACATCTGAAGTAAATGAAGTACTGCAAGGAATCGACCACTAGGGTGCAAAACAAAAAGTCCGCCAAAAACATGCGAGACATTCATGAACTATTATTACTTGGCCTCTGGTCGGTCTTGGTTTTTGGTGGAGGAGGGTGGGGTGGCAGAGGGAAAGAGAGGCAATTGAACTTTTCTGGTTAACATTTATGTACAAGAACTAGCACAGTATCGCGAACTTCATACCACCTTGCTCGCAAAATGCAAGTTTTTTTTCACCCAACAGTATTACAGTAAATGGCAAAAGGATAATTTTTGTTTCTAAAACTTATGCCTATACAAAAGTAAAGGCATAACACTTATTTCAATTATTGACTGACAGCAATATACACCAACAGTTCCACAAATTAAGGGCCATTGATTCTTCAATAGGAAGTTGTCAGCAAGCCTCGGCAACTGGAGCATCCAGCTACTCCAAAAACATTGCTGATACACGATCATATTGCTTGTGGTAATATTACAGTGCAGAGCAAATTTACATGTAAAATTAATTTCAAATAAACTATATTTGAGAAATAAACCATTGTGCCGTATTTTGCGACCCCCACGGGTGCGTACGCGCCTGTAGGGGCCGCGCAAGTGCCGGTTTCAGGCATGCGAAGTGCATACGCTAAAACCCGGTACTTGCGATGTCAAGAATTCGCTTGACAGATCATCCGCATGCACAACTTCCGCCCGCTGAATGATTGTCAAATTCTTATGCCTGGTAAAAGCATTACATTTTTGTTTAAAATATTGAATTAAATGGCATTTTAATTAATTTTAAATATATATAATTAAAAAAAAAATTATTTTCATGTGTTGGTGTATTTTTTTTAAGTGATCCCCATTCATACTTATGACAGTTCCGTACGTACAAAACTGTCAAAAGTGTGAATGGGGATTCCTTTCTTCCATTGGTTGGGCCAGCCCACATGATCCCAGGAGCACCTACGAACTGCTTGCGCCCCTGGGATATGTGGGGCTCTGCCCGCGCGGACCCGGAGAGGCCCAGGATCGCAAGCCGCCATTTCACCCGGGCCACCAGGTACTTTTGTACACATTTTGCAGGTCGGAGGCGCCCGCCCTCCCACGGGGAAGCCTCCGATCACAAATGTTGGCCCATTATGTTTCCAAAGTTAAATATATTTACATCAATCTCAAAATTGCAATACAGTAATATTTTGTCCATGTGACATCCTGACTGATTTACAGTTTCTCTATATTAACAAACACAACCTACAGAAGTGACAGGTTTTGAGTTATCAAAATGTGGCAGTTCATACAACCACTTTTCCTCCTTCTATTACTATTTTTGACCATGTTACATGGATAAAAACAAAAAATACCACTACTAATATAACCAACGGGTAAAACTAGAAAAGATAAAGATATGAGGTATTCTATACGCAAGAATGTTTAGCTCGTATCAAGATATTTAAAAGGGGCACAGAGAGGGTGTTGGAACCAAAACAGCAGATGGTTTCTATAGTAGTGACACATTTTAACATCACTTTCCTGATTGCACCGAATCGGAGGCAAATAACACATTTGCCAAACACTTTTAAGACAGAGTTGCTTCACAATTCAACTCTAGTGCAAGTCTTGTGTCCTAATAACAGAATATGTTATGATATTTTGGGCTGAATGTTTGCGCACATGAAGGTGAGGGATGCAACACATTTCCGACTTGGTACATAAGGCATGGGCAGGATGCAGAGCTTCCTTTACTCTACCTTAACCTCAGAAGAGTACCCCTCACTGATTCCACATCCAAACCAGCTGCTTTTCTGGTTTTTAAAATGAGTGAGGTTTCCAATTACAGGTACTACTAAATTATAAGTAGTTCTGTATTGTGTTATTCAAGGCCACAAGGAAATAGCTCAACATTTCCAAAACTTATTCCACTTAAAGCACTGTTTTAAAAATTCATTGATGGGATGTGGACGTCGCTGGCTGGCTAGGCCTGCATTTAGTGCCCATCCCTAATTGCCCTTGAGAAGATGGTGGTGAGCCGCCTTCTTGAACTGCTGCAGTCCATATGGTGTAGGTACACCCACAATGCTGTTAGGAAGGGAGTGCCAGGATTTTGGCCCAGCGACAGTGAAGGAACGGCGATACAGGTCCAAGTCAGGATGGTGTGTGGCTTGGAGGGGAACTTGTAGGTGGTGATGTTCCCATGCGTCTGCTGCCCTTGTCCTTCTAAGTGGTAGAGGTCGCGGGTTTGGAAGGTGCTGTTGAAGGAGCTTTGGCGAGTTGCTGCAGTGCATCTTGTAGATGGTACACACTGCAGCCAGTGCGCCGGTGGTGGAGGGAGTGAATGTTGAAGGTGGTGGTTGGAGTGCCAATCAAGCGGGCTGCTTTATCCTGAATGGTGTCGAGCTTCTTGAGTGTTGTTGGAGCTGCACTCATCCAGGCAAGTGGAGAGTATTCCATCACACTCCTTACAACCTGGAGACTGAATTGGCCTCTACCGAATTTAAACCAAAATCTCAGAGGTCAAGTGACTGTGTGCTAATCCACGGTGCCACCCAATCACATAACTTTTTTTTCAATCAATAATAAATTTTGCCACACGTGATCTCAAATTGTTTGGAACATTTTATTTACCAACTCTTTAATAGAGACTATTCTGCAAATGTCATACGACCCGGCACCAAAATTTGTCACCTCCACACTCAAAAGAGGATTTGTAGCACTGGAGATAGGAAAGTGGTTGACGAGAACAGATAGTGACAGTTTTAAATCATGCAGGGACAGTGCTAAGCAATAGAAATAAGTAGGTGATATCGGTGAGGCTGAGGACAGGTTAGGTGGTTAAAAGACAAAACAGGATGGAGGCACGAGAGCAGGTGGTTCGATTCACGGACAAGAGGAGTGCGCCAATAGGGAGATGCGATAGTACGGGTGGGGGGTTGTTGAGCTCGGAGAAGGGCAGACTGCAGCAACTCGCCAAAGCTCCTTCAACAGCACCTTCCAAACCCGCGACCTCTACCACTTAGAAGGACAAGGGCAGCAGACGCATGGGAACATCACCACCTACAAGTTCCCCTCCAAGCCACACACCATCCTGACTTGGACCTGTATCGCCGTTCCTTCGCTGTCGCTGGGCCAAAATCCTGGAACTCCCTTCCTAACAGCACTGTTGGAGTACCTACACCATATGGACTGCAGCGGTTCAAGAAGGCGGCTCACCACCATCTTCTCAAGGGCAATTAGGGATGGGCACTAAATGCAGGCCTAGCCAGCGATGCCCACATCCCATCAATGAATAAAAAAAAACCTGGGAGTTGGGAAAGGTGGAGGTGTGGGAAACTAAGGAGACAGAAGCAGCTGCACAGTGGTCTCAAAATTTAGATATGAAAAAATCCATCAATTCCTCGAACTTTGTGCCCAAGGTGAGGATGGGGGTATGGAGGACAGAGATTAACATCATTTTGGTCAAACACCTGAAAACGTTAGTATCGAGTCCCAGCAATAGATTAAATTCATTCAAACTATGTCAGCATAAATCAAATGATATTTCTAAAAGCATCAAGTTGAGCTTGAACTACTGCATGAAAAAAAAAATCTATGGAACAAGACCACCTTCTCTGAAAGTAGTACTCTGGGGATAGTAAAGCCAACACAAGATGTATGGAGTGTTACAGATAAAATAATGCAGTAATTTATATTTTAAATAAAGCTGACAGTCCTGGTCTGTACTGTGTTAGCCGATTTCAATGGGGGCATAATCAGTATCCATGAGGAAAGGAGGGGAGAAGAAAAACATCAAGGTTCCAGCTCCAATTACTATCTACCAACCTCTGCTGGAAAATCAACATGCGTGAGCGCCAGGGAACAACAGAATAAGACTCAGCTTCAATAACCCCATACCAAATGTTAAATAGCCTGTCAAAACTCTTTCTCTAATATTATACTTGAAAGAATGGCCACTTCAGTAAGATATCAGTGGAATCAGTTGAGTCATGGTCATTCAGCAAAGTACCATGAGCCTGCCACGAGCAGTGGAATCATAAGCAGCATGATCACCATATTCCAAGAAGAAAGTTGAAAATAAAAACAGAGCTCAGAAAACCCAAGTAGGTTGAAAACACGACGCCATCCCAATGGTTTAGATACAAAGTCTCTAAGCCATGCACTGAGACCAGGAAAGTATTAGGTTAGATCCCCCACCTATTCCAAGTTAGCTAATGTCAGCCAGATGATTGGTAGGGACACTATACTGATCCCAGTGCTTCAAGATTAGAATGAGGAAAAATCGACCATGAATCACACTCCTGATCGTTACTCAGCAACCCTTGCCAGCGAAGAAGGAATCAGCTATGACCCTATGATGCCCCCACAGTCAAGGCCAAAACAAATGGACACATCAGCAACATACCCATAGGTGAGAACTTGTGAAGGAATTGGACTTTTGATGAGAGCCCAAAGGCCGGGGGGCCGCAAGAGAAAGAAAACATTTGATTAAAAAGAGTTCCATTAGTACTTGGTGAGGTGCAGGAACACCCTCCCCCAACTTCCTCCTAAACTTTTAAGCACGTGAAGGAATTAAAAAATATTCAGTACTCATGACAATCATGACAGTGCTTAACACTGTACTTCAAGTACATTATAATACTTGCAAATTGTCCAGGGGGAGCGCATCAATGCTTATAACAGCCTCAATTCATTTTTTGAACAGTGCCAGATGGGCCTTGTTACTTTTTCTCAGCTAACAAAACAAGTACAGCTCAGTTCCTAACTAACATTCAAGACCAAAATGTTCACCATCATTCTGCTTGGCTCTGATTGCGGAGGATATCCGTGGGCGACATGGTGAGCACATATGCTCTCAGAATATTAATCCACACAGATCATCTTATATTTCTAATAATGGATTCATATTCCCAACTAAGAATCAATAACCAAGCATAACTCGTGCATGACTCAAGGATCTAAGAGCGATCTACTGAAAATATTTACCTGCCCTACAGGGGAAGATTCTTTTGATCAGCGTCAACTTTTAAGAACAAAGGTGCAGCATGTTAAATGTACTTTTGTACATAACACTCAGCCTAGGAGTGGGTGACTGCTGAGTGCTCAGTATTGAAACATGACATCAGATTTACTGCCCAGTTCAAAGTTCAGACAGATTTTTCTTTGCTGGGGGTGGGGGGAGGGATAATGACTGGCTGTTGATGTGCACAAAACTACAATCCTAGCCTCAGTTCCTTCAGAGAATTCTAAGCTCTGATAAAACCTCTGAACAACCCTGTACTATACCAGAAATAATAATTCAAACGAACACAAAAACTAAATACAGGAAACTTTGGTTTATCCAGAGGTTGTATGTCCGGAATACTCAATCTAACGGCAAAAATCAGGAGCCGTTTTCTATAAGTTTTTTTAGTTCTCGTTCTTTTTTTCCCCCCCAGTCAGGCACTGCAAGGTCTGTAGCTATAGCAACAGCTTCAGCTAGAGACGCTTGCAGCTGCAGCCGACTCTTTAGAAGCTGTTGCTAAGCAACAGTGTTTGTTGTCAGATACGGAGATGAAAACCTCCGTATGCTTCAACATTAACTTTGTATGTCCAGCAGTTTTGATAGATCGGCAACACGCCAGTCCCGTCGGTGCCGGATATCACAAAGTTTCCTGTAGTGCTGCATTCATCCACATTCAGAGTCATAGAAACTTACAGAAGGCAGCCATTGGGCACGTCGTGCCTGAGTTGGCTCTTTGAAAAAGCAGTCGTGCTTAGTCCCACACCCCAATTTTTGTCCGTAGCCCTGCAAATGCCTCATCCACAAGTACCTGTCCAACACACTTTTAAAATTATTTACTGAATCATCTTCCACCACCTTTTTAGGTAGCGCATTCCAGATCCTGACAGCTCTGGAAAAAATGTCTCCTCATCTACCTCTCTAGATCTTTTGCCAATGACTTTAAATCTATGACCTCTGGTTACTGACCCACTTGCCAGAGGGAACAGCCTTTCTCGATCAATTCTATCAAAACTCCTCATCTTGAAAACCTATATTAGATCACCTCTTAAACTTCTCTGTTCCAAGGAGAACATTTCTAACTTTTCCAACCTCTCCTCATAACTGAAGTCCCTTATAAGAACATAAGAAATAGGAGCAGGGATAGGCCACTTGGCCCCTCGAGCCTGCTCCGCCATTCAATAAGACCATGGCTGATCTTGGGCTCAAAGCCAGGTCCCTGCCCGCTCCCCATAACCCTTCACTCCCTTAGCTTGCAAAAATCTGTCTATCTCCACCTTAAATGTATTTAATGACCTAGCCTCCACGCTCTCGGGGGCAGAGAATGCCACAGATTTACGACCCTCAGAAGAAATTCCTCCTCATCTCAGTTCTAAAAAGGCGACCCTTTACTATGAAACTATGCCCCCGAGTTCTAGATTTCCCCACGAGGGGAAACATCCTCTTTGCATCGACCCTGTCGAGCCCCTTCAGTATCTTATATGTTTCAATAAAATCACCTCTCATTCTCCTAAATTCCAATGAGTATAGGCCCAACCTGCTCAACCTTTCTTCATAAGGGATTAAATACGTGGGATTACAGGGATAGGGTGGGATATGTGTTGGTGTAGGGGTTACGGGGATCGGGTGGGATATGTGTCGGTGCAGGCTCGATGGGCCGAAATGGCCTCTATCTGCACTGTGGGGTTTCTGTGATTCTGTGATAAGTCAACCCTCTCATCTCAGGAATCAACCGTGTGAATCGTCTCTGAACTACCTCCAATGCAAGTATATCCTTCCTTAAATAAGGAGACCAAAACTGTACGCAGTACTCAAGGTGCGGTCTCACCAATACCCTGTACAGTTGTAGCAGGACTTCCCTGCTTTTATACCCCAACCCCACTTGTAATAAAGGCCAACATTCCCTGGTAACATTCTGGTAAACCTCCTCTGTACCCTTTCTAAGGCCTTGACATCTTTCCTGAAATGTGGCGCCCAGAATTGTCCACAATACTCCAACTGAGACCTAACCAGTGATTCATAAAGTTCTAGCATGACCTCTTTGCTTTTATATTCAATGCCTCTATTTATAAACCCGAGTAACCCATATGCTTTTATTTTAAACCCACCTTATCAACTTGCTCTGCCACCTTTAAGGATTTGTGTATATCGACACCAACGTCTCACTGCTCAACTACACTTCCATAACAGTCCTCCCAAAGTACATCACTTTACACTTCTCTGTATGGAACTCCAGTTGTGATGCTTCTGCCCATTTCATCAGTCTACGTCATCCTGAGTCTACAACTATCCACATCACTATCTACTACGTTGTCAAGTTTTGTGTCATCTGTAAACTTTATAATGCTGCTCCCTACACCAGCGTTTAGGTTGTTTATAAAAATTTTAAAGATTAATAGACCCAAAACTGAGCCTTGGGGGACACCACTGTAAACCACCTCCCACTCTGAAAACATCCATTCACCACCACCCTCTGCTTCCTGTCACTGAGCTAATTTCGTATACATACCACCACTTTCCCCTCAATTCCACAGGCTTCCATCTTCTCAACAAGCCGCCTGTGTGGCACTTTGTCGAATGCCTTCAAAAAGTCCAGATGTACAACATCTATTGCACTACCTTGATCAACATTCTCAGTTACCTCATCAAAGAATTCAATCAAGTTAGCCAAACACGATTTGCCTTTAACAAATCAATGCCGGCTCTCCTTGATTAACCCATGCCTTTCGAAATGAATGTTTATTTTGTCCTCGATAATGGTTTCCAGTAACTTTCCCACCACCAATGTTAGGCTAACTGGCCTGTAGTTTCCCTCTCTCCCCTTTCTTGAATAGTGGTATAACATTAGTAACCCTTTAGTCCTCCGGCACTACTCCTGTATCCAATGAGGATTGAAAGATTGTGACCAATGCCTCTGCTAGTTCTACCTTTGCTTCTTGCAGCGACCCAAGATACATTCCATCTGGACCAGGTGACTTACCAACTTTCAGTTATGCTAATCTTTTTAGTACATCTTCTCTATCAATTACTATCTCGGCCATAACTTCCATCGCCTCTTTTAGTGTAACCTTCCCATCATCCGCTTCCTTTGTGAAGACAGATGCAAAGTACTCATTTAATACTTTAGCCATGTCCTCTGCCTCGACATGAAGATTTCACTTTGGGTCTTTAATAGGCCCAAATTTTTCCCTAGATAACCTCTTGTATGTTTATAAAATGTTTTAGGGTTCAATTTAATGTTGCCTGCTAGTCTTTTCTAGTAACCTCTCTGCCTCTCATAATTTTTTCAATTCCCTCCTATAGTTTCCATAATCTTCTTAGTTATTAACTGAATCTTGCTCCTGGCATTTGTCATAAGCCTCCTTCTGTTTTATTTCGTCATCCAAGGTGCAATAGCTTTGGATTCTCTAACTTTTCCCTTCAAAGTAATATGCCTAGTTTGTACCTAAACTCTCTTATTTCCTGAATGCCTTCCATTGCTCCATTACTGCTTTACTCTGCAATCGCCTTTTCCAATCTATCCATGCTAGGTCCCTTCTTAAATCATTGAAATTAGCTCTTCCCCAGTTGAACATGTTTACCGTCAATATTTTCTGGTCTCTTTCCAATACAGGTAGACTATCCTTTATCCGAAAACCTCGGGACCAGCCGTGTTTCGGTTTTCGGAGAATTTTGGATTTCGGAAGGTGGGTCGGCGGGGGTTCGCGCCGGCGGGGGTTCGGGCCGGCGGGGTGTCGTGCGCACGACTTACGCTGACGCTCAGCGTAAGTCGGTGGGGGTCGGGGTCCGCGGGGGGGGGGGGGGCTGGCGGGGGTCGGGGCCGGCGGGGGTCCGCGCGCACGACTTACGCTGACACTCAGCGTAAGTCGGCGGGGGTCGGGGCCGGCGGGGGTCGTCGGGGTCCACGCGCACGACTTACCCTTTATCCGAACTTCCGAAACCGGAACCCTCTAAAAACCGAAGGTTTTTTCGTTCAGCGTAAGTCGTGCGCACGACTTACGCCGAACGAAAAAACCTTCGGTTTTTAGAGGGTTTCGGTTTTCGGAAGTTCGGATAAAGGGTAGTCTACCTGTAATTACTTTAAACTGAATTATGTTGTGCTCACTGTTAGCTAGATGATCTCCAACTGTAACATCTTCTACATTCCAAGCTAATGTCCAATAAAAAGTACAGTTCACAAAATCCGTCTACTTGTCCACAATATATCTGCAACTTATATAATTCAGAATGAACTATCCAAATGGTTTCCATTGCTATCAGAATTTAGTTATCTTGTCCATCCCCAGGCCACAAACACACAACAAAAAATGCATTTGAAATCTGTGCCACGGCTACAAATTCCCATCTCATAATACTGTTCCTGTATTTTTTTTAAAAACTGTATTCCATTATCATCCTTACAGCACTGTAAAGTAAAATGTAGATCCTGTTTACAAATTCTGGGTTTCTAATTGGAATAGAATTTTAAATTTGCACTGGCTTGCAAAATGAGGTTGTCTTATACTCAAGAGGGAAAACATATTGGAAAGTCAAAATTTTAACCTGTGTATTGTAATTAAAGTTAGCTCAAGTGTTTTCAGAGTTTGATTATTAGAAAATTAGAAATATTACCAAGCACATTACATAAGTTATGTATTGTACCAAAGTTTTTATCGTGTATGTCAGGTTTGGGAGAGCAATGTCAAAACACCCTCCTCCATGAGCTATCGGGTGATTGAAGTTTGTTTTGGAATAGGGAGACCTGGTCTTCTGCACATTTCATAAAGAAGGTCTTTGCATTCAAAATCAGCCCCAGTGAGCCGACTGGAGACAAATAACAGCTTTATTACTTCAATAATTGCAGCCACAACTTTTTTTTAGTAAATTGGATTAAGTTTGCTGCAGAACACTGCAATGGGTCTTGGAAGTGATACTGTGGTGGCTCCATCATCATACAATTCTGTACCCCCGTGTAAGCGCGCCAACAGGATAAACTAGCTCAGTGTGATTGGCTTTCCCAAAGCATAGGGAGAGCTGCACTGTCAGAAGTGTTGTCTTTTGGATGAGATGTTAAACTGAGGCCCCGCCTGCTCTCTCAGGTAAATGTCAAAGATCCCACGGTACTATTTCGAAGAAGAGAAGTGGAGCTCACCTGGGCCAATATTTATCCCTCAACCAACATCACAAACAGATTTTCTGGTCATTATCACATTGCTGTTTGTGGGAGCTTGCTGTGTGCAAATTGGCTGCCGCGTTTCCCACATTACAACAGTGATTACACTTCAAAAAGTACCGAATTCGCTCAAACGCTTGGGACCTGCTGAGGTCGTGAAAGGCGCTATATAAATGCAAGTTCTATCTCTATCTGTCTAGAGTAGGGTAGTTCATCCAATGGTAGATCACAAGACCCATGAAAATCTGGGTCTGTTCTGTTATTGGTTTCCAGAGCGATCAATTGTTTATGGTTAGGACCGTTGTCAACAGAAAATATTTTATGGGCACCCTGATTGGGACTCGGAATTATGAGACGCAGTTGCAGTTGACAAGAATATATTTCGATTGCAATAGCCCCCACATCATTAAAATGCACCACCTGACAGCCCACCCAAGCAGCAATATTAATGGCCATGGTGGAGGTGCCTGTGCTTTGTTCCATTAAATCTACCCATCCACTCAAAAACAGTATTTTCTACTTCCCCCGAGTGGCGATGCAGAGAAAAACAGCATCCATAGGAATACCAAATTTGGAATCTTGGTATTCTGCATGTCATATAAAGTTAGCCAATTTAAATCCTCATAACATTCTACAAAATTGTAGCGAGATATGTGCACACCATCACCCATTTTCATTTGTGATAATGATTGACCTCCATACATGCCTCCCAATTGGCTGGGTTGGCAGGTGATGAAGTTTAATGATGTGGGAGCCAATGCAATTGAAATATGCCATTGTCAACAGCAACTGCATCCCAAGTGCGCATAATGGTAGATGGCTGCACCAGAGCCCACCCGTTGTCTACCTGCCTTCCTTCTACCACATTCCTCTGCCAGATTTTCAATGCTCCCCCTGCCGTGTCTACTATTCTGCTGTAACTATTCACACCTCATAGAATCGTTACAGCACAGGAGATAGTCATTCGGCCCATCGAGTCCGTGCCAGCTCTCTGCAAGAGCACTTCAGCTAATCTCAATCCCCTGCCCTTTCTCCGTAGCCCTGAAATTTCTTTCCCTTCAAGTACTTATCTAATTCCCCATTGAAAGCCATGATTGAATCTGCCTCCACCACCCTTTCAGGCAGTGCATTCCAGATCCTAACCACTCACTGCGTAAAAACGTTTTTCCTCATGTTGCCTTTGGATCTTCTGCCAATCACCTTAAATCCGTGTCCTCTGGTCCTCGACCCTTCCGCCAATGGGAACAGTTCCTCTATCTACTCTGTCTAGACCCCTCATGATTTTGAACACCTCTATCAAATCTCCTCTGAACATCTCTGCTCCAAGGAGAACAACCCCAGCCTCTCCAGTCTATCCATGTAACTGAAGTCTCTCATAGGAACATAAGAAATAGGAGCAGGAGTAGGCCAATCAGCCCCTCGAGCCTGCTCCGCCATTCAATAAGATCATGGCTGATCTGATCCTAACCTCAAATCTACTTCCACTCTCCATCCCACCCAAACCCATGTGATCTCCCGGGAGAGGCGAAAAACCAGATAAAAAACCCAATGGCCAATTTGGGAGAAAAAATCTGGGAAATTCCTCTCCGACCCATCTAGGCGATCGAAACGCGTCCAGGAGATCACTCTGTCCCTGTATTTCCTGCAGTACTTACCTTCTGTAAAGGGTGATCTCCACCCCAGCCAGGAACAGGCCCAATTTACTCTTGAAGGACTCCTAGCTGGCAGCCTGCTCCCGAGGTCTCCACTAATCCCTGTGAATAGAACCATCTCCTGAAATCTAAGAGTTAGAACAGAAGAAGTAGGAGCAGGACCAGGCTACACGGCCCCTGGGCCCGCTCCGCCACCCACAGGGCCATGACCGATCCGAACCTAGACTCGTCCAATTTCCTGCCCGCTCCCCGTAACCCCTAATTCCCTTTACTTCTAGGAAACTGTCTATTTCTGTTTTAAATTTATTTAATGATGTAGCTTCCACAGCTTTCTGGGGCAGCAAATTCCACAGACCTACCACCCTGAGTGAAGAAGTTTCTCCTCATCTCAGTTTTGAAAGAGCAGCCCCTTATTCTAAGATTATGCCCCCTAGTTCTAGTTTCACCCATCACTGGGAACATCCTCACCGCATCCACCCGATCAAGCCCCTTCACAATCTTATGTGTTTCAATAAGATCGCCTCTCATTCTCTGAACTCCAATGAGTAGAGTCCCAATCTACTCAACCTCTCCTCATATGTCCACCTCCTCATCCCCGGGATTAATCGAGCGAACCTTCTTTGTACTGCCTCGAGAGCAAGTATGTCTTTTCTTAAGTATGGACACCAAAACTGTATGCAGTATTCCAGGTGCGGTCTCACCAATACCTTGTACAACTGCAGCAATACCTCCCTGTTTTTATATTCTATCCCCCTAGCAATAAAAGCCAACATTCCATTGGCCTTCTTGATCACTTGCTGCACCTGCATACTAACTTTGAGTTTCGTGCACCAGGACCCCCAGATCCCTTTGTACTGCAGTACTTTCCAGTTTCTTGCCATTAAGATAATAACTTGCTCTATGATTTTTCCTGCCAAAGTGCATAACCTCACACTTTTCAGTATTGTATTCCATCTGCCAAATCTCTGCCCACTTACTTAGCCTGTCTATGTCCCTTTGCAGGTTTTTTATGTCCTCCTCACTCACTACTTTCCCTCCCATCTTAGTATCATCTGCAAACTTTGATATGTTACACTCGGTCCCCTCCTCCAAATCGTTAATATAGATTGTAAAGAGTTGGGGGCCCAGCACTGACCCCTGCGGAACACCACTAGTTACTGATTGCCACTCTGAGAATGAACCATTTATCCCAACTCTCTGCTTTCTGTTAGATAACCAATCCTCCACCCATGCCAGAATATTACCCCCAATCCCGTGATTTTTTATCTTGAGCAATAATCTTTTGTGTGGCACCTTGTCAAATGCCTTTTGGAAGTCTAAATACACTACGTCCACTGGTTCCCCTTTATCCACCCTGTATGTTACGTCCTCAAAGAACTCAAGCAAATTTGTCAAACATGACTTCCCCTTCATAAAACCATGCTGACTTTGTCCTATTAAATTCTGTGTTTATCCAAATGTCCCGTTACTGTCTCCTTAATAATGGACTCCAAAATTTTACCAACCACAGATGTTAGGCTAACTGGTCTATAATTTCCAGCCTTCTGCCTACTACCCTTTTTAAATAAGGGTGTTACATTAGAAGTTTTCCAATCTGCCGGGACCTTTGCCGAGTCCAGGGAGTTTTGGAAAACTACCAATGCATCCACAATCCCTACCGCCACTTCCCTCAAGACCCTAGGATGTAAGCCATCAGGTCCAGGGGATTTATCCGCCTTGAGTCCCACTACTTTACCGAGTACCAATTCCTTAGTGATTTTAATCGTATTTAGCTCCTCCCCCCCCTAGAGCCCCCTGTTTGTTCATCCCTGGAACCATTCTTGTAAATCTTTTCTGCACCCTCTCTAAAACCTACACATCCTTCCTAAAGTGCAGTGCCCAGAATTGGACACAATACTCCAGTTGTGGCCAAATCAGTGTTTTATAAAGGTTCATCAGAACTTCCAACTCCTCTGAACCATCCTATATTTGTCTCATCATCTCCCCTTTTTGCCCTGTACCATCATCATTTGTGTGTCATTTAACCACTCCTGCCCTCCACTCTCACATACCTTTCCTTTTTCTTCTTTATTTGGCCCTGTACTTGCATAAAAGCTGTTCATCTTCCAGTTCTGATGAAAGGTCATCGACCTGAAATGTTAATTGTTTCTCTCTCTCATGATGCTTGACCTGAGTGTTTTCAGCATTTTCTGTTTTTATTTCAGATTTCCAACACCCACAGATCTTTGCTTTTGTTTTACCAATTTTAATTTACTTAGGAACCGAAATTCTGTTGAAAAATTGTGTAGCATACCCAAGACACAGCTTGCCAAGGAAAGTTACTTGAAACATAATCGTCCTTTTAATGTTAAGCTGCAGGTTGGCATCCAGATGCCCCTATCATAATCCTATTTCAGTTATGCCAGTCCACTGGAGAAGCACTCTCTCTCCTAGTTAGGGATGAAAAATATTTTTAAAAAGGGAGGGAAAAATCATGACTGGAAAACTTACTACTTCATTCCAGTCAGCTCAACAAAAATTTTGGCAGTTATCTGGGAGCAAGTCATCTGTCTGTTTTCTAAGAAGTTAAACAGGGAGGCAAATACAGAAGACAAAAATATCACAGCTCCAGAGAATATGCTGGGCCACAGTAATGTCATCCATCTGGTTTTCATTGTTCTTTTAGTGTTACAAGTTAGAAACCAAGATTGAAACAATTTAAAACAAACAGTCGGTGTATCATTAAAATGTTGTTATTGTTGACTCATTCGAATGGCCTTGGAGGGAGTCCTCAATCTTATTAACATATTGTCAAATCATTGATCACAAAGCATCCACAAGGATAGATGTTAACAGAAAAAATATTTGGATAAGTTGTCAATACTAATTATTATTCAAAGATCTACAACAGTGGAGTAAAACACAGATTTAAATTGTTGAATGTGTAGTACAACTTATAATTAAATAGCATCTTTAATGTGGAAAAATGCCCCAGGGTACTTCACAGGTACAAGGACAAAATGGACAGTAAAACAAAGGAGGAGATTCCAAAAGCTTGGCAAAAAAGGATCTTAAAAGGAGAGGAAGAGGAGAAAAGCACTGAGTATGGAAACATATAGATGCAAATATACAAAAAGGGAGGGAAAAGCCATGAGACTTTATCGATGCTTACTTTATCTACAAGACAACACAACCCAATGAATTGCGCTCCTCAACCACTTCTAATCCTAAATCCTGGGGGAGGCAAAAGAGAAAATACCCGCGGCCACTTTCAGAGAGAAATCAGGGAAATTTCACCCTCGGTACATAGGTAGATGGAAAGGACTAACTTGCCTTTCACCTCCTCAGGACATCGCCAAGGCATTTCACAGCCAATGAAGTACCTTTGAATTGTTGTTAAGTAGGAAAGCACGGCAGCCAATTTATGCACAGCAAGATCCACCAAGAACAACGAGATAAGTAACCACATAATTTGTCTTTGTGGTTTTGGTTGAGGGATAAATGTTGGCCAGGACACCAAGAGAACTCTCCTTCCAATAGTTCCACTAGATCTTTGATGTCCATCTGGGAAGATCAATGGGGCCTTGGTTTAACTTTTCATCTGGAAGATGACACATCTCAGTGCAGCAATCCCTCAGTAACACACTGGAGTATCAGGCTATTATGTGCTCAAATCTCTGGAGTGGGATAAACCTTCTGACTTAAGAGCTGAAAGTGCTACCACGGAGTTGTTTTTTCTCCCTTCAAGTTGTATTACCTTCGCTGCCAGTTCTTTTGAATGTCACTTTCTGATGAAGATGTACTGTGCTCTTTCACATCATGTGATAGAAAAAGGCAATTGCAACACAAAACAGAACAAATCATTGCCTTCTCTCAAAGGCAATTTTAAAACAATTTTACGTAGATAACACTTTTGCAGAGGACAATGTGGTTGCACCAATTTCACACAGCTGAGATACAGCATATTTATTATTCCACAATAAAACCCTCACTTTTTGTTAATTATCCTTATTATGATTAAATCAATCAGTGCATCAGTATGGTCTTCAGTGTTACAGCAATGAATGTGAAGAAAACTTCAAAAGCTAGCCAAAAAATATTTTTGTGTCTGTACTGCCAGAAAGTCTAAAATCTCAAGCAGAAGCTTTCTGACAGATTCAATACAGGATCACATCTGACCTTTGAGTGGTTGTGTTTTTAATGTTTCTAACAGAATGTGTGATATACCCACCATAAAAATCCCCAACTTCCAAGTCATTTGTAAGTAGGCCACTCAGTGTTGTTTATGCTTCCAAGACAGTTCTATATGCAGCCTTCCCACTACCCTCAGTCTCCTTGACTACTTTTGACCTCCCCATACTGCAGTCCATGAACAATGCCTTTGGGAATATATTAGTATTCTTAAATTATAAAACATTTTAGGACTTTGCTCAGGAGCAATCGAAGTGCAGATTTGAAACACAGCCTTGTTCTGTCCTCTTACACAGATATGATTTGAAAAACAAGCTACCAAGATGGAAATAAAATTTTAAAATAAAAGTCAACTTAAACTGAAGTTTGGGATGCAGGAAAAGTTAACGGAAATCAAAAGTATCACAAAATCCACACTGTAATTTTTACTTACGTTTCAAAACAACGATCCACATTATCGGACATTAGAAGCAGCATACACAGCTGTTCCAATGCGATTAGCTGCATGTCCCTTTCGTCTCCCTGGCCCATCTGCAGCCATTCCAACAACGTATCAGGATCCACATCGGCCATGGTGAGGCCGCTTCAAAAGGTAATTATTTCCCCCCCAATGTTCTCCTCGAGGTGAGAGGCTGAAGTGGGTAAGAAAGTCACCGACAAAAAAAGATCGCCGTGTTTCCACAACTGGCTCGAATGAACCTGATCAAAAGGGGGAAGTAAATGTTACCGTTTACCCGTCATGTGTAGCTGCCTGTAGTTCGGTGCATCTATACCCCCCCACCGACCACCACACACACACACTGAAATGTTTGCTCAAGAATTAGACGGCGATTTTAACCAGAAATGAATCCACCTTCCCCTCGGGTTACTGGGCCGCAGCCGCCATTTAACAACCAGTTTCGGACTAACGCCGATTGCATCCCCACTTAAACTGGACACCCGCGCCCAAGCCTCTTAACGGCGAGTCAGTGACCATCGCTCAGCGCCCATTAACATTGGAGCAAACACACGGGCCCGGCCGCTCAGGCGGTTTCCTCGGGTCTGTCGGAAGGTCGCGCTGTGTTAGTGGCGGATGCAGCTGACGGGCCGGTTTACAGGTTTTTAAAAAACCCTGAGTCACCCAAGCGGCCTCGGCCTCCCGTCCCGTCCCGTCCCCCTGGACGCACAAAGAGGCTCAGCCCCGGCCCTAACCAAACAGCGACCAGCCGACCCGCTCCCTCCTCTCTACCCCCGCGGCCCTGTCACCGGCCGCTCCTCGGCTCGCTCACACTCTAGCAGCGAAAGCTCCCTCCGTCAAAGTCCAAGCTGGCTCTCGCCGAGGGGCCGCGCCGGCCTCACTCCGACATAAGGCCCGCCCCGAGAGGCCTGCGGCTCGATTTTGACCAGAAGCCCGCAGGCCTAGTCGGATCCGGCCGGCTGCTCAAGGAAGGAAATTCCGCGGCCTGTCCGTATCGCTCCTCCTCCAACCGGCTGGATTTTCCGTTTCACTCACCGGCTCCTGGGTCCTCGGAACCCACCAAGGAAAACCTCGGCCGGCAGCTCCTTATCCGCGGCTCCGGAGCAGGGCGACTTGCGGCAACCCGCCAGTCCGCATCCTCCGAGTTGCTCCAATCGCCGGCTGGTGCGGACGGCCCGGGACTCTTGGGCACGTACTGGGGAGGAGGAGGAGCGGCACTTCCTTCCCCTTCACTCAGGGAGCGTCACAAAAATACCATGGCCGCCCACAGGCGTCAAATGGTGTGCGTTTCTTGTGTAGTGTGTGTGCGCGCATTTAATCTTCCTTTGAAATACATCCTTGGAAAGTATAGAAGTTAATACATTTTAACTGGTGAATTAATTTCCTTGCTCTAGTTATGAAAACGACCACGATTTGTTACTTAACATATTAATTGGTGGCGGTCGCAGAGTAAGCGCTCTCCCGGAGTCGGTCGGCCCACTCCCGCTACAGACGCTGTGCATCAGCGCTGATGAGTTTGGCGAGGAGGCAGCAGAAGCAGTGATGGAGACCACCACGACCCGCTGTAGCACGGCGGCCGGCAGCTCCTCGGTGGGAGGTCGAACCGGTAGGAGTGGAGGCAGCCAGCGGACCGAGGGTGGGAAAAGCAGGCCCTGGAAGGGAGACTCGGAGGTGAGGCCGGGTGGAAGGAGAGCCAGGGAGAAGCAGGCCCCGGGACGTCGGCTGAAGATTGTCGGGCAGGAGTGCGGGAAAGGCGGAATGAGACGAGAGCGGACCCTATTGTGATGGCGCTGATGAAGATGGCTACCGTCCTTGCAGGAAAAGCAGGCCCTAGAAGGTCGGACACCGCGGGAGACTCGGAGGTCAGACCGGGTGGAAGGAGAGCCAGGGACGTCGGTACCATGGCGGCTGAAGATTGTCGGGCAGGAGTGTGGGAAAGGCGGAATGAGGCGAGAGCGGACCCTATTGTGATGGCTGCCGTCCATGCGGGCTCCGTGCGTACCAGGCAGCTAAGTGCTCGGCTCGTTAAGAAAAAAAGCATTTCACTGACTGGCTTTCATTTGTTGGATTTCACTTGTTGTATTTGGTTGTGACAAATAAAATTGAAATAGTGAAATAATTTAGATTTGAGGTGGTATAATATTGTGTGGTTAATTTGAATTTTTTGGTTCGGTTTGCCCAAAGTGAGTGTGTCACGTTCCCTGAAGTTACCATGGAGTACAGATGAACAAAATTAAAGTTTGTCTCGGTGTCAGAAATTTATGGATTATATTCCATTGCAGCACTTGCCAAAGGTGCTGTTTTTCAGATGAGAAATCAAGTCTGTTCTTTTTCAAAGTAGAACAGGAAGACCCAGCCAACATTCGTCCGTCAACCAACGTCACCAAAACAAATTAATTTTTCTCACTGCTGTTGGTTTTTCAAACAGATTATCTTGTAAAAACATCTGAGTAACATTGGATTAAAGGTACTTCAGCCACACACAAAATCTTTCTTGGAGATCCCAGATAACTTATACAAAGGCCTCATGATTTTGAGGACTCTTCCTGAGTGTCAAAAAAATTATCAAATTGCAAGCAAATTTGAGTCAAAAATAAAACAAAAACAGCAGCTGGAGCACGAGTATTAGCTTCAGCACCTCTGCCATCAGCCAGTATTTCGACTGCTGATCACTATCAGTGCATCTGGGTAGATGTTGGATGAGGACTGAATTGGTCGTTGCTGGGGTAATCCCATGATCAAATAGACTGCTGTCATTCTCTGTATTTGCAATTCAAAATTGTTCATTAAAATCTTCTATTTTCTTAATGGAATAAAATTAGTGGGAATAGCTTTATTATTGTAGAACATCTCTAAGTGTTTTGAACCTTGCCAGCTATGGTATTAAAACAAAAGCAAAATACTGCAGCTGCTGGAAATCTGAAAATAAAAATTAAAAATGCAGGAAAATTCAAGCAGGATCGCTGGAGAGAAAAACAGAATTAACCTTTCAGTTCTGATAGAGTTCATGTTTCAGGTCAATTACCTGTTTCTCTCTCCACAGATGCTGCCTGGCCTGCTGAGTGTGTCTAGTATTTTCTGTTTTTATTTTAAAAAACTCATAAGCTATTTTTGTTACTTCCAGATAACAAACCCAAACATTAATACTTTTTTCTCAGGGGGTGAAATACAGGAGGAACAGCTAACAATTAGGGGAGTGCTGTTTGGTCTCTGCCTGGATTTGGGAAAATACTGGGCAGTCTGGAGCCTCTTCTTGGAGACCCAGTCAACATAAATTACTCCCTCATTGCAGCAACCTGCCCATTCGTCGCAAGGAGTACTAACCCCAACCAATATAACCACAATATGCAGGACCCTTTCCCACTGTTCCTGGCCTTAATGAAACACAGAACACAGGTCCAAACAAGCTACATTGACCCCGCAAGCTGCATTTTTTTCCCCAAGAGAAACAACCTGATGTGGTGATACATTCTTCCCACAGGCACTGAGCAGTCAGGATGCACTATGACACCACAAACTATGTATGGGAATGTACACTCATAAAATGTGTGATTGTATATTTAGTTGTACAATGAGCTCAGAAAATATCTGAATGTACTCTTAATTGTACAATGGCCTCAGAATATACATCCACATTAATAAGCTTCCTAACATTTGTGTGAACATACACCTATATGTATAATAGCTTTATAAGGTGTAAATGTATATTCTTAAGAACTCAAGGGGGAAAAAAAAGCAAACAGTAAATATATATCTTGGTTAGCGTTATGACAGTCTTTTAGAAGCCATCAAAATAAGGGCTTGAGAACCATGCACAAGTTATGTTACAGATGTTGATCTAGGTCTAGTAGTATGGAGAGAATTAGTGAAGCAAAATATTTTTTATTTTTGTATCAAGGTGTAAGTTCTGTACTTCGCTGTATTGTCTATTGCTTTTCTGTTACTTTCAATAAACCTTTTGATAGTTTATAGTCTAAACCACAGTTTAGTGTTTATTCTACCTCTTACCATAATCTAGGAGATCATGAAAGGACTCATATCTCGTAAGCTAAAGGTTTCTGTTCAAACCATGCAATGCTACAATACTAAATATTGTGCCAGTAAAGTCACACTTTGGTTTGTAGGGAGCAAGAGCACCAGAGAAATATTGAGTAAAACCCAAAAATAACGATATTCTCCCATTCTATGGAAAACATCAATGGCTCTTAATTACTTGCCATTCAATTATAGAACGTAAGTTTTGACTAGACCCAAAAGGTTTCTTGATGGTCCCTTACTGATGAAAATGCTGACATTTATACTTGTGCACAATCACAAAGGGAAAAGTGAGCCAACAACGTAATTTATAGGGAACATTTCACAATTCTGATGACATTTAATTTGTAATTTACCTAATTTTCAGGCAATGACTAAGATACCGACGATGGTAGGTGAACAATGATTTACACCTTCTCTAGGTTAAAGGACAAGAGACAAAATATTCCAGTTTTTCTTGTATTCCACGTTCCTATGGCTTTGACATTTTATTACTGCCATACTCAGTACTTACTGCAAGACAAAAGATACATTGCTACTTACACAATTTTTTGGGGCTCTAAAAATCATTATGGCTATGCTGCTCAGATTACTTAAAAGCCACTGTATTCGTCCCCACCGCAAACTCCATTTACAAGTCATCGATTCCATCCACCTCCATGGCCACTGTCTGAGGCTGAACCAGACTGTTCGCAACCTCAGTGTCCTATTTGACCCCAAGCTGAGCTTCCGACCCCATATCCTCTCCATCACCAAGACCACTTACTTCCATCTCCGTAATATGTTCCGTTTCCACCCCTGCCTCAGACCATCTGCTACTGAAACCCTCATCCATGCCTTTGTTGCCTTCAGACTCGACTATTCCAATGCTCTCCTGGCCGGCCTCCCATCCTTCGTAATCTTCAGCTCATCCAAAACTCTGCTGCCCGTATCCTAACTCACATCAAGTCCCATTCACCCATCATCTCTGTGCTTGCTGACCTACATTGTCTCCCGGTCCAGCAACGCCTCAAGTTTAAAATTCTCATCCTCATGTTCAAATCCCTCCATGACCTCGCCACTCCCTATCTCTGTAACCTCCTACAACCCTCAGAACTCGGCATTCTGGCTTCTTGTGCATCCCCAATTTCATTCACCCCACCACTGGCAGCAGTGCCTTCAGCTGTCGAGGCCCCAAGCACAGATATTCCCTCCCAAAACACCTCTCTCTTTTGCAATGCTCCCATCATCTGTCCTAATATCTCCTTATGTGGCTCAGTGTCAAATTTTGTCTGATAATGCTCTAGCAATGCATTTTACTATGTTAAAGGTGCTATATAAATGCACGTTGTTGGTGCAGTTAGGTAGGTGCACCACTTGGTATAGTCCTTTGAGCTACATACACTAGAAAAGTCCCAGACTTGATGAACTGTTATAGCAGGATTGGCAGTGAGTGTACAAAAAATGGCACAAGTAGCAGATCAGTCAGTTTCCACAAAGGGAAAGAGAAGGAAAATTAGAGGCTAAGGTAACCTTGGACCACTTCCTCAAAGTTGGCTCAGAGTGGCACTGGCAGAAAAAAGGGAGGTCATGTGCCCTCTTGGAGCATAAGGGAGATTGAGTGGATGAAGAGGAACTGGAGTGAGTCTAAAGACGACTTTGTTAACTGGGTAGTAATCAGTTTAAAAAAAAAAGACAATTCCAGTTATAGTTACTTGACTCTTGCAATTGCTGTATGAAATGTGGCTTCAGTCATTGCATTTAACTGCAGGGCATTGGCAATTTTACTTCGGTAATGATTCATGACTGATGAAGCAGCGATTAATAAATGTTTTGACTGCAAAAGGAGAATTCTATTTTAATGCGATTATAACATTTTTTATATAAAAAAATCCGTAACATTGAATGTATTACTTATCATCATTGATCAAAGTAATCTATTTTCTTAGAATTTTGGAATCGAGATATTTAACTCAAATATTTAATAAAACACCCAAATAAGTAGCAAAAATAACATTGCTTGTGCTCAAAAACATGGTAAACTTGGACAATGTATTTCCTTGCCATATTTGGACTTCAATGTCATTACCCGTTGCATGGCATCTGACAAAGACTAATAATGACTTCAAACAAGCCCAACTAAGAAGCTTGTGATGTTTCATCAGACTAAAGCACACAAAGTTTGCCTATGTGTTAATTGTGTGAACCATTTTTCTCTCCAATTTTTCCCTTATATGCTTTTCTCATACGTCCTCCTTTCCTGAAAGTAGCAACTCACGTTTGGTAGTTTTTGAAGACAGTAGCAGCTGTCCAGTACCTTTTGTAATTATTACATGTGCCATGTAATCATGCAGATTATCACAGCTGAGCATAATGCTGTCCTCATCAATCACATCCTCAACAGTCACCAGACAGCAAAAAGGAACACTGACCCATTTTTTCTTCTCCCCAGCCAAGGAGCACCAAGGACAATTTTAATGCTCCCACTGATGCCTAGGCTGAGATTACCTAACTCACCATAATCCAGAGACTTCCTGATCTGCATTGTTCAGTGTATTTATCCACTGAGTCATCAGTGGCCGAATGCATGAACTATATAAAGCAATGCGTGAAATAAAATTATTCGTTGACACATAATTGTGACTACTGCTTATTAGAGAGAAGGAATTGAAGGATATGGCAAGAAAGTGGATAGGTGAGATTGAGATCTTTCACAAGAGGAACAGCTTGTTGGGCCCACTGACTTTTTCTGATCTAAAAATGTTTTATGTTCTTATTGGATTGACCGGTGATTAAAATGCAACAAAATACACTCCAAAACTTACCTATGCAAGACATAATACAACTGCTTATCTCTGCAATTCATTGCTGTAAACAGGCATTGAAGATATACATTATATCTGACAAGCCAGTTTGGAGAATGAGAGTGCACTGTCAATTTCCAACTAACCCAATGAGGGTCAATTATCTCATCACAAGGGTAGCCACTATTCATGTGCCTTTTTTAAACTTGCACCATAAGGGTGAACGAGAGGTAGCTGGTTTTAGTGACAAGTCAACTGGTGAATCACTGAACAGAGAGGAAATCAGAGGGACCAGCCGTGGGAACACTGAAGAGCGAGATAAAGACACACGTGCAGGTAGTAAGGTTTTGAACAGAGGACTAAAAAGGATTGCTCTTGACCTGGAAAAAAAGAAAAATAGAAATACTTGCTTTTACATAACACCTTGCATGACCTCAGGACATATCAAAGTGCTTTACAGCCAATGAAGTACTTTTTTGAATTTTAGTCACTATTGTAATGCAGGAAACATGGCAGGCAATTTGCATACAGCAAGGTCCTAAAAACAGCAATGTGATAATGACCAGATAATGGTTTTAGTGATAATGGTGGCAGGATAAATATTGACCAGGGAGAATTTCCCTGTTCTTCTTTGCAAATAGTGCCATGTGATCTTTTACGTCCACCTGAGAAGGCAGTCATCTCATCTGAAAGACGGCACCTCCGACAATGCAGCACTCCCTCACTGAAGTCTAGATTTTGTGCTCAAGTCTCTGGAGTGGTACTTGAACCCACAACCTTCTGACTCAGAAGTGAGAATACTACCACTTGAAGCTAAAATTCAGGTGATCAGTTTTTGACGTTAGAAGTTGTTTACAAGAAATGTATTTCCAAAAACAATAAAGTCCACAAAAGGGACAGGGAGGACACGTGTTTTTTTTCCCATTTTTCCAGGGGAGAAGTTGAATGTTATCCTAATGAAACTTGAAATCTTTGTTCCTTCAGCACAATTCTGATCTATATTATATATATATTTTTTGGTTGAATGTACAAAATAACCATCGAATGTTGATCAATTTAATACCCTAGATTATCTGGTTATCTTTTGCATACTTCAGAAGGTATTAGTCTGACCTACTTTTGCCATTAATTTAACACTCCAATACTTAAGTCTATATTTATTTTCTATTTTCTGAATTCCATACAACCCAATACTAAAACCATTAAAAAGTTGATGTAAAGTTGGATCTTCACTTTAAACACAGTGAATGTCAGTTAACATTATTTAGTTAACTTGAAGAAATGAAACCAGACTAAATATAAACAAAACAGGAAAGGAGAGCATAGGAAAGAGTAAAGTAAGGGAGGACATTGATGGCCAGGGAATAAGTACAGTTATACAACAGGAGTTTAAAAAGATGGTTAAAAATAAAGTGAGAGGAACTGCTATTAAAAATGAGTTAATCTGTCTGTACAGCAATGCACACAGTGTCCGTAATAAAACAGGGGAGCTGGAGGCAATCATGCATTGCGAGGATATGGCTACAGAAAAATCAGGACTAGGAATTAAACATTGCAAGGTATAACATCTTTAGAAAAGATAGAGGAGGGAAAAGGGGAGGTGGAGTAGCTGTACTTATTAGGGATAACATAATGGCAGTAGAAAAAAGTGACGCAGCTATCAGTAAGACAGAAATAGAATCCATATGGATAGGGATAAAAGATAATAAAGGATGAATCACACTAATGGGGGGTAGTCTACAGACCACTTCATAGTGGAAGGGAGGCAGAGGAAGAAATATGCAGACAAATCAGGGAAATGAGTAAAAAACATAGAATAATCATGGGGGATTTCAACTACCCAGATATTAATTGGACAGAAGAGGTAGGTAAAGAGGATAAAGGAATGAAGTTCCTGCAATATGTACAGGACTCCTTTCTAACTCAATATGTAAAAAGTCCAACAAGGGAGGATTTGCTATTGGATCTAGTAATTGGGAATGAACCAGAGCAGATAAGAGAAGTAAAAGCAGGGGAACGTCTAGGCAATGGTGACCATAATATAATACGCTTTAAGATAATAATTGAGAAAGACATAAGCATGACAAAGACCAGGGTAATAGATTGGAGAAAAGCTGATTTTGAGGGGCTGAGAATAGAACTTGGGAAAATAAAATGGACAACAGTATTGGGAAACAATGACGTAGAACAGCAATGGGAAACATTTAAACCGATGTTCAACAGAGTCCAGGAAAAATATATTCCGCTAATAAACAAGAACAAGTTAAACACGAATGAGACACTGTGGATGAATAAAGCCATAAGGGAAAAATTGAGGGCAAGGAAAGAGGCATACATTAAGTACATGGACAGCAGGGGAGAGCATGATAAGGGAGAGTACGAAGGGATTAGGAGAGAAGTCAAAAAAACAATTAAGGCAACGAGGAACTATGAAATTAAATTATAAGAACATAAGAAATAAGAGCAGGAGTAGGCCCTACGGCCCCTCGAGCCTGCTCTGTCATTCAATAAGATCATGGCTGATCATCGACCTCAACTCCACTTTCCCGCCCCATCTCCGTATCCCTTGATTCCCCTAGATTCCAAAAATCTATCTATCTCAGCCTTGAATATACTCAAAGACTCAGCATTCACAGCCCTCTGGGGCAGAGAATTCCAAAGATTCACAACCCTCTAAGTGAAGAAATTCCACCTCATCTCAGTCTTAAATGGCCTACCCCTTATCCTGAGATTATGCCCCCTAGTTCTAGACACTCCAGCCAGGGGAAAACAACCTCTCAGCATCTACTTTGTCAATCCCCTTCAGAATCTTGTATGTTTCAATGAGATCACCTCTCATTCTTCTAAACTCCAGAGATTATAGGCCCAATCTACCTAATCTCTCCTCATAGGACAACCCTCTCATCCCAGGAATCAATCGAGTGAACCTTGTTGCACCGCCTCCAAGGCAAGTATATCCTTCCTTAGATAAGGAAATCAAAACTGTGCACAGTACTCCAGGTGTGGTCTCACCAAGGCCATGTACAATTGTAGTAACACTTCCTTACTGTTATACTCCAACCCCCTTGCAATAAAGGCCAACATGCCATTTGCCTTCCTTATTGCTTGCTGTACCTGCATGCTAGCTTTCTGTGTTTCCTGCACGAGGATACCCAAATCTCTCTGAACACCAACATTTGAAAGTTTCTCACCATTTAAAAAATATTCTGCTTTTTTATTCTTCCTACCAAAGTGAATAACCTCACATTTACCGACATTATACTCCATCTGCCACCTTACTGCCCACTCAGTCTACCTATATCCCTTTGCAGACTGTGTTCTCCTCGCAGCTTAATGTCCCACCTAAATTTGTATCATCAGCAAACTTGGATACATTACACTCGGTCCCTTCATCTAGGTCATTAATATAGATTGTAAATAGCTGAGGCCCCAACACTGATCCTTGCGGCACCCCACTAGTTACAGCCTGCCAACCTGAATGTGATCCGTTCATCCCTACTCTGTTTTCTGTCCGTTAACCAATCCTCTATCCATACTACTATATTACCCCCAACCCCATGAGCCATAATCTTGTGTAATAACCTTTTATGTGGCACCTTATCAAATTCCTTTTGGAATCCAAATATACTACATCCATTGGTTCCCCTTTATCTACCCTGCTAGTTACATCCTCAAAAAACTCTAATAAATTTGTCAAACACGATTTCCCTTTCACAAAACCATGTTGATTCTGCCTAATCAGGTTATGATTTTCTAAGTGACTTGATACCACTTCCTTAACAATGGATTCCAGCATTTTCCCGACGACTGATGTCAGGCTAACTGGCCTGTAGTTCCCGGTTTTTTCTCTCCCTCCTTTCTTGAATAGCGCTGTTACATTTGTAACCTTCCAATCCGCTGGGCCATTCCAGAATCTAGGGAATTTTGAAAGATCAAAACCAATGCATCCACTATCTCTTCACCCACCTCTTTTAGAACCCTAGGATGTAGGCCGTCAGGTCCAGGGGATTTGTCAGCTTTTAGTCCCATTAGTTTCTCTAGCACTTTTTCTCTACTTATATTAATTACCTTAAGTTCCTCACCCTCATTAGACCCTCAAATCCTCACCATTTTTGGTATGCTTTTTGTGTCTTTTACTGTGAAGACAGATACAAAATACTTGTTTAACATTTCTGCCATTTCCTTATTCCCCATAATAATTTCTCCTGTCTCAGCCTCTAAGGGACCAACGTTTACTTTTGCTAATCTTTTCCTTTTTACATACTTGTAGAAACTCTTACAATCTGCTTTTGCATTTCTTGCTAGTTTTCTCTCTATTTTTTCCCTCATCAATTTGCTGGTTTCTGAAACTCTCCCAATCCTCAGGCTTATTATTATTATTTGCAATATTATAAGCTTCTTCTTTCAATCTAATGCTATCCTCAACTTCTTTAGTTAGCCATGGTTGGATCACTTTTCCCATGAGTTTTTGTTTCTCAATGGAATGTATTTTTGTTGAGAATTATGAAATATTTCTTTAAATGCTAGCCACTGCTTATCTACCGCCATACCTTTTAATCTACTTTTCCAATCTACCATAGCCAACTAGCCCCTCATACCTATGTAATTGGCTTTATTTAAGTTTAAGACTCTAGTTTTGAACTTAGGCAAGTCACTCTCAAACTTAAGGTGAAAATCTATCATATTATGATCACTCTGCCCCAGATGATCCTTTACTATGAGATTGCTAATTAACCCTGTCTCATTACACAATACAAGATCTAATAGAGCCTGTTCTCTTGTTGGTTCCATGACATATTGTTCTAAGAAACTGTCCTGAATGCATTCCATGAACTCGTCCTCCAGACTACCTTTGCCAATTTGATTTGTCCAGTCTATATGAAGATTAAAGCCCCAAAGGAACATAAAAATAGTAAAATATTTTACAGGCACATAAATAAAGGAAGGTCAGGATAGGAACAGGGCCACTAAGGGATGGAGAGGATAATACGACAGGCAGCAATAGAGAGATGGCAGAGATATTAAATAATTACTTCAGTATTTACCAGGGAGATAGAACAGGTGGAGATGACATCAGATGATGAGATATACTAAATAAACTAATGAAACTCAGAATAAAACCCCTGGTCCGGACAGATTATATCCACGTATTTTAAAAGAATCTAGGGAAGAAATAGCAGAGGCATTACTACACATATTTAGTCATTTGTTAGAAAAAGGTGTAGTTCCAGAGGACTGGCAGATAGCTAACATAATACCTATATTTAAAAAGGGAGATAGAACATGTCCAGGGAACTATAAGCCAGTCAGCTTAACATCGGTGGTAGGAAAAAATAATGGAATCCCTACTAAAGGAGAAAATAGAAGAACATCTAGAAACGAAAAATATAAGTCAGCATGAATTTCAAAAGGGAAAGTCTTGCTTGACCAAACTAATTCAATTTTTTGAAGAGGTAACAGAGTAGACAAGGGTAATGCAGATGTAATTTATCTAGATTTTCAAAAGGTCTTCAATAAGGTACCACATAATAGACTAATGAATAAGGTCAGGGAATGCGGAGTCAAGGGACAAGTAGCAGAATGGATAACTAGCTGGCTTCAATACAGAAAGCAGAGTGTATGGGTAAAGGGTAGCTATTCAGAGTGGCAGAAGGTGGGAAGTGGTGTTCCACAAGGATCAGTGCTGGGACCACTGTTGTTCACAATTTATATTAACGATTTAGACCTTGTAATCAAAAACACAATTTCTAAATTTGCGGATGTAAAGTCTGTGGGTTGTATAGCGAAGTAATACACAGACTACAAGAGTAACTTAAACAGGACTTTACTATTCGAAGGTCAGGGCGAATCTGCCCAATAAATTCTGCCACAGCACTTATATACCGGTGTGGTCACCGTCGGTATTACAGTATACAGCAGCCAGGATAAAGTAGTGCCACACCTAAAATAGTTCTCTTAAAGGTGGACGGTTACATACAATAGTTCTCTTAAAGGTAGAACAGTTACATACACTACAATCCTCCCTTTTTAGCTTACAACATACTTATTCCCCATTAACATAACATCATAACATATCCAACTTCATGTTACAACAGTTCACAGAGGTAGTCTCTGCGGAAACAGTTCACAGATTCAGTCTCTGCGGGAAACAGTTCACAGATTCAGTCTCTGATCTTCTTGACTCGGTCCGGACCACGCCTCCGTGGTGTAGTCGGGTCACCTTGCTAGAGGGACTCATCCCATAGTCCTTCCCTAGACTTAACAGCTTTACTTCCATCACTTCTGAACCAGCATTGCTGACTTTTTTTAAAACAAACAAAAAACAGTTGGATTGCCTTGGGAAATTTTCCTACTTTCCAACTGATTTGGCTCCGTTCGGGGGACCATGTGTGTGATCAGGTAGAGGTAATAATGGTTCAGATGGTTATCATCTTCTGCTTCGTCCTTTCCTTTTTTGCTTCTTGGAGACTCTCGGGGCTCCATTGTCAGCTGCCAGCTGTAACGCCACCATCTCCCTATGTTCCTTAGACTTTAAGTGATTCATCCTGATTTCGGCACTTTGGGAGTTCTCGGCACAAGCTGGGCAGACCAGGTCCTCGTAATATTCAGTGTCACTCAACAGATCATGGTAATATTCGGTGTCGTCCTGAGCTAGGCCAGCGAGAGGGTCTTCTATTTCCTCCTTACCCGGCTGGACGTTAGCCGACTTTTGTTCCAAATCCCGACATCTGTCCTGAAGAGACTTCGTCATGCGTTCAGATTCATCCCGCTTTTTCTGGGCTTCCTGCAAGTCTTTTACTAATGACCTCATTTGTGATTTCAATACTTCAACTTCATTCGGAGATTGATTGATCGGACTATTCAATCCCTCTACTGAAGTAGCTGTTTCAGTCTTCTGTTGTTCTACATTGCCGTGCGTCAGCGTACTTTTGGCATCCAAGGGCTGTTCTGCTGCAGACTTCTCAGTCTGGGTTGCCACCTCAGCTCTTCCAATGACTTTTGAGAGCTCCCTTCCCTTTGAAGATTGAGGCTCGTATTTAAGTTTTTCCCATTTTAGAGTTTTATCCCTCAGCATATGAATGAATTGGCTGACTGTTAACTCTTCTGCCATCATCCCTTTTCCATTAACTACAGGGCTGTTTATAACCTTGCCCTGGAGGAGTTGGCTGACTGTTAACTCTTCTGTCCTCATCCCTTTTCCATTAGCTGCAGGGCTGTTTAGAACCTTGTCCTGGGGCTCCTTTGCTGCTTCTACTTCGCCATCATCCGCAGCCCCCATCATTCGAATTTCCACAAATGAATCGTCCGGTGATGCTGCACCCAACTTCAGTAGGAGCTCGGAAGTCATGTCGACCAACTCAGCTTTTTCTGCCTGCAACCTGCTAACCAGCGCCTTCAGTTGCGGCACATCTTGTTCCACCGGATTGGAGCACGCCCCTTCAGAAGCCGAATCAGCTTTGATTCGTTTGGCCTCTTCGTGCAGACGGTTTGTGTGCTCCTGCTCCCTTTTCTTCCCCAGCTGCTTCTGTTGTCTTTCCAGATTCTCCCATTTGGTATCATAGAACTTTTTCATTGCTTTCATCTCTTGCTCGAGGCGGCAATTCAATTGTTCGAATTGCTGTCGTAATCTGAAATAAGTTTGCGTTCGAGCTCGATGTTCCTCAGTAATATATATGTCTGTAACTTGAACAGACTCAGAATTCTCTGTCAAGCTATGTTGTTGTTGTTCAGAGGAATTCTGTTCTGAAACTTTGTTCTCCTCTGGAGCATAAACCTTTATGCCCACATTCGTTCTACCAACCTTAGTCAGCAAGTTCATTTTAGACTTGTCTTTCATGCTTGGGCTGGTCTTATCGTCATCCGTTTCAGAGTCTGAGCTGATTGTCTGCCCCGAGTCCTCACTCGTTATTGCTTTGAGGTAGTGCCATTCCATGTCTATTTTCTTGATCCACTCCCGTCCTAGAAGTGGTGGTCCTCCCTCAGGTAGTACGTATAAGTCCATTCCGGGGTGTTCTTTGCCCCTGTCTCTCACCTTGACTCTTATCTTTCCCATGGGGTATACTTTATGCCCCGTGTATGTCTGCAATACGAACTTGGTATCTCTCAAGGGTATATGTGAGAATAGCCGGTTGTAATCCCTTCGATTTATGACTGATAGGGCTGATCCTGTGTCCAATTCCATTCTCACTTGGACTCCGGCTATTTTTAGCATGACCTAGATAGTTTGTAGGTCAGCTTCCTTACTCACATTATGAACTCTCAGACTACCCAGTTCCTGGCCGCTTGGGTCTGAATCCGAATTCTGTTCATCTGAACTCTTCTCAACCACCTTGTGTACTTTGTTGTACTTTTCCTGTGATGGCTTTTTTTTTTGGTTGTTGGTCTTCTTCCCTGACCGGCATACTTTGGCTATGTGACCCAGTTTGCCACATTTCCTACAGTCCTGGTTTTTAAACCAGCATTGGTTCTGGTCGTGTGTTGTCTTCCCACAACGATAACATTGCGTTGCACCCGAAGTAATTTGATCCACACTGAGGACCGCTGCCTTCAGCTGCATTTCCGCAGTTCCTTTCGCTGCGGCTTCGTGTGATGCTGCAATAAGGACAGCCCTATCCAGTGTAAGGTCGTTCTCTTCGAGCAGTCGCTTTTGCGTTCCTTCCTTCGACAACCCGCACACGAACTTGTCTCGCAATGCCTCTGTCAGATTTCCTCCAAACTGGCAGTATTTCGCTAGCCTACGCAGTTCGACCAAGTATTCCGCGTTGCTTTCCTCTTTCCGTTGCGTTCTCGCATAAAATTTGAATCGTTCCGCCAACATCAGCGGTGTGGGGTTCAAGTGATCCTTCAGAACAGCAACAATATTATCGAAGGTTTGATCCGCCGGTTTAACTGGTGCTAGAAGATGCTTCAATAGTCCGTATGTCTTCGCCCCCATCGAGTTTAGCAAGGTTATAGCTTTATCATCATCCTCTATTTTATTGGCCTCACAATATATCTCAATGCGTTCTACATACGTGGCCCAATCTTCTACCTCGGAATCGAAATCGTTGATGTTACCATGCTTAGGCATCTTCACCTCCCTGATAAACAACAACGAAATATTTCTTTAACTTTTTTTTTTCCAAGATGGCGGTTTCCCCGCGCTTATCTTCTTTCCCCGCCCCTTTCAAAATGGCGGTTCCCGCTTCTGTCTTTTTCTCCGCCTACTGGCGGCTTCCCGCGGTTATCTTCTTTCCCCGCCCACTTTCAAGATGGCGGTTCCCGCTTTTCTTCCCCTGGCAGGAGGGGTAAGCTTTTCCCTCGGGCGACGGCCGCTGGCTTTCGGGGTTCGCAGCCTGCGCTTCGGCTTCAGCGCGTTCCCTTCTCTCGGCCGGGCAACCGGCTCTGGGTACAACCCGTTGACGGCGAACGGTCTCTGCCGCTGGCTGGATCTCGCTCAGTCTCCCTCGCTCGGGCTCTGTCTCTCCAGTGCTGGGTACAACCCGTTGATGGCGAACAGTTTCAGCCGCTGGGCTGGATCTCGCTCAGTCTTCCTCGGGCTCTGTCTCTCCCGCTCGCGCGGCTCTCGCTCGGGCTCTGTCTCTCCCGCGGCTCTCAATCGCGCCTCCCAGCCCTCTCACAGTCCGGTGCTTCCCTCCCCAGCTGCGGCTGAGTTCTCCGCGATTTATTTATTTTATCTCTTCCCGCGCCTTACGATCCCGGTCGCAGCGCTTCGTGGCCTCGGTCACTGTCCGACCTTTTTCACCCAATCGCTCCTCCCAGCCTCTCGCAGTCCGGTGCTTCCTCCCCGGCTGCGGCTGCGTTCTCCGTGGCTTATTTATGTTTATATCTTCCCGCGCCTTACGATCCCGGTCGCAGCGCCTCGTGGTCGCGGTATTTGTCCGGCCTTTTTTGCCGTCGCAGTCTAGTCGTCTCACGACGCTCCCCAGCCCGCTTGTACCACGGCTTCTGCTCCACGCTGCCCCAGTCTCAGCGCCTCTGGGCCCAACTTCTGTCCGGCTCCTTTCCCCCTCGACCGTGGTCGAGTGCACCGCCCTTATCCTCCGTTTATTTGTTTCTATTTTCCCTTTACTCACAGTCACCGTGGCCGACTTGCTTCTCGTGTTGATCGGCTCACTCACCACCGTGGCAGAAGGGACAATCCGTGCCTGTTGCTGATGGAAGACTTCATGTTTGAAATCTTCCTCCTTTCTTGGTCTGCAGACTCGAGTTTTCTCTCAGCAAAACGACGAGGGCGGGTGCCTCTTTTCGACGCTCGTTTACTTCTTCAGAAGTATTGTTGCCGCAGGGTAAGATCGAACTCGTCGCCACTGTAAAGTCTGTGGGTTGTATAGCGAAGTAATACACAGACTACAAGAGTAACTTAAACAGGACTTTACTATTCGAAGGTCAGGGCGAATCTGCCCAATAAATTCTGCCACAGCACTTATATACCGGTGTGGTCACCGTCGGTATTACAGTATACAGCAGCCAGGATAAAGTAGTGCCACACCTAAAATAGTTCTCTTAAAGGTGGACGGTTACATACAATAGTTCTCTTAAAGGTAGAACAGTTACATACACTACAGCGGACGTCACCAAATTTGTGTGTTTGCGGGGGGGGGGGGGGGGCGGGGGGAAGCCCACACTGAGGAGGACTGCAACAAATTACAAGACGACATTAATAAACTTGCAGAATGGGCATATAATTGGTAAATGAAATACAACACAGATAAATGTGAGGTATTACATTTTGGTAAAAAAAAAGGTCACATATTACTTGGAAAATAAGAATCTAAATGGCGTAGAAGAACAAAGGGATCTAGGAGTACAAATACACAAAACACAAAGTATCGACACAGGTTAACAAGGCTATGAAAAAAGCAAACCAAGCTCTGGGGTTTAATTCTAGAGGGATAGAATTGAAAAGTAGTGAAGTTATGCTAAACTTGTATCAAACCCTGGTTAGACCACTGCGTACAATTCTGGTCGCCATATTATTATAAAAAGGAAATGGAGGCACTGGAGAGGGAGCAGAGATGATTTACAAGGATGATTCCAGAAATGCGAGGGTACATCCATCAGGAAAGGGTGAACAGGCTGGGTCTCTTTTCTCTTGAAAAGAGAAGGCTGAGGGGTAACCTAATTGAGGTCTTTAAAATCAAGAAAGGTTTTGATAGAGTAGATAAAGAGAGAGTGTTTCCACTTGTGGGGAAGATCAAAACGAGAGGCCATCAATATAAGATAGTCACCAAAAAAATTAAATAGGGAATTCAGAAGAAACTTCTTTACCCAGAGAGTGGTGAGAATGTGGAACTCACTACCACAGGGAGTGGTTGAAGCGAATAGTATAGATGCATTTAAGGGGCGATTAGATAAGCATATGAGGGAGAAGGGAATAGAGGGTTATGCTGATAGAGTTAGATGAACAAAGACGGGAGGAGGCTCGAATGGAGCATAAACACCAGCATAGACTGGTTGGGCCGAATGGCCCGTTTCTGTACTGTATATCCTATGTAACTTAAGTGTTCTTCTGTTAAGTAAACAATTGTGTGAAGCAACACCACAATACACTTGTCTCATTTGGTTATCTTACTCAACAAACTCAAATTGCACACAATTATATGTATTTCTAACCAGACTGTTCACTTTATAGGGTGCAAAAGCGTTTTCAATGTTGGAAAGACTGGCCCAGAAAAATGTGCTTTTAAATTGTAAAAGAGCTAAAGACCCACAATTCCCCAGATTGTGGCAGGTTCCCAGTGGCTTACAGTCTAGGAAAGGTGCTCAACAGCAACAAAGCACATTCCTTAAACAGGAAGGAGGGGGACAGAAAGCAAAAACAAAAATACACGTCTCCTGGTGAAAAGGTCACAAGGACCTTTGCGGGCTGCCAAAATGGCTGACTGGCTTCGTTGGTAAATACAACAGTGTGATACAGAGCCATGCAAACCAGGAAGGTCACAGGCTTGATATCTGGTCTGTGCTGTTTGCTAATAAAGCTGGGATAACATTGGGAATACAACTGGTATCAGTGTTCCTGGACTAGGATAGGGAGAATAAATAGCAGGGCTCTAATGTTTGATTACTATCCAGTAATACCTGCTGGAAAGTGTGTGATAACACAGGGCCTTAAAAGGACAGTATAAATCTGACTTCTGGTGACCCCCATGGGAAACAACTCTGCCAAAATTTGTTATTTAAGCTCACACATGATGAGTGGCCACTAATGCCTGTGGAACTGTATACCTCACAAGTCAGCGAAGGAGGAAAATACAGAAAACTGACAGAGGATTAAAAAAAAAGTAGACTAGGAAAAGAATAGGTTGCTGCCCATTTTCGTTTGGGAATGTGGACTGGTATGATGGAGGAACAACCTAGATAGGAGGGAAAAGTTAGTAAAGATAACAGCAGACAAAATGAAGAAATTAGCTTTATTTCAGTAAAATTACAAAAGAAAGATGTAGCAATAATGCATTTGTAGTTATTCTGTACAATTTACAATTGTTATGTACATGACCTGTAAGTCATCTACGAGTAGTACAGTACTTCAGAGCTTTAGTTAAGCCAAAGCACAAGACCTAGCCAGTTGGCAGCAAGCAGACTGCTTTTCTGTAAGTAGTTTTTGGAATTAGACCTTCAATATAAAGATTACTGTAGCATGACGAATACTATACACAACAGTGTGTAATGTCGTTATCACTGGCATAAACACAACTGAGTGGCATCAACAGCCATACTCAGTAAACCATTTATATGGTTATAAATTTATTAAAGCTCAGTTTTTTTTTAATAGTAAGTTTTTTTTTTAAAAACAGATTTAGTATTGGGTAACTTAATCTTGTTCATTTAAAAAAATAGTAGCATTGTAGTGCAATTGTCTTTGTAGTCTATACAAGAAGTTAGCAACTGCTGGTTATAAATTTGTATGTTGTGGATTATTTTAATAACAGTGCCCATATTAGGCTTTCTGTAAATTCTGGCAATAGCAGAGCAGCCTTTTAATGAAAAACATATTTGCATAAAATTCCCTTTAACATTACTACTCTAGTTATATCTGTTTACTTGGAGATCAAGTCCTGGTTAACAAGCCATACCAATTCTTTATAATAACTGAGTACACAATAGTGGTTTTAAGACTTCATTTGGGTGAATTAGCAATTAAAATGAGAATAAAATAAATGTTTAAAATTGCATACATGCCTTTTTAAAAATTAAATGCTAATTAAAAAAAATGGGATGTTCATCAAGTTTTGAAATGTTAACCCATACACAGAAGCTGCTCTATAATTTTAGCCCTCTGTCATAAACTCAAACAAGATGAACTATTATTTTGACTGGTTAAATTATGCTATAAGAAGATTTCTTTCTGAACTTTTCCTCAATTTAAATTCCTTCACTTGGTCTAGTTTGGTAGGCCTATTGTTACTAGCAGTTGTCAAACTGTTTCACAGCTCTTAGAAATTTGAAAAATTGGTCTTGAGTTGAATGCTGGGAGAATTTTTTCCGGGACACTTTGACTGTCCAGCTGCTGTCTTTGCTTTGACGCTCTCCTGGTTACCTTTAACAGCTCCTTCAAGCCTAGCTTTCATAGCTGGTGAAGTACCCATCAATTTTTGAAAAATGGATGGATACTGAGGGCCTATTCGCATCAGGTTCTGTAGGGCAAACTCATGTAAACTCTTGGCTGGATTTGGTGCAGATGATAGAGCATTTTCATCCAAAAGGAAAGATATCAGGATTGGTAAAAGCAAAGCTACCAAGTGGACTCCTGAAACATATGAAGGAACAGTTGAAACAAATTCACATTGAAATTGAATCTGTATAAATGTGTTCAGCAGCAATCAAGTTGAATAACTGGATGGAAAATGTATTTAAACATGATCGCCAAATGGGTGGGGAGATAATTCTGTATTTCAATTAACACGGCAACTGATTTCAGAGCTGAAAGAGTAACTATTGAATATTTCACTATATTCTGACTTGAAATGTTAAATGTATAATTATACATTCAATTTCAAACAAAGTATGCATTATTCTACCTTTGAAGAACAGCTGTGATGCTGATTGAGCCTGATATTTGGCCTCAGCAACGTTGGGCTAAGGAGAAGAAATTAAATCAGCCAGAAGTTCCACCCCTTTTAGAACATGTGCAAGTGTTGCTGTCGGGTCAGGACAGGATCAGGCTCAGTTCTGATTAACTTCCAACACTCACTGTTTGGGCTTACACATAAAGACTGGTTACTTTGGAAGGTGCCAGAAGGCCGGTAGAATCCATAAACTATCATAACTCACCATCTTCAGAAGACGGGGATGAGGGGGGGGGGGGGGGGTGGGGGGGAGAAAACTCTGGTGGGTGAGTATGAACTAAACTTTGGGATAGAACAGCGGCTGCTTTGCAGCACTGTAGGAAAGCTGTGTCATCTTTTTCCTCTCCCCCTTTCTCACACAACTTTCCAAGGGAGGGAAAAACTGCATGAAGATATTCTGTCTAGGTGGTATCTCATGCTTCCTAGCAGCCAGCCAAAGAGGGCATTAGCAGAGGACTCGAGCACTCATCCTCTCAGCAGAGGCAGAAGAAACTTATCAAACACGGGGATAATGACAAAATAAAAGTGAGTTAAATATTAAGTTTCCTCTGCTATATAGTTTCTTCTGTATTAAAGTAAATGTGAAAATTCTCAGCTGTTAATAAAAGTCCAAAGTTAACTGCATAAAAACACTTACGGTTTTGTTCATCAGCCAAGCTGACCAAAGCCTCCAGAGTCTTCATCCCTTCCTGCACAGCCTGCAACTCTGCACATGTGCTTGGTTTCTCTTTTTCCACTTCTCGTAACCTATCCACAATTAAAATGGTCAGGGAGTGGATGTAAGGTGTAGACACTGCCCTATTAGGATGCTGGAATACTGACTGCAGCAGTTTGTAGCAATGCATCAGTACCTGAGATGAAAACAGAACAAGTTCTTGTGAACAAAAGAGAATACAGGGCATCATATCATAAGATCTGATTAAGTTTCTCTGTATTTGATAAAATTTGAAAAGGTAGGACATTAAAAAGTTAGCCTATATAAGGATGATCTCTTATTTTGGAGGGCAATCAGTCCCCTGGCATCTAACCCAAGGAGGCTATTCATTAATATGAGCCTAGACATGCATGTAGGCAGACTATTAAATCATTAGGGACATCAAAGCCAAGCCTGATTCTGTCCTTACCTGACATCTGCACGTGCATTTTTCCAGCAGGGGTCACTGGCTAGCTGTTACAAGTAGGGACTCTAGACTGATTTTAATCACTTTTTAGCTCGCCACGAGAGGTCACTTAATTCAGCACAAACCAGAAACTAAACGTTTATTCTTCCTGGTCTGTATGGTGTAAAACTGCGCCAGGCAGTGTTTTAATAACTAAGCCATTGCAAGAGTTTGCCAGTCTCATTTCATCAAGTTTTCTGACAAAGCATTTAATTTTCTAAATAGATAAGATGTGCACGAGCCCAAAAATTAATAAGATAAATTCCAAAACTTGCTTAATTAAAATGTGTTGGCAAATTTTCTCCCCATCTCTTCTGAAAACATTTACTTTGACAGGGTATCATTCCAGGAATATCTTGTTAACTCTTCAGGCATTAACCTGGACGGTGAGGCTTCTGAAATGTGAGGGGCATTACAGCCAAGACTAATGTAATTCTCACCCAACGTCTATACATGTGCACTTTCCTTCAGTGGTCACTGCATTGCAATCAGGGGCAGGAACTCTTGCTGATTTTCCCTTCCCAACCTCAGGAGTGCGGAGACCATTTTAGCTCCCCTCCCCCAGGCCACTTTGATCTTTTGGGTAGGTTAATGGAAACAAAAATTCTGGAGTCATTCAAGAAGTAGTCGGATGCCATGATGGGGGAAATTGCAAGTTTCTACTGTAGTACGAATTACGTAAGCCAAATGGCCTCCCTTATCGTTGTGAACTTGGCAACAATCAGCTAATTCAGCACCAATTAGGAATTGAACCTGGGACCCTCTGGTCTGTATGGGTCAACGACATATTGCCTTTATCAACTGTGCCATCAGGGGAATTATCATTTATATTTTAAGTAGACAGAAAAAAATGCATGTTGATGATGCTTATTTGATTTCAACTATAAAACTGAATTAGATTAAATGATGGCATACAGACAACATCTCTCATCTCCATTGAATTTAAGAAAATCTGCCAGAATACTTACTACTGGATTTTTAGAACTAAGGATTATTTTAAACCGGTTGATACATTTTTTCTCAAGGCACTGTACGCATGTGACTTCTGGATTTGCCGACATCAAGAAAATACTAATGGCAGTTAGCATGCTCACTTCATCCAGCTCTGACTGAGTCATCTCTATGAAAACAAGAACACATACAAAATTTAGACAAGGGGCCTACAACCAAGGAATTTCATTCCTTTTAGTTTATGGGAGGTGGGGGGTGGGGAGAAGACACTTCTAATCTTTGGCACAAGACAGACCCTTCAACTATGTATACGCAATATATTATTCATGTGCAAGATGAGAGAATTTTCAGTGACAGTGAAGCTGGGCAAATTCTGCCTCTCACAGGATTAAACATATTCTGTTTCACACTGTCAATGGATTAAAAAACAACAAATCAGAGAGCAAAGGATTGTAAAGAAATATGTCTGGGCATAGTTCAACAGCCACTTTGGGGTTAAGGAGGAAAAGAGGGTATGCGCACTTAATGGATTTTGACTCCCTCCTTCCCTGGACGGACATGGACCAACTGGCCATCTAGCCTGATAGCGGAAGCTGGAGGCAATGAATTAGAGGCCTGAGTATAGAATGGAAGGCAGAGGTAAGAACTCAAAGGTCTGGCTAACAAGCAAAAGACAAAGAAATCTCCAAGTTGCAACAATGTAGCAACAGAAAAAACTATAGTTTAACAGTGCTCAAGTAAAAACAGAAATAAATAAAAATGGAAACAGTTAAGTTGTTGCTACATGACAACTTGGTGCTGTTGTCATTCTGCGACACGTACAAACAGGAAAAGGAGGGACCAGACAAAAATACAAGATGGAAAAGGAAATACAAAAGGGGAATATCTATTGGAAGTATGTGATAAGGATATGAAGTAAACCTGGCAACTTGGGTCCCTTTAACAATATCCATGACAATGATGACGCTCACTAATTTTCAACAAAAATATTAAGATATAGAAAGCCACAGAAAGGATGTTAACCAAGTTAACTAACAGGTTGATTTTTAAAATAGTGCCAAGTGTCAAAAATCCCTTCCTCAATATTTTAAAAGATGGCAGTGTCATATGGGAAAGCCCCCAAGGTTCTATCCTTGGCCTCTTCATCTTCTACATGCTGCACTTGGCCAACATCAGCCGTAGACATGGGATCAGGTTACATACGTACAATAATGACATCCAGCACTACTTGTCCGTCCACCTCTTTCAATCCTCTTCACTGCCACTATGCCTTCAGACTGCTTGTTTGACATCCAGTCTTGAATGAGTTGCAATATCCTCCAGTTAAACATCAGGAAGACTGAAGTCATCATCTTTGGCCCCCACCACAAACTCCAACCCACATCCCAGTCACCATCTCAGGCTGATCCAGACAGTTTGCAACCTCAACATCCTATTCCACGCCTTAGTTGAGCTTTTGACCCCACAGATGGGTGGCGCAGACACGATGGGCCGAAGGGCCTCTTTCTGTGCTGTAAAACTCTATGACTCTATGAGTATGCCCATCACAAAGACCCCTGACTTCCACCTCTAACATCACCCACCTCTGCCCCAACGTCAGGCCATCTGCCGCTGAATCCCCCATCCATGCTTCTGTCAACTGCAGGTTTGACTATCCAGGCCAGCATCCTATCCTCCATAAACTTCAGTCCATTGAAAACTCTGCTGACTGTATCCTATCTAGCACCAAGTACCCCTTGCCCAGTACCTCGTCCTCGCTGACGTACATTGGCTCCCGGTCCCACAACATCTCAAATTTAAATTTTTCATCCTTGTGTTTAAATCCCTGCATGGTCTCGCCCCTCTCCATCTTAAACTTTTCCAGCAAACTAAACCACCCTCTAATCTCTGTCCATTGACTCTTGTCTTCGGTTCATTTCCATCCCCCCCACTTCCTGCACCCAACTAAGGGCAACAATGCCTAGAGTTTCTCAGGCCCCATGTTGTGGCAGTGCATCCAAAACGCCTTTTTACCTCCCTCTCTCTTTAAACCCAACTCATTGCGCATACCTTTGGTCACTCCTGCTTAGCCACCTTCATTGGCTCGCATCCAATTTTCTCATATGTATCTCCATGTTTTAATCCCTCCAATCAGGTTTCCGCTCCTGCCATAGTACTGAAACAGCCCTAATCAAAGTCACAAGTGACATCTTGTGCAACTGTGACTGTGGTAAATTATCTTGCCTCGTCTTTCTCAACCTGTCTGCAGCTGTTGACACTGTTGACCACACCGTCCTCCTTCAACGCCCCATCTCCGTTGTCCAGCTGGGTGGGACTGCACTCGCCTGGTTCCATTCTTATCTATCCAGTCGTAGCCAGAGAATCACGTGCAATGGCTTCTCTTCCCGCGCACGTACCATTACCTCTGGTGTCCCCCAAGGATCTATCCTTGGCTACCTCCTATTTCTCTTCGACATGCTGCCCCTTGGCGACATCATCCGAAAACATGACTACAGGTTCCACAAGTATGCTGATGACACCCAGCTCTACCTCACCACCAACATTCCCTCGAAGCTGCGCAGCCACAAAGCTGTCTGCCGGTCCTGCGCAGCCTGGGACCGGTTTATCAAATGTGAAATTTCACGCATACGCGAAACTTTGAATGAGCCGCGCAGCCTGTTAAAGGGAGAAGATTGCTCAGCACCACCTCTTTTGATCCCTCCACTGTCTCTAATTTGTCACATTGTTTCTCTGACATCTAGTACTGGATGAGCAGAAATTTCCTCCAACTAAATACAGGAAACTTTCTGATATCTGGCACTGACGGGACCGAGCTGGTGCCGTAACATCAAAAGTGCCAGACATACCAGAGTTAATGTTTAAACATATGGAACTGAGAAGCTCCGTGTGAATCAACAAACCCTGTTGCTTAGCAACAGCTTCAAAACAGTCGGCTGCAGCTGCAAGCGTCTGTAGCTGAAGCTGTTGCTATAGCTACAGACCTTGCAGTGCTTGACTGGGGAAAAAAAAGCAATGAGAACGAAAAAAACATATAGAGAACGGCTCCTGATTTTTGCCGTTAGATCGAGTATTCCGGACATATAACCTCCGGATAAACCAAAGTTTCCTGGATTGGGAAGACCGAAGCTATTGGCTTCGGTCCTCGCCACAAACTCTGTTCCCAAGCCACCGACTCCATTCCTCTTCCTGGCAACTGTCCGAGGCTGAACCAGGCTGTTCACAACCTTGGTGTCATATCTGACCCCGAGATGAGCTACCGACTACATATCCGCTCCATCACCAAAACTGCTTACTCCAACCTCTGTAACATCATCTGACTCCATCCCTACTCTCTGACTCTTCCCTTCCCTTCCTCGACTTCTCCGTCTCCATCTCTGGGGATAGGTTATCGACCAATATTCACTACAAGCCCACTGACTCCCACAGCTACCTGGACTACACTTCCTCCCACCCCGCTTCCTGCAAGGACTCTATTCCATTCTCCCAGTTTCCCCGTCTCCACCGTATCTGCTCCGACGATGCCACCTTCCACACCAGTGCTTCAGACATGTCTTCCTTTTTCCGCAACCGAGGATTCCCCTCTACCGTGATTGACACTGCCCTCGACCGTGTCAGTTCTATCTCCCGCAGTTCTGCCCTCACCCCTGCCCCTCCCTCCCGGAACCACGATAGGGTTCCCCTTGTCCTCACCTTTCACCCCACCAGCCTCCACATTCAACGGATCATCCTCCGGCATTTCCGCTACCTCCAAAGTGATCCCACCACCAAACGTATCTTCCCCTCCCCTCCCAGCATTCCGCAGGGACCGCTCCCTCCGAGACACCCTAGTCCACTCCTCTATCACCCCAAACAGCCCTTCCCCTTCGCCTGGCACCTTCCCGTGCAAGCGGAGGAGATGTAACACCTGCCCCTATACCTCCCCCCTTCCCACTGTCCAGGGCCCCAAACACCCCTTCCAGGTGAAACAGCGATTTACTTGTACTTCTCGCAATCTAGTATACTGTATTCGCTGCTCACGATGCGGTCTCCTCTACATTGGGGAGACCAAACGCAGATTGGGTGACCGTTTTGCGGAACACCTCTGTTCAGTCCGTAAGGGTGACCCCGAGCTTCCGGTCGCCTGTCATTTTAATTCAACGCTCCATTCCCACTCGGACCTCACCGTCCTTGGCCTCTTGTATTGTTCCACGGAAGCTCAACGTAAACTCGAGGAACAGCACCTCATCTTCCGATTAGGCACTCTGCAGCCTTCCGGACTCAATATCGAGTTCAACAATTTCAGATCATAACCTCGGCCCCTATTTCATTTTTTCTTGTAATTTTTCCACTCCTTTCCCCACCCCCCCCTTTTCCTTTTGTTTCGCTCTCACACCTGGCAGCTATCCCTTGCCCTGCCAGTACACTTTACACCCAATCTCAGCCTATTTCCATCTCGTCTAGCTTCTAACACCTTTCATTGTCTCTTTTTTACTTCTTTTGTTTCTTTTGTCCGATCGCAGCCCTGCCTCCGATCCATCTTTTCTTTCCAGTTTTGAAGAAGGGTTCGACCCGAAACGTCAACTCAAATTTCTGTCCACGGATGTTGCCTGACCTGCTGAGTTTTTTTCCAGCATTTTCTGTTGTTATTTCGGATTTCCAACATCCGCAGTATTTTGCTATCCTACTTCAGCTCATCTGCTGCCGAAATCCTCAACCGTGCCTTTGTTACCTCTAGACTTTACTATTCCAAAGCACTCCTGGCCAGCCTCCCATCTTCCACACTACATAAACTTGAGCTCATCCAAAACTCTGCTACCTGTACCCTAACTCGCACCAAGTCCCGTTCACCAGTCATCCCTGTGCTCGCTGACCTACATTAGCAACGCTTCGATTTTAAAAGTCTCACTTTTTTTCAAATCCCGCCATGGCCTTGCCCCGCCCTATCTCTGTAACCTCTTCCATCCGTACAACCCTCTGAGATCTCTGCGCTCCTCCAATTCTGGCCCCAATTTTAATCGTTCCACCACTAGCGGCAGTGCCTTCAGCTGCAGAGCACCTAAGCTCTGGAATTCCCTTCCGAAGCCCCTCTGCCTCGCTATCTCTCTTTCCTCCTTTAAGACACTCCTTAAAACCTACTTTTTTAACCAAGCTTTTGGTCATCTGCGCAAATATTCTATGTGGCTCGGTGTCAAATTTTGTTTGATAACGCTCCTGTGAAATACCTTGGGACATTTTACTACATTAAAGGTGCTATATAAATGCAAGTTGTTATTGTACTCCCGTGAAGCATCTTGGGACATTTTTATACATTAAAGACATTATGTACATGCAAGTTGTTGTTGTTGACAGTCATTAACGGCAATTTTCTTGTAAGTTATGCAAGTATCTTTTATTACATAGGGAGTTCAAAATTCTATTACCTGGATTCCAAAATTCCAAAATTGTTGCAAGAGCACTGCGGAGAAGCCTGGTCCAAGCAGCATGGCTCTTCTCTGCTCGAGCCATAGGAGAGGAGACAACAGCCTTCAATGCCTGCAGTGCTGCACTGACTGTTAAAGATATACAACCATCAAGCATCTTTACTGCAGTTTCTTTAAGGACTCCTGTGATAAGGTAAAGGACAGTAGGAAGAATCGAAATGCTCCCTATAAAATAAAAGAAAAGTATTGGAGCATTTCCATAGAACTGAAAAACTAGTCAAAATAAAATTTTGTAATAAACCTTTAAAAGGATTATACTGCTTGTGTATTTTTTGAGGGCTATACTTCCTCATAAATTTCTTCTTTCCCTCCTTCCTTAAGTCTCCTTGTAACATTTGGCTCAAAGGACAAATGCTGGTGACCTGCTTCCAGGTTTCTACCAATATTGTTCTGAAACTGGCTGCGAGGAGGTACATGAGCATAGCCTGAAAGTGTTCCTTCAATTTTCAGTACTACTGTGGAAATGACCGGCTTCCGGTCACCTCGGAACAGGCAAAGAAATAAGAAAAAGAATCTTAGATTTATAAAGCACCTTTCATGACCTCAGGACATCCCAATGCACTTGACAACCAATTAATTACTTTTGAAGTGCAGTCACTGCTACACAGGCAGATATGGCAGCCAATTAGCACACAGCAAGGTTCCACAAACAACAATAAAAGATCAATGACCAATTAATCTATTTTGGTGATGTTGGCTGAAGGATAAATGCTAGCCAGGAGACGGAGAATACTTCTGTTGTTCTTCAAATAGTGCCATGGAATCTTTTACATCAATCTGAACAGGAACGCGGGGCTTCTGTTTAATTTCTCTTTCAAAAGACAGCACCTCTGGCAGTGCAACACTAATCTCAGTACTGCAATAGAGTGTCAGCCTAGATTATGTGCTCAAGTCCTGCAAATGGGGCTCAAGTCCAATCTTCTGACTCAAAGAGGAAAGTGCAACCACTGAGCCAAGTGGTCAGGAAAAAGGCAAGGTCAAGACCTCCATATTTGAGGTTGCATATGGGAACCCATGCCCTCTTTGACATAGCAGCCTTCTTATGCCCAATGTTCCCTGTAATTTGTGTGTGTGTGCAGTTCCTTTAACTGGCTGCGTGGCCCATTCAAATTTTCACGCACGTGCAGTTTCTCCCATGTAAAAGCCAGTGAGCGGCCTGTGTGGGACCTCCAAACCGCTGCGTGGCCGTGCAACTTAGTGGGAACGTTGCTTATGCCTATGAAGTGCTTAAAAAGTATGTTCCACGTTACATTGATTGGGCTTATACATAACATTTTCCAATAAGACCATTCAACAGCATGGAGTGCAAGCACACAGCAACTTCTTGCTGCTCCACTTTGAGTTGGCAGAATTGGTACGGTCAATTTACAAAATCAGTTTTCAAACGGGGGTCCATGGGATTCACGAGGTCATCAGATTTCTGTCTGTCAGGTTTCTGAATTTCTCCATTAGTTAACTTATTAGGACAGAGTCAGCATGGTTTTACGAAGGGGAAGTCATGTTTGACAAATTTGCTCAAATTCTTTGAGGATGTAACATACAGGGTGGATAAAGGGGAACCAGTGGATGTGGTGTATTTGGACTTCCAAAAGGCATTTGACAAGGTTCCACACAAAAGATTACTGATCAAGATAAGAAATCACGGGATTGGGGGTAATATATTGGCATGGGTGGAAGATTGGCTATCTAACAGAAAACAAAGAGTTGGGATAAATGGTTCGTTCTCGGGCTGGCAATCAGTAACTAGTGGTGTTCCGCAGGGGTCAGTGCTGGGACCCCAACTCTTTACAATCTATATTAACGATTTGGAGGAAGGGACCGAGTGCAACATATCCAAGTTTGCCGACGATACAAAGATGGGAGGGAAAGCAGTGAGTGAGGAGGACATAAAAAACCTGCAAAAGGACATAGACAGGCTAAGTGAGTGGGCAGAGATTTGGCAGATGCAATATAATGTTGGAAAGTGTGAGGTTATGCACTTTGGCAGAAAAAATCAAAGAGCAAGTTATTATCTAAATGGAGAGAAACTGCAAAGTGCTACAGTACAAAGGGATCTGGGGGTCCTGGTGCATGAAACACAAAAAGTTAGTATGCAGGTGCAGCAGGTGATCAGGAAGGCCAATGGAATCTTGGCTTTTATTGCAAGGGGGATGGAGTATAAAAACAGGGTATTGGTGAGGCCACACCTGGAATATGCGTGCAGTTTTGGTTTCCATATTTAAGAAAAGATATACTTGCTCTCGAGGCGGTTCAGAGAAGGCTCACTCGGTTGATTCCAGAGATGAGGGGGTTGACGTATGAGGAAAGGTTGAGTAGGTTGGGACTCTACTCATTGGAGTTCAGAAGAATGAGAGGCGATCTTATCGAAACATAGAAGATTGTGAGGGGGCTTGATCGGGTGGATGCGGTGAGGATGTTTCCACTGATGGGTGAGATTAGAACTAGGGGGCATAATCTTAGAATAAGGGGCTGCCCTTTCAAAACTGAGATGAGGAGAAACTTCTTCACTGAGGGTAGTAAATCTATGGAAGTTGCTACCCCAGAGAGCTGTGGAAGCTGCAACATTAAATAAATTTAAAATGGAGATAGACATTTTCCTAGCAGATAAGGGAATTAGGGGTTACGGGGAGAGGGCAGGGAAGTGGACGCGAGTCTAGATTCAGATCAGCCATGATCCTATTGAATGGCGGGGCAGGCCCGAGCGGCCGTATGGCCTACTCCTGCTCCTATTTCTTATGTTCTTCTGTTAACAAAATTTCTGTTGCTGAATGCCAATAAAACACATTTTCTGAACGATTTTGTTTTGGGGAGTTGAAACAGTTCTTCGTAAGTGCAGAGACCCAGGAGCACATCAATATTAATTTGGAATGGGGGGGGGGTGGCATTAGGAGTGGGTTAATATTTGCGGAGATAAATAACTTGATTTGCAGATCTTAATTTGTTTCATAACAAAAATATTCTTAAAGATCTTTGACTTCCATCATGGTCTCTAGTTATCAAAAATTGTTCCTACATATTAAGTTACACTCCATATTGGAGGGGTGGTTGTTCCTTTGATGAGATATTTTGATCACTTAAAATAGAGTTTCAGAACTGCTACTAATAATACACCACTTGTGTAAAAATCATAAAATAGATTTTATTTATCAGATATTTCACTTAAGATAGCTTGCTGTGATTATAACCAATCTCAGATTTCCTTGTTTGCAGATGGCTCTGCTGGAAGGGCAAGACCATCTGGGACACCATCAACACCAATGATACAACAAAGTTCACAGAATCACAGAATCAGTTGATTCAGATGATGTCAACGAGACTCCTCCAAAAATGAAATGCATTGTAATTTTCTCATCAGGCTCACATCACATGGATCAAACTCCCTTAACTTCATTCCCACAAACAAACACAGAAAGGCGAGAGACAAGTGCTCAACTCTTTACAGAACGGGCTGGCTATTATCAGATGCCCATTATAGTTCCTGTTTCCGATCATTGTTTGGTAATGGTTGAATATCCCAATGCTCAGTGCCAAAGCTCATACATTAAGATTGCGAACTTAGGCGAGGTACCAAGCGGCTGCCTGCACCCGTAGGTCATTCTTCAGGAGAAAAGGGTTAAGGATTTGTAAAAAAATATTAATTAAAAGTGTCCCATGATTATTAAACATAGTCCACTCGTAACATTAATAGATACAAAAGCCATCTACAACACAATCTTTAACAGACGGATTATTTCAGTTTATAGTGGAAACAAAATGAAGTGTGTAGGAAAAAGCTGTTGTTAACCTGACATTATAGAACTCATAGAATAGTACAACACAGGAGGAGACCACAAGGTCTTGAAACCTGACCATGTCGTTGACCCTGGAAGCTTCTTGATAACCAAGGACAATGAGATAAAGATCCTTCTCGACAAACATTGATGAGATTTTTTGATAATAAATCTATTGATGCTTACTTATTTAAAAAAGTGTATTTATATAGTTTAAATAAAAGCTTTAATTGGTCAGAATGCCTACTGTGATGCTTTAAATTCCGGTAAGCTAAAGAAGGTGGGAGGAAGGAAACATCTTGTAGATTTTAGGTTACTGTTTTCAAGTAGATTTATTTTAACGTATGATAGGATCGAAAAAGAACTTGTACGTAATTGTTCAATCATTTCAGAGAGGAGTTTAACCATGATTGCAATAGCTTAAAGTATAGCATAAATATGTATTTGCAAGATATTCGCTAAATTTAGAAGAGGAGGACAGTCGATGAACCAGGCTGAGAATATCCCCAGGGGCTGGAATCAGTTTTCATAAGCCAATCAGACTGCTACTTGAGCAAATAGATTGTATATTTTTAATGTCATTCAACATATAGACTTAAAAACAGATGTGCCCAATTGGCACCTGTTATTTTGTTACTCAAACTGCAAAAAGATAATGCTGCCACCTCAAGCATGCACTATAAACTTGAAAGCTGATCATGGTTGAACTGATGGAAAAAATTAAATCCAGCTAAGATTTTGATTCTGTAACTCTGAACTAATTATATTATGATAAATTGAACAGTAAGTTCCATAATGGCCCAGATTCTGCAGTAGAAATATCAGTGACGCTATAAGCGCTCACCGTTATTAAGGAGTAAATAGGACTGCAACTTTCAGCAACCACACATGTGCAGTTAAACATGGAAATCAGGAAGTTGCTGTCCAAATTGCATTGCTCCTCCAGAAGCTTCCGTGTAACAGTGGCCTGGAAATTGTGGTTGGAGGTTTGCCGCCCAGGTACACTTCTGAACCGCAAGAAAACTCCGTACTTACCTGCTGCCTCTGGAGCTTCGGACTCTTGCGGTCCTGGGCCTGCAGGCAAACGACTGCATAAAGGCCCACGCATCCCAGGGGCGCGTGTGGTTCGCAAGCATGCCTGGGATGATGTGGGCCAGGCCAACCAATGGCAAAGGGGGATTCCTATTATGCTTATGGGGATTCCATTTACATGCGGAATCCCCATAAGCATAATAGAAATCACCTAAAAAATACAATTTCACAACACTGAAATAAAAATAAATCTCAGATTCAAAATTAATTAAAATACTATTTAATTCTATTTAAGCATTTAAAATAAAAATTACATTTTTGAAAAATAAATTTAAACATTTTTAAGCAGGACAAAATTGATCTAAGCTCATTTTAAATGTAAGTGAGTGTCTAAATCATTTAAAAAAAATGTTATTTTAACATTTATTTAAACCCTTACACTGGTAAAAGAAGGCCTTACGCCTGCTTTTACCAGGCATAAGGGTTTGGGTGGGTATTCGCTGGGCAAATAGCCCAAATCTGCACCAGCGAAAGTGAATTTCCAGCAGATGGGTACAATCTGTCAAAGAGAAAGAGAACGATAGCAAAATACTGCAGATGCTGGAAATCCGAAATAACAGAAAATGCTGGAAAAACTCAGCAGGTCAGGCAACATCTGTGGAGAGAAATTTGAGTTGACGTTTCGGGTTGAAACCCTTCTTCAAAACTAGAAAGAAAAAATAGATCAAAGGCAAGGCTGCGATCGAACAAAAGAGACAACAAAAGGTATTCGAAGCCAGACGAGATGGTAATAGGCCCGTGGAGACAAAAGGCAGCTGAGATTAGGTGTGACTTGACAGATCGCAAGTTCTGGGTTTTCGCGCATGCAGAAACTCGGAACTTGAGGGGCACTTATGACGGCGTATGCGTACGCCGTCATAGGCCCTGTAAAATCCGGGTCAGTATGTCACCGAGAGACTCGGCATTCAAATACACGGAAGGGCGCGAATTTGCAGTACTTGCATGATAGATACCCACGAAACACGCCAGAAAAAGTTAGGCTTGTCCATTCAAGTGTAAGTGAATTTTTAACACCGTGATAAATCTTAATCACTGCCAAACAACTTCACTGGCACTGAAAATTTACTTTTACAAGTGTGGAGTCTCATTCCTTCAGATTTTAATTATTGTTGAAGATTAAAAAAATTAAAATAAATATTTTTAAAAACTTTTTCTTTGTCCCTTTTATATCTCTCTCAATCCCATCTTTCTTTTCCTCTCTATTTCGTTTTCTGTACATGATTTTGCATTGAATTCAATATTCTAACTTATACTTCCTGGTTTAGACGCTGCGTGTCTCAGTGAGGATTCTTCAATCTGATTGGTTATGGAGAGACACCATTGCTTGCCCTGTTCACACAGGTCCCTGATCCCCTGCAGCCACAGTGTTTTGGCTCTCTAATAACCACAAGTTCCAGTGCAAAAGCCCACAGAAAGTTTGTGGGCAAGCTTAAGTATAATGGCCCAGATATTCCGATTGCAGGCCTCCCGTGGGCGGAGGACTGCGATCTGGAAAAATCTGCGCCCTTACCCGAGGGCTCCCAGGACGCACACAATTCTGGTGCTGGGCCTCTCCAAACTGCAAGTGCACAGGGCCCACATATCCCAGTGGCGCAGGTCGTTCGCAGCGTCCCTGGGATCACGTGGGCCATGGGGAGCCAATCACAGAAGACCTGACAAATATATGAATGGAGATCACCCCAAAACATAGTAAAACTTTAAATACATTTTTTTTAAAACATCACATTTTTAAAATGGCTTGAAATTACAATAAATTAACTATTTTAAACAAAAATTTAAATTTTTGAAAAAAATAATTAAAGTTTTTTTACGGGCTAAAAATAAACTTACCTTTTTTTAAAAAAAAAAGCATTTTTAAATGATAAATCAGTGAAATAATTTTTATTAAAAAAAAAATAATTTTCAACTCTTCTCCTGGTAAAAGCAGGCCTTACGCCTGCTTTTACCAGGCACAAGAATTGTAAGGGTTTTCTGCGGGCAGAGGGTCTCCAAAAAACAGAACTCTCCACCCGCAGAGGCCCTGCTCCAGGGCAGCCAGAGGATCTGTCAAGTGCTTTCTTGACAGATCGGGAATGCCGGTTTCCAGCGCATGCCTGAAACCGGCATTTCCGATGTCCCTACGGGTGAGTATACAGCGCGTACTCACCCGTAGGGATTGGAATATCTGGCCCAATAAATGGCTAGCGCCATTCGTTTGCTGCTGACTGCAAAATCTGGGCCTGTAACCCCCGAACCAAGTTATTATTCTGCTTGTGATTTAACAGTTTCCTTACCCCTGACAGCATAAAGGCAAGCATAATAAATCAACTACTAGCTGTACATAAACATTCTTTTGTTCTGTCCTCGACTTCATTCAAGGCGTTGAGAGTTAAATGGATGTTTGTTATTCTGGGTGATGTAGATGACTCAAGATCAAGTCAAATTACAGATCACAAAATCCTAGATGTGAAAGTAATCAATTATTAGTACAAGTGACAGTCTTTACTTTCAGAATTTGTATTAACTGCAAACTAAATGAGTCCAAACAAAACCTTATTACAAGTTATACTACATATTTGCAAACAATCTCAGTTTTCTCTTTTTTGGTAAATCAACCAAAATTAACAGTTTATTCTGTTAGTAATTACAACTTTAAAGTGGTTAAATGAACAGAGAAAGTTATTACACTTAAAAATACCTTACACATTATACAGACGCAAAAAATTCCCATGTCAAGTTGTTCATAAATATTAACATGACTAGACTTTACAGTCCTGTTCCATCTGCCATATTTCATGAACAAATGTCCATTATGTAAATATTACCGTTTATAGGGCTTTGCATAGGAGTCAAAACTATTCCTGTTCGAAGATCTACAGTGCCTTTGGTAAATATAGTAACCATTATTCAAGAGCTGTAAGCATTCAGGTCTAATGATTAACTGGCAATGTCAGTAATGTCAAATCAAATATAACAGATCTCTTGCACCAAGGATGATGTGACCTTTGAGCAGGACTGATGTTCTATGCTGAAAAAAATTACATAATTTCACGCACAAATTTTACAGTTATTGAAATGGGGAAATAGGAATGAAGGCTGATAAAAGATGAAAGGCAAAGGAACTGCAATTTTGAATTCTGATTTTCTTTACATTTTGCTTTTTAAAATGTGATCAACCGCCAAACACCTTGCAGTAACTGAGGTTGTAGGGATAGGAGTTGCTCCCAAGCTTCTCCCCAGTGTTGGCTGCTTGGTGATGTGCGACAGAAGGGAGATGGAGGTGGCGTTGAGGAGCCTTCATTCAGCCCCTTTCTAAAACAGCACTGCTCAGATTAACAACTCAGGAATGTGGTCCCACATCTAACCATTCCATAGTATCACAAACAAAAGCAAAAAACGGCAGATGCTGGAAATCTGACACAATAACAGAAAATCCTCTAGACGCATCTTTTTGTTTCTGTACTTGTCCCATTACCATACCCTTTTGCCTTGCATCATCATCCCTTTTGTCATTTAATCACTCCTGCCTTCCACCCTATCACAGACCTTCCTTTTTGTTCTTCCGTCCCCTCCCGCAACACCACCACCACCACCTCTGTACTTGCTTAAAACTGTTACATCATTAACTTTTTCCAATTGACAAAGGTCATCAACCTGAAATGTTAACTGTTTCTCTCTCCACAGATGATGCCTGGCCTGCTGAGTATTTACAGCATTTTCTGTTTTTATTCCATCATATCACATGTTGCATCTCCAATATGCTGCTCTACTCAAGGGAACTTTAATTGTTCAGATGCAAAACTGCATATTATGTACAAATACATTGTATCTGAATATTCAAATCTTCTCAGCAATCTACAGAATCAGACTTTACTTCACCATCAATGCAGATGGAAGCCTGACAGAAGGTCTTAAGACTGAGAGCAGTGCTTCTGACAGTACAACATGCTTATCCCAGTTTGTGCATTTTCAGTTCTCAGTCAGACTTCCAAACTAAAGTGAAGCATGATGTGGTCCAGTACACAACAATCCTGTTTCTTGATCATAAAATGATTCAGATGTCAGTTCCAGGACATTTATGGAAGAGACTGCCCCATCCTTAAAAATAGAGTGAGGACTGAAATGGAATCAAAGTTGGAAGGGTGGTTATGAGGCAGGCTTTGGATATATACAAAGTGAATTGTGAACCTTCCAGCTAGATCGTGAGGAGCAGCAAAATTCCTGGCTCCTCTTTCTCCACCCCCCCCCACCCCCATGCTAGCTTAGGGTTTCAGGCAAAATGTAGCACCTCCTACTATTGTTCAACGGAGATCAGCTAATTGTCAGACTTCTTTGCTATTACTTGTTTCTTTCTCGTTCCTCCAATTTTCTTTCCTTCCTTTCTGAAGGCATTGGCTCTTGCTGGGGCACTGTTTCATGAATGCTGGCAATCTTTAGCTTCCTCCCCCAAAGGCAACACGTGTCAGCAGGCTACTCAGCTGCAGAAAACATCACAACTGATGTTGTTGTATGCTTTCCAGCAGAAGCCAACTGATAATCGAAAGTAGGAATCTTGGTTGATTTATTCATCTACATTGTACAAGAGTTATGAGGGTCATTGCAGCATTCCACCTTATTCCCAGCTGAGATGAGCTAACTGGGAATCATATATGGGACTTCCTGGTCTATATCAAATGCTGTGTTTTTAAAGCACCTTTAAGCTATTGGATGAATTTCATGTTCATTTCCATACTGATCTTAATTAACAACGTTCTACTTCAAATTCCAATGCTTATATGGGTTAACTAATTAACTTGCTGCTTCCCAACTTACATAAAGCCAGTGTCATATTTTTAAAATCCCAATTATGTACAGAATGAGAGAATTTTACCCGAGAAAGTACTGTTGAATGCTACTTCTCTAATACACTGTCCAAAGCAACTAGCAGACTAAATTCAAATTTCAACAGTGTGCTTCGCTAACTTAACTTCAAGAGGCAGCACGGTGGCATAGTGGTTAGCACTGTTGCCTCACAGCGCCAGAGACCCGGGTTCGAATCCGGCCTCGGGCGACTGTCTGTGTGGAGTTTGCACATTCTCCCCGTGTTTGCGTGGGTTTTCTCCGGGTGCTCTGGTTTCCTCCCACAGTCCAAAGATGTGCGGGTTAGGTTGATTGGCTATGATAAATTGACCCTTAGTGTTAGGGGGATTAAATACGTGGGGTTACAGGGATAGGGTGGGACATGTGTTGGTGTAGGGGTTACGGGGATCGGGTGGGATATGTGTCAGTGCAGGCTCGATGGGCCGAAATGGCCTCTATCTGCACTGTGGGGTTTCTGTGATTTCTGGGACCAAATACCAGTAAATGAAGCCACGACCCATTAACTCATTTCCAACAGAAGTGAGAATTCTTGATTTCTATCTGTTTTTTATCCTGCCCCCGAATATCCGTTGTTTTGTTCAGTCCTATTAAGGGGCATGCTCATTAATCCAGCACCAAGCACTCCTCCCCGCTTCCCTGCCCCCCACCCCCGCTTTCCAGAAAGGCCATTCCCTCCAGAAATAAACATCAATAATCCTTCCAGCCTTCTCCTGGCTCTTTGCTGTGTTGTAGATGGAACACCTGTCCAATCATCTCTTCCCACACCAATAACCAGGGTAAAAACACTCCTTCCATGTGAGCCAACAATTTGTGTACACATAGTCCAATGCAGTTAACTATATTTAGGACTAAGCATGCAGTCTCACATTGGGAAAACTAAATATAGATGCCAGTGTCCAACCAATTCAGTTCACTCCACGTGACATTAATAAGCTGCTGAGTGCACTTGACACAGCAAAAGCTATGGGCCTTGACAAAATCCAAGCTGTATTGCAGAAGACCGGCTCACTAAGACTAGCCACCCAATCCCCTAGCTAAGCTGTTCCAGTGCAGCTATTACACTGGCATCTACCCAAGAATGTGGAAAATTGCCAAATTTATATCCTATCCACAAAAAAACCCATTGGAAAAAGCTTTCCAGTCACAAAAACACCCTTCGATCATTACCCTTTGTTTCCTGCCTCTGAGCTAATTTTGGATCCAACTTGCCACTTTGCCTTAGATCCCATGGGCTTTTACTTTCGTGACCAGTCTGCCATGCGGGACCTTATCAAAAGCCTCGCTAAAATCCATATAGACTATATCAAACCCACTACCCTCATGACCCTCCTTGTTACCTCCTCAAAAAAGTCAATCAAGTTAGTCAGACACGACCTTCCCTTAACAAATCCATGCTGACTGTCCCTGATTAATCTGTGTCTTTTTAAATGAAGATTTATCATGTCCCTCAGAATTTTTTCCAATAATTTTCCCACCACCGAGGTTCAACTGACTGGCCTGTAATTACTTGGTCTATCCCTTTCTCTCTTTTTAAAGAACGGTACCACGTTAGCAGTCCTCCGGCACCACACCTGTAGCCAGAGAGGATTGGAAAGTGGTCAGAGCCTCTGCTATTTCCTCTCTTACTTCTCTTAACAGTCTGGGATACATTTCATCCAGGCCTGGGGTTTTATCTACTTTCAAAGATGCTAAACGCCTTAATACTTCCTCTTTCACTATGCTTATTTCATCTAATATTTCACACTCCTCCTCGATTGCAATTTCTGCATCTTCCATCTCTTTTGTGAAAACAGACGCAAAGTATTCATTAAGAACCATACCCATGTCTTCCGCCTCCACTCACAGGTTACCTTTATGGTCCCTAATAGGCCCTACTCTTACTTTAGTTATCCCAGTCTCCCTCTTTCCCCTGCAACTCCCAACTCCCTCACTGACTATTCCCGTTCCCAGGGGGGCACGGTGGCATAGTGGTTAGCACTGTTGCCTCACAGCGCCAGGGACCCGGGTTCAAATCTGGCCTCGGGTGACTGTGCAAACTCCACACAGACATTCTCCCCGTGTCTGCGTGGGTTTCCTCCGGGTGCTCCGGTTTCCTCCCACAGTCCAAAGATGTGCAGGTTAGGTTGATTTGGCTATGATAAATTGACCCTTAGTGTTAGGGGATTAAATACATGGGGTTACAGGGATAGGGTGGGATATGTGTCGGTGCAGGCTCAATGGGCCAAAATGGCCTCTATCTGCACTGTAGATTCTGTGATTCTGTGATCAGCCAGTCCCAGTTCTCTGCTTGATTGTCAGCAACCACACGAATAACATAATAGGTCACAAAAAAAAAATCAAATCTTAAACAGAACGAAGGTAGGCGCACGCGCTAAGCTGTCATTGGCTGATTTCAATAGTCGCTGGATACTTCAACTGAATGGGTTACAGCTGCCACTGGTGATGTATGGCAGTGAGAGGATTCAGGGAGCAAGGAGTGAAAGTAGAAGAGCAACTGCCCCAATTAGCCCGGGATTGGGGGAAAGAACAACCCACACAGCGTGGTGTTAGGACAAGTGTGGGGGAACGAAATGTACAGTGGGACCTGGCAAGAGGAGAGCAGAGGATGGAGAGCTCGAGCCAGAGGATCTGCGCTTAGCGACCATCAGCTCTCTCCAATGTTCTCTAATACTTTTTGGCGCCGCACGGCCCTTTTAAATGGTTGTGCGTGCCATTCAAAATACCACGCATCTGCAGTTTTTGCATTGTAAAGCCGGCAAGCCAGCTGTGCGGAATTGCTGGAGTGTCGTGCGGCCAGGAGGCTTAAAGGGAACATTGCCTCTCTCTCTTTTCAGTGAGCGGGGACCTGGGCTTAGCAGCAGCTGCCGCCATCATCACAGATTTGGAGGTGGGGGGAAACAAAAGGTCCAAGTCGGGGCCAGAGCCGTCAGGTTGTTAAGCCCGATCCCACATTTCCATGACCGTGTATTTTTTTTTAAAATCTGATTTTTTTTTAAATCCCAGAGGTTATTTATGGCGAACCCCTTGAAACCGCTGGTTGAGAACCCCTGCTTTACATCATTCAGGACAAAGCATTCTGCTTGATTGGTGCCCCTGCCAGTGGATACAATATCCACCCCCTCTACCATCAGCACACTGCAGCTGCAGTACGTACGAACCATTGGCTGCAACAGAGCAATAAACGAAGCATACTTCGACAGCTCCTCTCAGCCCTACAATCTCTACCGTGGAGATGGACAAGAGGAGCAATGTCATAGAACGTTATTTCCAAGACACCAATAATTCTTACTTGGCCATATAATTGCCATACCTTCAATATTGCGGAGTCAAAAACCTGGAATTCTCTAACCCAACACCATTGTGAAAATCCGTTAAAAAATGTTTTACATTAAAAGCAGTAGTTGTTTTGTATATAAAAAAGTAGGGCCAGGAAGGCCACTGGATGTTTAGAACATTTCACTGAGGACACGAGTACAGGGGATTCACAGCCAATTGCTAGATCAAAGATCTCCCATTCAAGTCCAACAGCTCAGCGAGTTGAATTTGCTTTCAATAAAGTAAATTGTTGCCATCCCCTCCAATATAGAAACCATAAATTCTCTCCTGAGCCCATATTCTTGGCTACACAGTGCAACAGAAGTTACTTGATTTCCTGCTCAACCATGGTGTCAAGTTATTCATGCTGATCCCACATTCAGCTTAGTTTGAGATATCTCCACTTGAACCTGAGTTTTCAGTGTGCAATTTAGCCCAAAATGTTATTAAATGTCATTGCAAAATGCTTTAATTTCCACTACAATTCCATCAGAAACTGTAGGTCAGATCCTTTAGTTGAATAACTTCCCTCCAATACAGTTCAGAGTGAAAAGCAATAGATTTCTCAGTAATTGCTGTTCAATAGAATCAATAGTTACTTCCTTCAAGTGAACATCATCATGGCAATTGATCCAAGTTATTTCTTCTTTTTAAGGCTTCACATGCATTATAATTGTCCATTTAATTAAAGAACTGAAATTATCAGAAATACATTTTCAAGAGTTAAATCTTCACAGGTTTCAGCAGTTCTAGCCAGTCTGCAACATTAGCAAAGTCAAAGTGGGCTTTGCCCATGGCATAATTGTAAATTAGAAGAAATATTTTTAAGACTCCAAATATAGACCTTTATACAACAGATTTAAAAATCAACATCTTGCAAACAAAATTCAAATGGGCAAATATAAATTAGTTTTGTAAAATGTGCACAACTTACCTGTGGGGGAGCACACTGAAGGGAGTTCAGAGAGAATTCCCAGGGCAGCTGCTACTAATTTAGTGCCATCCTCGGACAACAGCTGAGGTTTTCCAGCATTGCTAATAGGAGCACCCACAAGTTTAGGGTTTAATTGTGGAAGCTGACGAACAAGGATGGAGAGGGACAACTCCAGCGTTGCGAAGACGAGGGATTTTCCTGGTACCAGTCCACCCGTGTCACTGCCCTCTCCAAATTCTGGTAGTGTCTCTTTCTCAGCAGCACCATCATCAACTAAACACAGAGGTAATTAGACGTAAACTAAAAAAATGAAACAAATTTCTTCAGTACTTTGACATAGAACCAGAAAAAGTAAGAGGCTTCTCCAGATAGCTCGATGGATAAGTGGTCTGAGTCATTTAGATCAAGAAGTTCCAGGCGCGATCCCTGGTCTGTGCCAAGTTCGCTGAACACAGTCAGAATGAACTAGGGGCACTATAAATGGCATTTATGTCGGCAAGCTGGGGAATGGGGTGGGGAGAATATAAAATCTGCCAGCATTGCCATTTCTGATCCCAACCAGTAATCAAGATTGAAAGTGTCTATTTCTATATTGGCAGTAGATGTGCGCTCACCCACTCCTTCTCTCTTCTCTCCCTCCCTGCCATGCCCCAAGATCCAGGCTCATGAATGAAAAACAAATGTTTGTCTGAGCTTGACTCACTGCCTTCAGAAAAGGGGAGAAAGTTGGGTGGGGGGTGGAAAAGAGCAGAGGACTGAATTTGATTTTTGAAGCATACAGTTAAAAAGTAAGTGTTACATATTTTAGCCAATTCAGAGGTCTCCTTACTTTTAAGCATATATTCAAATTAAAATTGTATACTACTTATTTAGGCTGCGTTAATGAGTAACCTTCCTCTTAACAATTAGTAAACTATTAGTCTCTCACAGAAGTAGCTTTAAAATATTAATAGGTAACAAAATAATTACAGTAGGTAGCACTCAAGATCGATTGGCACCGATGTGACAAAGCATTTATCTTTTGGAAATTAACTGTACAAGATACACTTATACAGAAACATTGCTGGCCCTCAGTTGAGAAGCCTTAATTTAGAGGTCTAGTAAATTGTCATTTTCATATACCATCACAGAAAAGGTCTCACTTCAAGCACCATTTTCCATGTCCTAAAATAAGTACTTTACCAATTACTAAGTATTCTCATGCTATCTAAAAAGGGGGGAAAATCCCTATTGTACCACTCCCTGATCCTGTTACTTTGCAACAGATCACGATAAAATGCGCATGAGTGGCCCATGTTGACGTTTCAATCAATTTTTACCTCTTTTGATGTGTAGCAATGCTTTGTTTCCCTTCATTATCTCAAATGTCCAGCTAAAATTATTTAAAATCTTTTCATGTGGGGAATAAAAGGGCACAAACCTGCAGCTCAACAGTCTGCGCCACATCCCATTTGTAAGTCAATGCATTGCTACACTGAAAAGTTTTGGTGCAAAGGGTTTGATAAATTTATGAACATCTTTACCAATTAAATGTATTCTATGAATGCCCACCTTCTGCACTTCTCCGTTTTTCTTTCACATGCTCCTGGGCTGCACGTATAATCCGTTCAACAACATCAATCACAGCCAGTTGGATAAACGGGGACTCGCGTGTCAGTATCAATCGATGCAGCACATTCAGCAATTCCACTCCAAGCTCCTGCAATAGAGAAAAAAAGGGAATTCATACAGATGTCAGTTAAAGAAATAAATAGAAAAACTCCCCGATTTTCTCATTGTACTGAAAGACTAACTTAAACCAAATGCAGTCCAAATGAGGTAAGGAAGCACACACAGGCGTACAAACTATAAACCTACCGACACTTCAGAATACACAGTAAAATGCAACAAAGACCCATGGTATTTAATCGAACCAGGGCTTATTTTCTCCAGATAACTAGATAGGTTAAGTGTTACTGTTGAATGTCCCAAGATATCAGTCTTCATTTCAAAAAACCCAATAACTTTCCTCCAAGAGAAGACAAATCATAGAAGTCTTTGTACTCAGCCAGATGCTGCAATTCATTCTTTAGGTTGGGTACTTAGTAAATGATAACTATTCAGATTCTTTGCTTCTTGATATTAAATTAATTACCCACACCCATTTTTTCCTAATGTTCTCCCGTTGTACCTCCTTTCTTGCAGGCAGTGACAAACTAGGTTGTCTCTTCACAGGAACCAAAATCTCTTTGCTACCTTGCTCGAACAGCTATTCTTCAAGTGCGAGTCTAAATGATTAATATATATTTCAAAATTTGCAGATGACACAAAACTTGGAAGTGAACAGTGAGGAGGATAGTGATAGACTTCAAGAAGATAGACAAGCTGGTGAAATGGGCAGACACATGGCATATGAAGTTTAACACAGGAAAGTGCAAAGTGATACATTTTGGTAGGAAGAACAAGGAGGGGCAATATAAACTAAAGGGTACAATCCGAACAGGGGTGCATGAACAGTGAGACCTGGGGGTATATGTGCACAAATCGTTGAAGGTGGCAGGGCAGGTTGAGAAAGTGGTTAAAAAAGCATACGGGATCCTGGACTTCATAAATAGAGGCATTGAGTACAAAAGCAAGGAAGTTATGATGAACCTTTATAAAACACTGGTTCGGCCTCAACTGGAGTATTGTGTCCAATTCTGGGCACCGCACTTTAGGAAGGATGTGAAGGCCTTAAGAGAGGGTGCAGAAAAGATTTACGAGAATGATTCCAGGGATGAGGGACTTCAGTTACATGGATAGACTAGAGAAGCTGGGGTTGTTCTCCTTCGAGCAGAGACGGTTGAGAGCAGATTTGATAGAGGTATTCAAAATCATGAGGGGTCTAGACAGAATAGATCGAGAGAAACTGTTCCCACTGGCAGCAGGGTCCAGAACCAGGTGATTGGCAAAAGAACCAAAGGCAACATGAGGAAAAAAATTTTTATGCAGCGAGTGGTTAGGATCTGGAATGCACTGCCTGAAAGGGTGGTTGAGGCAGACTCAATCGTGGATTTCAAGAGGGAATTGGATAAGTACCTGAAGGAAAAAAAATTGCTACAAAGGGTGAGGGAATGGGACCAGCTGAATTGCTCTTGCAGAGAGCCGGCACGGGCTCGGCAGGCCTCCTTCTGTGCTGTAACCATTCTATGATTCTATGAATGCTGACAGGCTACTCAATGATTTGGGAGTGGGGTGGGGGCAGGGGAGAAGGGGAGAGAGAAAGAGAAGGGAAGAGGTCACAGTTGATCCCAATCCAGTTGTTACCAAATGTTCATGTATGTGCACTTCAAATAGGGAGTCACTAGAGAAGCTGCATCCCAATTTAACCCCCTTCCGAAGCCTGTAGACCCTGAAGTGGACAGTGCTGTCCTGGCTTAGATCAATTAGCTAAGCACAGATCAAAATATTGAACACAGGACCTTCATAGTCTGCAAGACTGAGTACCACATCAGACGGTTTATTTAACTGGACCCACAGAGGGACTTTCTTGTGGTGAAGGTGAACTTAAAAAAAAAAAAAATCAAAATACCAAATACAAAGCTGAAACTAGTGTTTTTCAGTGCATACTGATCCTAGATCAATATAAACTACAAAAATAACTAAGTTCAAAAAATATTGAATCTATTGTGGGTCAAAAGAATGCAAGCATCGAGATGAGTCTTAATTTAACTGCAGTGGGAAATCTCAACTGCAAGTTCTAGTATGTGCAAAGTCACACTCAGTCATGAATAAAATTCCACTAGTATATCCCAAATTTCATTGGAAGAGCTGAAGGAAGAGTGGTAAACTAAGGTCAAGAGTACCAAATACAGTAAAAGAATGAGATAATTTTTTCCCCAATGGCGCTGCAGGTAACTGCACCACATGGAGTGATACTTAGCCGAACAGCTTTGAGAGGTCTCAGATCTATGTTAGTCAATCTGAACTAGTGAGAGCACTCCAGTTGATCACCATGTCCAAGGCCAACGAGACAGACAAATCCTCCATAGTTCCCGTTCTTGATCGCTATCCAGTTACCTTTGCTCTAAGTGGACGAATGTGGATACTGGGTGAGAAAATGGTTGGGTTCAGCAATGGTCAAACACGCACTGCTAATTCTCATGCATGAAGACTATCACTTGGTTGAGGTACTGGAGAAAGATAGCAGTGCCATAGAGCAGAGAAAAATTGAAAGGAAAAAAAAATTAGAATTCTCCATAAAAGAATATAATGTCTGAATCCAATCTATTATTTGTCCGTTTTAACTTATATTTTGGCTGAAAGTGTAAACCAGATTCCTTGGCTTTTCAACTTATCTATTGTAAAGGATGAATAGCAAAATATAGTTTAAAGGTATCAAATGACAGGGTGCGATCAAGTAGGACTCCTAAATAGGAGGGTTTTTTGGCATGGTTTACCTCTGCGCCGCAAAAGGCGACTTTCAAAGCTTGGTTTGCTTGACAAGTGTTGAGGTGGAATGTCGAGGTGACTGTCTTTTGCGGGTTTGGCCGAAGTCGCCATTGGCGGAAGTAGGCCTCCATCCTCCGTAAATCACTGGTATGGATCACTTTGGTGATGAACAGATGCATGTTTTGCATGGCCAAGGTAATGTCATCAGCATATACGAACTTGCGGGATTCTGTTTCGGGCAGGTCACTGGTGTAAACGTTGAACATGGGTGCCAGGACAGAACCCTGTGGGAACCCATTGTTCAATGTCCTATATCTGCTCTTCTGGGTGCCAGAGTACACATGGAAGCGTCGGTGGTTAAGCATGGAGTTGAGAAGATGGATCATTGTTCTGCAGGGTAAAATGGTGCTTGCAAACATCGCACCACCACACCTATGCCGCAAATATGCAGTCTCCAGAGAATACAACCGCTACACCAGCAAAGACGTGCCGATCCAGGTCGACTTGAACAGCCTACCACTAACCCATCTCAAATCTAGAAGGCCATTTTGGACCGTCGCTGAAGCCCTTCAGCGATCTCCCCTCAACCTTGATAACCGATGGCGAAATGCTTGGAAGAACTGCGACATACGGAATGGATTCCTTATAGAGGACCCCACAGTACAACCTGAAGGATCAAACCTTGCTTGCAAACAGTGGACACCCATCAACCACCTCAGAACTGGTCATGGTAGATGCTGCCACCTTCTCCATAGATGGAAGATAAAAGCATCCCCTTCATGTGACTGTGGAGCTCCTAATCAGACCCTGGAGCACATCATTGAACACTGCCCTCAGAGGAAATTTGCAGGCAGCCTACAAGATATCCACGATGTTACACTGGAAGCTTTGGCCTCGATATCCAACTTAGATATTGACATTTGATTTGCTACTACCATACGAAAGGTGGTGGTATCAAATTGTTACGGTGTACAGATGCAGAGACAGAATGCACCCGATGCAATTTCAAAAGCAGTTAAGAAACAAAGCCACTTATGAAATCTGATTAAAGCATCATTAACTGAAGTGAGATACACAAGAGGACAACATGCAGAACGGTAATCAACCCAAAGTTTGGTGAGAGGAAGCCATTTATCACATTTGTCTGGGCAATCCAGTGAAACATCTTAAAGCTTGCTTGTGAGTTATCTGGTTAGCCTCACTCGTGGCGGTAGTTGGCATACTTTATTGTTGGTCCCTGCATTTCTGTTATTCATTAAAAACAAAGTATTAATCCAATTTTCTTTCCTGTCCCAAATCATCATCATCTTCGGCAGCTCCTCGGAACCGAGGATGACTTGCTTCCACATTAAAAATGAGTTCTCAGGTGACTGATGAGTCCAATGCGGGACCTACAGTCTCCGTCACAGGTGGGGCAAACGGTGGCTGAAGGGGCAGGTGGGTGGGGTGCTTGGGTTGATGTGCGTTCCTTGCGCTTGGCTTCCGCTTGTTCCCGGCGAAGAGACTCGAGGTGTTCGACGCCTTCCTGGATGCTTCTCCTCCACTTTGTGCGGTCTTGGGCCAGGGATTCCCAGGTGTCGGTAGGGATGTTACACTTTTTCAAGGAGGCTTTGAGGGTGTCCTTGAAGCGTTTCCTCTGCCCACCTGGGGCTCTCTTGCCGTGCCGTAGCTCCGAGTAGAGCGCTTGTTTTGGGAGTCTCGTATCGGGCATGCGGACAATGTGACCCGCCCATCGGAGCTGATCGAGCGTGGTCAAAGCTTCAATGCTGGGGATGTTGGTTGTAATAGCTCTCCAGTACATTGCCCAAATTTTAATTTGCGAGCCTGGAAAATGCAGGTTAGTGGACTGTTTGCACTATTATAACTGAGTTGGAACCTATCCTTCTCAGACATTCACGCTTACAGTTTCAACAGTGACAAATGAACAGCAATTGGGAGCAGAAAGTAAAGTAAATATTATCCCCCTTTCTAGCCCAGAATACCGAGGTCAACTCTAGAATTGCTACTGTTTCCCAAATGGAGATTAGTCAGCTTACCACCCACCAGGAATTGAATCCTAGACCTTCTCGGTCTCTATGGTTCACTGTCACTGGGGAAGATGCGAAAGCATGTTTATTTATTGAAGTCAAAACTGAAAATGGTTAACAAACTCCATAAAGTAACAGGTCCATTCTCTGAAAAAAAGGATTATGAGGAATTAAACAAAAACGTGATAGAACATGTTTCCATGCAATACCTGATCACTTCCTATTTTACAACGTGGCCAAAGAACATCCAGCAGTGACTGCAGAGCATGTAAACAGGCTACGATGCTTTCCATTGGTGCATCCGGTCGTGGCGAACACAGAAACTCTACACTGATTCCTGTAATAAAAGAAATACAACAGCACATAATATTTTTCTGAACTCCTTAACCTAGCCTTCTTCAACCAGGCTGGTGCAACAACCACTCTGTTCATTTAAAAACAAATCCGTTGTGATTTTCCTAACTGAAGATGTAAAAATAAACAACAGAAAATGCTGGAAAAAACTCAGCAGGCCAAGCAACATCCGTGGAGAGAAAATAGAGTCAACGTTTCGGGTGAACCCTTTGTCTTGACCCGAAACATTGACTCTATTTTCTCTCCATGGATGTTGCCTGGCCTGCTGAGTTTTTCCAGCATTTTCTGTTGTTATTTCGGATTTCCAGCATCTGCAGTATTTTGCTATGTAAAAATACGGATTGAGTTTAGTTTTGCCACAAACAGACAAGACACAGAAGATAATCCAAATACTGTACACCTTTCGCGCCTGAATTACTACATTATCCTAAAAGGTTATAAAAGGGAATAACTGCACTTCCACTGCTTCTCCATTGTTCCCATATTGCTTCTGGCCAAGAAGTGCAGGATCATTTTGTGCAGAAGCTTTCCTCAAATTCATTCACAAAATGGGACAAGGGGCTGTGAGCGAAACATTTAATTTACACCAGTGGAGAAGAGCTGTAAGTGATACCCACCTATAATGGTACGGATATCTCACGCGCGACAATTTTTTTACCCTCCTCTCTTCTGCTGGGCATCTGCTACACACAACCTACCACCAATCATTGGATAAATTTACTGAATTACCAGGGGAGCAAAAGATGCATTTAAAACTAGCTAGGAACACATCATGGCTCAGCAGGTTTTAGTGGTGGGCATCTGAGCTGCACAAACCAGGAAGATTTCCGTTTTCTGCTGAGTTAACTGGCCTCAGGGGACAGAGGTGGTGGCATCGCACTCGCCACCACCTACCCGTAATTGAGTTACCTGCTGACACTCAATGAAAAGCTCACAGATGAATAATGGCTACTTGGGTGAGGTTCCAGAATGTGCCCAGCAATCGTAAGCCAGCAAGTTACATCAAATCTGCAGCTTGAAAACAGGCCATTCGGCCCAACTGAATTGGATTCAACATAGACAATAAAGATCCCTGGGATGAAAGGATTGTCATATGAGGAGAGGTTGAGTATATGGGGCCTATGCTCTCTGGAGTTGAGTAGGATAAGAGGTGATCGCATTGAAACATATAAGATTGAGGGGGATTGGACAGGGTATATGGTGAGAGGTTGTTTCCCCTGGCTGGAGAGTCTAGAACTAGGGGGCTTGGCCATTTAAGACTGAGATGAGGAGGAATTTCTTCACTCAGAGGGTTGTGAATGCTGAGTCATTGAGTATATTCAAGGCTAAGTTAGATAAATTTTTGGACACTAGGGGAATCAAGGCATATGGGGATTGGGCAGGAAAGTGAAATTGAGGTCAAAGATCAGTCATGACTTACTGAATGGCAGAGCAGGCTCAAAGGGCCATATGGCCTACTCCTGCTCCTAATTCTTATGTTCTTATAAAATGCAATTTAAGTACGAATAGCATTTTTTTTAGGATTCAGTAACTGGAATTTTTACAACTGCCGCATTGGTGTATTTTTTTTCTACACAAGGGATAGAACAAACGGGGGGGAAAATCTCCTCCAAGTTGCTGACAAACCACCCTTTCAAAGTCCCATCTGCTTAGCCTTTGGCCATCCATTTACCACAATATATTTGCAGCTGTTCATTTATTCAACCACTTCCTCGATTCTACTTTCATCCCCAGCAAACATTCACCCAACCCTGTTGTTCCCTCCAGTAAGATCACATGATTGCTTTCCCAAGTCAAAGGTGCACAAACTTGAGCATACTTAGCACATAACCAGCTTACTGATCCATCATCAGTTCTAACTTGACCACATCAAGCCCGACTGGGCCTCACTCTCCTCTGCCAAAACAGCCCACTACTCCTTCTGCCCCCTCCACTTTCACCTCACAATAAATGTAGGGAGTTATGGATTTCTTTGTCACATAGATATAGACCATTGCTCAGCTGCTTTCCACCATTCCCTTTTCCTCCTACGCCAAAACCCCCTCTCCAGTCCTCTCCCACTCAAGCCCTGGATTCAAGTTTCTCTCCTATCTCTTCTCCAAACACATCTGTCCCCAAAACCCCATTCCCAATAAACTCCTGACCATACAAGCCTTGGTCACTGCCAGACTCAATTACTCCAATACACCCCTTGCTGGCCATCCATCCTTCATAAACACCAACTCAGATCCTGTCCAGCTCCAAGTCCCACTTGCTCTCCCTTCATCATTGATCCATGTTGGTTTATGATTCCCAACATCCCAGCTTTAAAATTCATTTCTCTTTTTAAATCCCTCTGTGGCTTCCCTATCTCTAACTTCTGCCAGTAATCCCCAGACTCTCCATTCTTCTAATTCTGGCCTTTTGTACATCCCCCACTTTACCTCACCATCTGTTGCTTATGTTGCATGATCTGGAATTCCCTCTCTAAGCCAGTGTCTCGCCACCTCCCTCTCATCCTTACAACCCTCCTTAAAACCTCTAACTAAGCTTCTGGTTGCCCCTCTGAATTTCTCTTTCTTTGGCTCGACATCCATTTTCCTTACACCTATGTGAAACACAGTGGGATGCTTTCCTACATTAAAAGGTGTGATATAAACACAAGCTGCTGCTGTTGACAATATTGCAAATACGCCAGAATGTCTAAACCCAGCCATCAAGTTCCACATTTCTGCTGTTTTTCACACTTCTGCATTGTTGTAGATTTTTCTCTCAAAAGCTTCTCAATTACGTCGAAGGAAAGATATCTCAAGTTGCTTCATTTGCTTAAGTTTCATTAACTGTTTTAAGTAACTGTAATATATAATTATTTTCTTTATAAAATGCTTTGCTAATAAGACAAACTTTGCAAATAGTCCTGTGATAGAAATCTCTGCCCAGATTTATGCTGCCAAGAGGCTTTTTTCTAAATACAATATGCACAAACATAGATGAAATATATCCTTTAATCCCATTTACACAGAAAAACATTGCTTTACTAACCCAGAATGAGATGAAATCTATCAGTGTTGACATCCTCTGGAGACTTCACTGCATTTGCCAAAGTGGATTCATGACCCAGCATTGTTGGGGTTACAGGTCTGGATAGACGAGAAGAGCCTTCATCCGAGTCAATTACTATGAAACCTGTACTGTTCAGCCACAATGCTGTGGCATGAAGAATAGGAGCCCAGGAATTATAATAATGTGGTCTTGCACCCTCTATGGTCTCTGAGGTATAGAATGCACCACCTAGCCAGAGAAGATGAAACACATTACACATTAGTGTTTTATAACAACTTTAATGAGGTTGAAGTTCTCAGAATTACTGGTTTGAAGAAAAATTAAATAGAAATTAAACCTTATTAGATAAATTCCAATTTATTTATCTTCACAATAATTTCATATTGGGAACAAAACTAGTGCTCCTAAAAAGAAATCTGAGCTTCTGTGATGGCTTGGTGGATAAGTTCAGTGTAAGGCACAGCAATCAGACCTTCAAACCAATTTCAGTCCCTGGTCTGAGGGGAGAACTTGGTTATCCCTGGAATGTGTGGTGAGACATTCTTTCATTGCCCAGTGTCACAAACAAAGACTATTAATGCCAGACAGGAATAAGAAATTTACCAGTAAACTGAATCAAAGCAACTTAAAACTGACTTTTATTTGAAACAGCCAGCCACTTTCAGGCAAGCCAATTATGAAACAAAACAGATCTTTAGTATGACTGAGGAATTTAATATTACCTACTTTATCTAGAGCAAATTAAATACTGCAACTATATTTCCCCCTCTTTTCTTGACAATTTTCTGCCCTCTCCGTGCCAGTTGTTCCGCACTAAGCAGACGATTCCACAAATATTGAATTGACTCCTATAACTGATCCAAGTGGCTATTCATTCATGTCAGCCTTGACCAAGGAGATCTTAGCAAGCCTGCACTTGTCTTTACTGGACATCAACACATACGCACTGGTTTTCCTCCTTGTAAACACATGGTGCTGAAGGCCAATTTTAGAACCACTATGCATGTAAATACTGCATAATAATCCAGTTCAGACTAGCTAACTCAACACAAAGTGGATATTATGGTTTGAAACAGAATTAATATTTATACATTTCAACTATCCTCTGAGCACTATCCAATAGCAATATAGGCTAATAGTTGCTAGATAACAGGATTTGATCATTTAAAAAACAAACTTAAACTAATTTTTCTCCTTGCTTTATCAGAAGGTGCTGACTCTTAGCAATCCTCTGGAAGCTCAGTCATATGGCTATTCTTCATGCAAGTCATAACGGCAGCACAAATTAGCCTGATACTGTTCTCACCAGAAAAGTCACATGTTTCCAGAACTCACTTAAAAGAAATAAGGAGGGAACAAAGACTGATGATCAACCCCTACCCACCCAACCCAGAGTACTCAAGACAATTATCGTATCCCAGATGTTAACTAACTTAGCAGAAAGTGAGAATCAGAACAAGACCTTCTGTTTTTACTAGCTTAGTACAACACCATATGGTGCATTTACCCATTTGAGGAAACTTTAAACTATTTTTACAAACAAAAACAAAAGTGCTCCTCTGATGGCTTGGGTGGCAAAGGTACTCAATATCCAGTGCAGTATTGAGCCATGCAGACAGGAATGTCCTGAGGTTTGATCCCTGGTCTCTGTCTGCAGATTTCAGTGCAGACAGAGGTCGAGACATGACAGTTAGCCTCATGCTCCTGGACTAAAAGGGGGAAATCAGCTGCAATTCATGCTTCCGATCACTATCCAATGGTCCATGCTGTGGATTTAGGATGAGGACTGGATTTCACTGAAATGCATTCACAGTTGAGTAGCTCGGTGATGTGCGCCATCTAAGCTCTCACAAAGAATTGTCAATTGTATAGGCAAAGAGCTGCTGTGAGTCAGTGCTTCCAGGTGAGGAGAAAATTAGAAAAAAAATAAATGCAATGGCAAATTTCGAGGAACTCTAAATTGTGGCTAAGGATGGAGTTGGGAGCGGAGGTGGATTTAAAATAAAGCACCCCACCTCAATGTTATAACACAGAAAATAGTGTAAAAATCTCCTGCCAGGAAAGGAATTTTTAGCTTCTGTATTTCTCAATTTTATCAATGGCAACATTTTTAAATCCTAAGATTTACATTTTATAGTTAAAATCAAAATAGAAGGGTGCTGCAGAGACACAGCCCACTGAAACACTAGCTTGTGGTGCTTTAGAGTGGCAAGACATGGCATTTTGCCTGCATCCTCCACTCACCTTGGCTTCATGATCCAATTGATGCTGCTTTGGCAAAGCACTGAGTAGAGGACACGCACTTCCCCACAAGGAGGGAAAATCGTCTCTTCATTGCTTTCATGCACTTCTTAGCAGTCAGCTTCAGAATGGCATTGCTGAATCTAGGGAAGGCCTTGCCTACTCTTTTCGCTGAGGATGGTATTTAGAGAAAAACAGTTATTCTCTCAAGATACACCTATTATATATAAAAAATTCTGAGTGGGTCGCGACATTCCATCTCAAAATACATCAAAAACTCCAGTGTCAGACACCATCAATTGGAAATCTATTTTAAAGGGGTCAACATTTAACTGGATTATCTGTTACAACTGTAGGTGGCGCTGTGATAGTCAGAGTTACACAGCACAGAAAGAGGCCCTTCAGCCCATCGTGTCCACGCCAGCCATCAAGCCCTGTCTATTCAAATCCCATTTTCCAGCACTTGATACTAGAGGGTTTTCAAAGTTGTATGTCATGTAACTTTAGCTGCTAAAACAACAGCTGCTATATATTGACAGTTTATGGTTTAAAAAAAAGGTTGTTGTGACACCATTTACTTGTAGGCTCTGGCCATTGACAGTTGCTCGAAAGCAGCCCAAGTCTCTGAACCTCAGTTGGGTCAGTCATCAGCCATGTTGGTATACGCAAGTAGAGGAAAGGCGAAACATTCGCATGTAAATTCAACTTAAGTAAAATTTATGAAAATTAACATCTTTACCTCCAGCTGGAAGCTGATTAGCATATTCTGGAGACAAGGTGAGAAGGGCATAGTCCTGTAGTGCAGCCAGCCAGAGTTTACTCAGTGTTCCCAGTTCTGACTGGACCAAATTGAGAAGACCATCTGCAGTAGTAATTGTATCCATCGAGCCATCAGCAGCAGAGCTCTCAACCTTCAAGGACTGCTTCTGTCTTGGTGCACACACTTTTTGCCTTTCAACTGTTACAATGTAAACCTGGCACGAAACATATAAATGTTAAGGAAATAAACAAACAGAACTTATTTTTGGTGGGTAATAATCTTCTTGAAGACATGCTGAAGGTCAATAATCTTATATATTCCATTAAAGAATAAACTATTTAGACAATACAGAGACAAATCAAAGGTATTTAAGGTTAAATATTGACTTCCCTGTCTTTATACACAAAACAATGGGAGTACATGAATGGCGTAGTTCGGAAGACCATTATAAATGACAAAAGCGATTATTGCCTTGCAATTACGTCCTGGTTTGGATCTGCAGCCATTTGTAATAAATACTGTTTTGTGTGTTAATGCCATACCTTTTTAAATTATAATTTAACTAATCTAATTTGTAAACTTAATTCCGCTCCTTGGTTTGGATCTCTCTACATGACTGCATCTGTCTACTTGAGGCCCGCACGCTTTCCATTCCTTATTTCCATCTGGGTTCCTTCCTCACAATTTTTTCTCTCTCATTTATTTCTACTTAACTTCACTGTTCCCCACTTGTATACTAATTTCCATTCAAGTCTACTCCTCTGCATTCATATTTAACACAACACCCCTTCTGGTGTTCTAACCTACACTCTGCCTACCCACTATTCCACTGATGCCCCCAACCACACCAAATACTATTTCTCCAGTACTTAATGCCCATTCCCGAGCTATTCACTTCCAACTACCCACTGACCTCTAAATACACACTACCCATTTAAACTTCACTCCCAACTGTCCTCCGCCCCAGTATTCATGACCTACCTCAACTACTCATAACCCCCAGTTACTAACCACTCTCTTCCCCAATTACTCACTTCTCCAAATTAATTCTCACTACCTATACCATTCACTGTGACTACTCATGATCCCAATTCCCCCCAATCACGACCCACAGTACTCACGATCTTTCTCTATCTCTTCTCGACAGCAACTCAAATACTTCTCTCCCCAACAACTCACGACTCTCTCCAAACTACTCAACACCATTCCCATTACCACTTATTTCCCCAGTCCCCTAAACTACTCCAACGCTACCACCAAAATCGTCACAAAACCAAGACGAAAAACCATATCTTCTCACTTCCCATCAAAACCCACCATTTCCACATCCTTATAAAACGTTCTATCTTCCAATTTCTTATGAGCAATGTGATGGAAGGTCCACTACTATGGTTTACAAACAACAGTGTTTAAAAAGTGCTATTCAATTGAGGTGCTAATAATTGAAGCAGTACTTGTATACACAAATAATGAACAGGTTCCGGTACATAGAATCGAGACTGGGGCAATAATGTGCGTAACCAGCACAGCTACTCAAAACCAATCTAGAATTCTACATGTACTTAAATCACTGCTTGAATATCCGTTTTTTAGAATGCATTTGCACAAGGTGCCACCTTTTTATTAGTAAAAATCTATGCCTGTCAGGGTGAACTGACTACCCAGATGAAGATGTCTTCAATAATGAATGATGTGTATTTCTGGTTAGAGACCAGAAGTACAAAGTTGCATAAGGATATAATTTTCAAAGGAGAAAATAAATTTATTTTTAATCTGGCTAAATTATTAACACTGCATATTTAAGCTTGTATTAAACGGCACATACTTCTGCCCATGCTTTCAGAACAGCTACAGTCTCCATTGTCGAGGTACTCTCGTTGTATAGCTGATTCTGTGCTTCCTTCCCAGATTGTACTTTGCTCAAGGATGTTGCCAGCAACTGATGAACTCTTCGAAGATCATTTAGGTCACTCACAACTCCACTTCCAATCCAGGCACTGCAAACCTAATGCAGAATTTGAGAGAGAAATCTTCAATTTGATCAAATTTTGAACCTTTCAAACCTGACTGGACAGGCCCTACTGAGGATGCCACATATTTAACACTGAGATGTCAGTTGATCACATACTTCCTCAAGGGTCTAGAAACATCTTCACCAGAGAGAAAAGGCCAAGTTCCTAAATTAATCTATTTCAGAACACGTTGTTATATTTCCAATGGACTCCACCTGTAAAGTACTGGGGAACTGAGGCTAGCACATCAATTAAACGAGGTTGCAGGTTAAAACCTACCTTTTCTTACTTTTTTTCCCCAAAAGAAGCAGCCTGTCAGGTCATCACAGTCCATTTGGTACGTCTAAAGACTGTTTTTCCAGCCAATCAAATCACAAAACTAAGATGATTGCTATGTTTCTATGTTCAGCTCAACATTTTTTTAAAAATTTCCCCTCTGACTCGTGAACAAGTATGGTTCAACAATTACTCTCTCATTCAAGTGGCTGTGACCAATGACTGCTGTCGGACTATCGTGATCCTGTCCACATACATATGCTCTTGATGGTAAGGCTCAATGGACAGCAATTTGGCAGGGAACTCTGACTGATTTCCTAGTCCAAGGGGCACGGTGGCCTGTGTAAGATCAGCAAAATCAGCACAGATTGGGAACTAATTCTAGGACCTTCTGGTCTGTATATGTGCTGGCTTTAACAACTGAACTATTGGGAGAGTTACCCATACCAACTTTGATATAGTTTTTCAGCAAAAACTGAGCACTACTGCTGGATGAATTTTCTCTCAATTTAGAATTCAGCTGAAATCTCTACCATGGCACAATAAGGGTTAAGTGTGCAGTGGTTGACAGTGATAAGATCATATTTTTCCCTCCACTATATTAAAAGTACAGAAAGATCATATGATGCTTCTGTTGCAAATCTAAACTGCTGAAAACTGAAAAACCATTTAAGAAGAGAATGGCAAATGACAGGTCAGTCCTATAAAATAAAGAAGTGAAGCACTTACTTGACATGCCTTAGCAGTAACATCAGGTGGGGTGTCGGGAGAAAATGCAGGCCTCAGTGCTGCTCCAACCTGAAAGCCAAATTAGAATACTCATCATTCATGGCTTTTCCTTCTTGTTGAAGGCAATACAAATTTATCAAAATTATAACAAAAGGTGTCTGAAGTGAGCAAAGCACAATATTGCTCTTATGTTCCAAGCTACAAAAGATGCCTGCAGTTCCTCAAAAGATATAGGCCTAGAAATTGAGTGGGGTTAGCGCCCATTTTGAGGCGCTAGAGGGCCTAGCGCCGCAAGTACAGCCGATTGAGAAATTCACTTGGGCGCTGCCATCGGCGTTAGCCGGTTGCGCTGCGCCGGCACCGATGACGTCATCGGTGTGCGCAGCGTCCCGGTTGCCGTGGCAACGCGCCCGAACGCCGAAATTGAGTTGCGGCCGCCTCGCCCGTGGCAGCCGCAACCAACGATTTTTCAAAAGTTCGCTACGGGTCTTAGCGCCGGCGCATTAAGGTCGCGCGGCGGCCGGCCGCTTTCCCGGCGGCCGCCTGCCCGCACCTCCCTCCCCGGACTCCTCCAACACCCCCCCGCGGCACAGATGCGTGTGGGCCGCGAGCCCGGCACTTCTCCGAGGTGCCGGGCTCATTTTTCTCCACAGATCAACGGCCAGCGGTCGGGTGCAGGCAGCTCCTCCTTAACGGAAGGAGGAGGCCTGCACTTCCCCAGCCTGCCGCACCGCATCGGGTGCCGCAGCGGCGGATTAGCGCCGCAATGCGGCAGTCAGCGCCCATTGCGAGGCGCTGACACCCTCCAGTAGCGCCGGCAGCCGTCTGGGCGCGGTGCTACTGAATTTTTGGCGCGCGCAGGGGGACTTAGCGCCGGCGCTAAATTTCCGGCGCTAAAGCCCTGGCGCGGCGCCAACTCAATTTCTAGGCCATAGTTTCCAACAACTGTCATTTGAGGTGCATCAAACAGAGATTACACATGTAAACAGAGCAGAATAAAATTAAAAAGTCAAAAGGTAAGTAATCAGGGTCCAGTTTCACACACCTATATGCCTATCAGGAGGGGCACCAACAGGCCTGGGAGCCAAAAAGGGAGAAAATCAACAAGTATTATAAATAAATGTTTAATTTTTCATTTTACTCAATTACTATGGACAGCAGTTTTATTAGCACAAGAAACAGTGGGGTCCAATGTGAAAAAATTCAGAACCACTATCAGATTATTTTGTTCAAATTTCTTTTCAATAATGGTTAACTTAAGAAAAGTGAGTGAAGACACGCGAGCAGGTCAGTGCACCCGTCATCATTTTATCAGTGATTGTGCCTTTGAGCAGCCCAATACAAAAACCACAAATTTAACAATGTTGAAAACAATTGTACGTAAACTAACTTGCCCAAACATCAGCAAGACGTTGTGTTGGCTTGTTCAGAAAACTTACAAGTTGCTTTTTAAATAGCGTGAATTCAAAGTGATAACATGATTTGATGTGCCCATATTCTAAAAACAAGTTTGATTCCTGTGCACATATTGCCAGGAATTCATTTCAGAGTTCAACTCTGCACCAATGCTGCTGTATCACAAAGTGAATAAACATTATGGCCGGAATTTTACCGGTGCTCAGAGTGCGGGTTTGGAGGCGGGTCCACTGTCAAAATCGCAAAGGTTGACAGCTGGTCAGTATCACGCTGTAAACCCGCCTCCTTGTCAGTTTCCCCAAGTGTCGGGTCTGTCATCCCTGAACAAACCAGACACCAAACGGCAGGTCAGCCAATTTAGATACTTAAAAGCTTGTTAAAAGGTAGTTAAGCACCATTTTCCCATGAACTTACCATTTTGCCAGGTTTTTAATGAGATTCCTGGAGTGCAGGTATCACGTCAGGTAAGTCTGTCATGTTCTCAATGGCTCTCCATTGCTGTGAATAGGTGACAGCTGCGAAAGTGGTATAAAACCTACCATTTCACAGCTGTTCACTTCCCAATCTTAGAAGCTGGAGTCTTCAAGATTTGGAACCCACTTTTGAGCTTTGTGCAGTTTGGAAGTGTTTGGAGTAAACTCTCTCTCCACTGTCACCTCCTTGGAGCAACCTCTCTCACCATTGACAGATCGCTTCTGTCATCTCAACTTCACCTGCCATCTATTCCAGCAGCACCGGTGCCCTTGAAAAAATCTCACCTTGGTCCTCAGAATCCCACCATGATCAGCCCCAACACCATCACCAGGCACACCAGCAGCACCAACAACACCAACCTTCTCCGCAATCACCTGATGCTGCACATCACATAAGGCATCATCACCCATGCACATTGACGCCCGGGATGCCAGCGATGGCCTCACCATGGCCAGATTTACTTCACTTGACGCTGTACACCCTGGCTGCCACATGATGCGCCAGGCTGGTACCATCTCACATCAGCACAATAAAGCATCCCTACAACGACCAAGCCATTCCTTTGACACTCATCACCATTGTGGGGGGGGGGTTACCCTTATGTCTCACCATTCACTGCAACTCACTAAGCCACTTCCAAAGCTGCACACAAATCTGTCCAAGAACTTAAGGAGTTGAAAATAAAGATTTCAATGTTTGACAGCACATTACCAGAAACTTCACATGAACATTGGCTAAAACACACAAGTGCCTACCCTTGTGTGTTGTTAGTTGGTATGCTTGAAGTAGGATGAGGGTGAGTGTGAGGGGTGGCTAGTGAGATGGGGAAGTGATAATGTAGATAGAGAGGGTTGGTTGGAGGTGCAAGGTAAGTTGGTGTGAGTAAAGATGTGCAGGAGAAGGGTAGGGAAGGCAGAGTGATGGGAATGTGATGAGTGGCACAGCAGGATGAGGTTGAGTGTAGCTTGGCAGTAACATTTTGTGATTGACTGAGATCATTGAAAGGTTGGCGCCACTGCAGTCTGGTCCTCCTGACGACATCCCTGCTTGTGCCCTCCTGTGCAATGTGCAACCAGGCTGTGTTGGTCTCCTGGGGAGGTGTCTTCCACCCATTGAAAGAGAAGAAGAGGACCTCCCTGCGTGCTGTGACTCCCTCCATAAGCATATGGAGGGAGTCATGGGAGAACCTGGGTGCAGCTGTGCACCTTTGTGCAGTGCTTGTAGCACATCAATGCTGTGGAACACTGACAGCATAACTGTCAAAATCAATTTGAACATGACGCCATCAGACCCGCTTCCTTTTAATTGTCCGGGAACCTCGCAGGACAGGTTTAACAAGCCCAACAGAAAATTCTTCTCACACAGCAGGATGGTACCAGGAGCGGGGTGGCCTTCCAGCACCTACTTCTGCCTCAGTAGGCGAAATCACGGCCTATGTTACCACTACATAATTTTTTGCCCTCAATTTTCTCCCTTCCTTTTCTGAAGATCCTTTGTTATGGTTCCATAACAAAGCCAGCAGCTGATGAGTACTTCACCAAGTGGCCATTCTTCAACTACAGTGGGAATCTGCAGGCTGTTTATCCATTATCCACACATGCACCTTAGCCAGCAGGAATCGCTGAACAGTGATCAGGAACAGGAATCCTGTCTGCTTTTGTCCCAACAATAACTTGCACTTTTATAGCAATAAAAAGTCCCAAGCATTTCAAAGACATAAAAAAAACCACCAAGCAATGATACGAGACATTTAGGGGTGATGACTTAAGGTGAGATCAAGGAGGTAGAGCCAAATGGTCTATTCCTGCTCCTATTTCTTATGTTCTTATGGTCTTAAAGAAGTTTTTTGTAGGTTGTTATTAGGGAGAATATTCTAGAATGCGAGACTGAATAGCAGGATGTTTATAAACTTTTCAAAATGGTGTAGTACGCTTAAAGTTACAGCTTTACGCACTGATGAAACAAGAAAAAAATTCTCAAAATACAAAAGCATTAAAATATTTCAATGTATTTTCCTCATTCACTCACTGCTTGTGGGACTTTGCTGTGCCAAAATTAATTCCTGTGTTTGTCCATTCAAAATAATCCATTGGCTGAAAAGCATTATTGGGACGTCCAGATGACACAAAAGGCGCCATATAAATTGAAGTACTTTCTCTGTTACTTACATTTGCTTGGTATTGTTCAAGGATCACATGACCAGGAAACTCTGGCTCGGGCACAGTTGCAAACTTCTTGATGATGACAAGTAGTGTTTCAAGGCCAGAAAGCCGCAGAGCGTTACTGTGATCTGTGGCAGCCATGAAAGCCATGCGGATCAAATCTGCCAGATGGATCACTAAGAAATCACCTGGAAATTATAAAAGTTGTGTGCATAGCGTATTTAATATGAATAAAACATTAAAAAATCCCCTACAGTGAAACCCATCCAGTTTCACATTTTGATAATTGTAATATTAAATGAGCACGGGTACAAACATCCTTCTGAATAAACCACCTTATATCCCAAAAGGAAGTGTTAATTTTTCAGGTCCCAACATAACCACTTACTTTTAGGGTGCTTCAGTTTCCTTTCCTGAGCTAGGATCATGTCAAAATGAGCAGCATCTATGTTCTCGCACTGTGTAATAATTCGACATACACATTCTGCTGCAAACACCCTTGTAGGCCAGCGTGGTGTGATGACTGGCTGGAATTGGTCATCTTTTCTCGAGGTAAATATTGAAACATCATCTCCCCTATCATCCGCCTCTTCCTGAGTAGTGTCTACTGGTGCTGTGGTGGTGAAATCTGGAGTGCAAATTATCAAAATTAATATATATTTTTAAAAAAAGATACATTAATTTACAACTGAAAATAAATAATTGCATGCAAATAGCACAAAAATATAATTTTAAATTTAAACACAATATTCTGATCAGATTTTAACATGGAGTCATTTATAACAGTTCCACCACAGAGTAGTGGAGCACATGTACACACTCAGGATTTGCAAACTGAGTTTTCAAACTCAGCCATGCCATCACAGCAAGACAATAATTCCCCAGAGGAAGGGAAAATTTGGAAGGTCACCCGTGCTGCTCCCACACAATTATAAATGCTTGGCTACAGATCTACATGGGCAAAGGCACAGCAACATGTCACCTATTTGTCCTCTCAGACAGAAATGGTCCTTACCAGGTGGATGTCAACAAAGAGGAAAGGGACTAAAAAAATCTTCAACGGCAGAGTGCAATCAACCCAATTTCTTAAGCTTGACAGGAGACAAACACATTTCTGACATTAAAGACTTGAACTCACCAGCTGATGCAGATAAAACATCTTTGCATAACTTTAACCAGTGGGAAAGCTTTTCAACTGCTATGGCCGATAGGATATGGCTTAGAGTTTCCCGAATGTCTTGACAAAGTCGTTGGTCTGATTCTCTGTCCAGTAAGCTGAAAAGGGCTCCTTCCAGGCCAGTTTCACGAATATTAACGTCTGAAAATAAAGATATGGTCACCATTCTTGTTCACAGCCATGTTTTCTGGTTGATAGTCAAGACAGCAGAACTTCATTCTATTTTACAGCTCCAGTTCTCAGACTGTAATTTTAATTTTGAAGGATAAAAGTTGATCCAAGTAGATCTCCCTGGCACCTAATTTTGGTGCTTCCCTTGCTAAATGAATACTACATTGCAGAACATTTCTGAAACATACTAGAGACTTCTAATTGCAATTGGTTCGCGTTAATATTTTGCAAAACATAAATGATCCATCGTAACATATAATTTAAGAGAATGTTTTATTCTCCATTTGATATCATTGCATAGTGTAGACCATGGCACTGATGTCATACTGAACCAGCAGTATTTTTTTAATTTGCGGCAATGCACAATTTTGTGCCACTAGTTGAGACAGGGACAGAATGGCTCCTTAAGCTTTCTTGAAGTAGGCAACCTAAGGTCCTCTACACTTATAAAAATTAAGCAAACCTAACAAATATCCAGTGGCAATCCATTTAGTGGAGGCCATTTTTATTAATTTGCAGCACCATTTTCTGGTTTGTACAACAATAAAAAGTGACTTTTCATACAATGGTGATAATTACGCTCAACACTAAAGTCACTAATTCTGACAATACATTCTAGCCAAAGCTTTTGATAAACAATTGCTGCTGTTCAAGAAACAATTTGCAGCAACATTAAGACAGCATTTACTGTGACCGAAGTACTGTAGTACAGTAAGCAAGTTAGATATTAATTAAAACAGATGAAAATATTGATTTTCTCTGTTTAGTAGGATCCGATGTCATAGGATTTGACCTCAATGGATATATTGCACTGCAACCCCTCTGCCTTGCTACCACTTTTCCCTCCTTCAACAGCCTCCTCAAAAATGCCTTTTTGATCTTGCCTTCAGTAACCACATCTAACCCTTCTACTACCAGTACTTGGTGTCCAATTATTTCTGGCTCTGCAAGGCACTTTTGGACCTTTTAGTACTTCAAAGGCATGATACAAGTGCAAATTGTTTAAAAACTGATGCTTTCAGAGTTTGTTTTTGATGGGATTGACTGCAGACCAAAATCAGAACTTCTATAACTCTAAATCAAACATCTTACCAAGCTTACAACTTCCTCTATTGGATTCCTTGGCAAGAGCCATGGCATGTTCCAACACCTCAGCAGCTTCCCTCTGCGCAAGTTGACGTAGGCATGAAATCACAGCACGGCGCAACAACAGGTGAGAACTACAGAGGTTTATCTAAAAGAGAAAAACCCACTACAATGAAAACAATCAACCTTGGGTAGAGATAATGCAATATGTTTTCCCCTCTTTTACCCAAGAAACAATATGAAACACTGGAATCAGATACACACTCAAATCCATGATGATAAATCCAGGTTATACTGAAGTATAATCGGCACTTTATTGTTAAGAAAGCTTCATAAAAATCTATTCATAATTCAAACCCGATTGTGAATAGATTACATTTTTCCCGTCCAAGACTTATCACAGTTTATCTAGTCCAGTACAAGCTGGATTTGCAGAACTGATGTCATAATGCTAATCACTGGAAATGTCCTTATGCTTTCTAAATTTAAAAAAATACGTACTTGGGGTAGTTTAGGTATTTGACAGTTATTTTATCTTGTAAATATTGAATTTAACACAAAATTGAAGAAGAATTTAAAGGTTGGTTGTTTCAGCAGTAGAAAAGGTCATGAGAAAACCTTCAAGCACCAGAAATTATTTGTTGAGTGAGCCCCTTGTTCAGCTTCAATAATAGTGCTCAGGACAGGAGGGAAGAAAAATCAGACACCCTATGCACAAGTAAAACCATATGCAAAACCCGAGAGGAAAATGAAACTGTTGTATGGCTCACTTTTCAACTGCAGGAGGAGGAGGAGCTTTAAAGTCTTGAACACTTGCTGGATACCTGGATCACTACAGGAACAATATGATTCTACTCCTTGGGTTAACATTCCTCATCATAAACAGGGGTATCATTCTTCTCTTTCACAGGTGTACTTGTACATTAAGGGGTGGGGGAAGTGGCAGAGGAGGCAAATTAGCCAAAAAAACAAACAAGCCTTTATAAAACAGTCTGACATCTGTGGAACTGCATCCCAGTAACTTTTGTAAATATACTTTACACTCAGTAGCACCCAATCAATAATTTGTTTTCTAGGGTTGTACAGCTCTGAATCAGTTAGCATGGCATTCCAAAGTACTGCTCCAATTCTAGTGAATGAAGCTATTCTATGATGCACTTAGTCTCTCTCCATAACACGGTTACAGAGTGGCTGAGGAGGGAAGCATATATTTCTCTGAAACTGCTCTGAGAATATTTTCTAACCTATTACAAATATGCTTTGTGTGGGATGATGTGTTACCTCCCTCCACCACCACCAAACAGGAATGGGAAGGGACAGAAAGAATACATCTCCTTAGACTTATCTTCTTTAGTGTAGCACACATCTAATCATTCTCAAGGGACAAAGCAGAATATCAAGGACTGTTATCACAAATTCAGGGGAGCAATCAAGTTTGAGCAGAGTGTACAAAAGTTAAACTTTTGCATTTAACTTGGTGTAAATACATCAAGAGTTATCAAGGAACAATGCTTCGAATTTAAAGGGTAATGATTCCACACAAGGTATAAAGTATTGAAATTTGGTACAAATCCAACAGGGAAGGCAGAGAAAGAACAGCCAAAATAATACTGGAAGAAGTTTCCTTTTTATACCTACTCCAATAGTATTGGAATCTATTACAGTTCAAGTTTGGTGCAAGTTGAGTTGCAGACTTAAGTTAGAGATGACCAGCAACTGTCTACAGATGGACAAAAATTTACTCATCTAACAGATTCACTTCAAATACAGGAAAAGTTCTGATATCCGGCACCGACGCGTTGCCGATATATAAAAACTGTCGGACATGCAAAGTTAACGTTGAAGCATACGGAGATGAAAATCTCCATATTTGACAACAAACACTGTTGCTCAGCAACAGCTTGTAAACACTCGGCCCGTACCTTGGAAGCGTCTCTGAAGCTGTTGCTAAGCTACAAAGACGCTTTCCAGAGCCTGCCTGTTAAAAGAATGCTAGGAGAAGAAAAAAAACCTAACCAAAACGGCTGCTGATTTCTGCCGTTAGAGCGAGGTTTCCGGCCATACAACCTCCGGATAAACCAAAGTTTCCTGTATTGATACAGCACAAAGGAGGCCATTCAGCGCATTGTGCCTGTGCTGGCTCTTCGAAAGAGCTATCCAATTAGTTGCACGCCCCTGCTCTTTCCCCGTAGCACAATCGCTCAATCAGTTTGCTGCAAGTTATCAACCAAACTGTTAAAATATCCCAATCTAAGCTGGATCATCTGGAGCAAAAAATTCAAACATGAGCGAGGCGCTTTGGCAAGAGAAGGGATGGGTGGGGGGGGGGGGGTGGTGAACTATTAAATCTCAATATCAGGTGACAAGTTGACACATGCTACTCCTGCACAACTCCCAGTTGGTTTAAAGGGCAACCACCAGAAAAATTACAATGGGCAACAGAAAACCTTTTCTATTTGCAAAAACTGTAAATTACAACCACTGACAGTGGGCAGAGACAGTTGTTTCTCCAGACTTTTCAACTGAAACAACTGTTGGGCTGAAGAACCTCAATTCTAAAAGGGCATAATGGTGGAGCAGAACACCACTGCTTCAATACACATCTACGCTTTCCAATTCCATCTTCTTGTGCCTATACAATGTGTTTTGACATAGCAGCTTTGCAGAGACCCAAGAGCAGATCTCAAGTCTGACCTCTGGGTAAAGTAATGTAGTGCACATGGTACTTGACTTGTAACCCAGATGTTGGGAGTTTGGATCCCTTCGTGGCATGTTGTGAAGTTAAATTAAATGAATCTGGTAATTTGTAAGTTGGCACCAGGAAAAAATGACCACAAAACCTGCCAGATAGTCATAAAAACCTACCTAGCTCACTAATTTACTTCAAGGAAGGAAGCCTACCAACCCGACCTACAGATGTGACTCTTAATGCAGTTTGGAGTGGCCTGGCAAGCTCTCTTTTTTGCAGTAACAATTACTACTGGAAGGCCAACATTCTCAGAACATCTAGGGATGGGCTTTATATTTTGTGGCCTTGGAAGTGTAGCCCACAATTTAATAAAAAAGACAAAAAAGTGTGCCTTGGAAGGGATGTCAGTAACACAAGTAGGGAGCGAAAGATATGAAATTACCAAGAAAAAGGAAAAGAACCTTAGTCACCAAAGAACTACCCGAGAATCAACGGCTTTCGAATCAGATGTTTTACATCACAGTGGGTTAACCACATTTCAGTAAAGCAGACAAAAAAAAATACACCCCACACAGTGACCTTTTGTTAGAAGCCCCAATCTATTATTAAACCCAGATCCATTCTTCAATGTCAGCTTTTTGACTGCAATTCTCATGACGATGCCAATGCATATGAATTGACTGTGTGTGTATGTTGGGCAGACAAATACTAATACAAATACCATTTAAAGAAGGAGATTTAGGTATCCAAATCAGACAGCCAAACACTGGACCAGATTTTGCTGGAGCTGGGCATCTCATGGCATGCCCAGTTAGTTGGACTTTTTCCCCCTCACCCTTCAGCTCGAAAAAATTTTGCCCTGCAAGTTGCTGGAAGTGCGAGCTGATAATGAGAACAACAGGGCACCTGGGACCTTGCTGATCAATGGGATCACCAGTTGATCTCCTTAACCAATGAGAATTAAGGATTTAGAAAGAAACAGAGGAACGACGGAGAAGTAAATATGGTGAATTAGAGTCAAATCAGGTACATAAAGAGAAATAGAGGGAAAGAAAGATTGGAGTAAGAGTGAGTGAAAAGAGGAAAGAAATTTTTTTATAATTTAAAAATCTTTAACAACAATTTACTACTTGTAGGAATGAGACTCTACTAGAATCTATTAAGGATGGGGTAACAGGGCACTTTATAAAATAATAACAGGATTGGGCAGAGTCAACACGGATTTATGAAAGGGAAATCGTGTTTGACAAATCTATGAGTGTTTTTTTGAGGTTGTAACTAGCAGAATAGATAAGGGGGAAACCAGTGGATGTGGTGCATTTGGATTTTCAGAAGGCATTCGATAAGGTGTCACACAAGAGGTTATTAAACAAAATTAGGGCTCATGGGATTGGGGGGTAATATACTAGCATGGATTGAATTATAGAAAGTTACAGCACGGAAGGAGGCCATTTTGGCCCATCGTGTCCGCGCCGGCCAACAAAGAGCTATCCAGCCTAATCCCACTTCCCAGCTCTTGGTCCGTAGCCCTGCAGGTTACAGCATCCCAAGTGCACATCCAAGTACTTTTTAAATGTGGTTAGGGTTCCTGCCTCTACCACCCTTTCAGGCAGTGAGTTCGAGACCCCCACAAACCCCGGGTGAAGAAATTTCGAGACCCCCACAAACCCCGGGTGAAGAAATTTCCCCTCAAAACCTTCCACCAATTACTTGAAATCTCTGCCCCCTGGTTTTTGACCTCTCTAAGGGAAATAGGTCCTTTCTATCCACTTTATCTATGCCCCTCATAATTCTATACACCGCAATAAGGTCTTCCCTCAGCCTCCTCTGATCCAAGGAAAACAGACCCAGCCTATTCAGTCTTTCCTCATAGCTAAGATTCTCTACTCCCGGCAACATCCTTGTAAATCTCCTCTGTACCCTCTCTAGTGCAATCACAACTTTCCTGTGGTGACCAGAACTGCACACAGTACTCTAGCTGCGGCCTAACTAGTGTGTTATACAGTTGAAGCATAACCACCCACCCTGCTCTTGTATTCTATGCCACGGCTAATGAAGGCAAGCATTCCATATGCCTTCTTAACCACCTTATCTACCTGGCCTGCTACCTTCAGGGATCTGTGGACATGTACTCCAAGGTCCCTTTGTTCCTCTACACTATTCAGTGTCCTACCATTTAATGTGTATTCCCTTTCCTTGTTAGCCCTCCCCAAATGCATTACCTTACACTTCTCCAGATTGAAATCCATTTGCCACTGTTCTGCCCACCTGACCAATTTATTGATATCTTCCTGCAGTCTACAGCTTCCTTCTTCAGATTGAAGGTTGGTTAGCAGACAGAAAACAGAGTAGGAATAAACAGGTCATTTTCAGGTTGGCAGGCTGTAACTAGTGGGGTACTGGAAGGATCAGTGTTTGGGCCTCAGCTATTCACAATCTTCATCAATGATTTGGATGAGGGGACCAAATGTAATATATCCAAGTTTGCTGATGACACAAAGCTGGGAGGGAATGTAAGTTGTGAGGGGGATGCAAGGAGGCTTCATGGGGATATAGACAGGCTAAGTGAGTGGGCAAGAACATGGCAAATGGAGTATAATGTGGAGAAATGTGAAGTTATCCACTTTGGTAGGAAAAATAGAAAAGCAGAGTATTTTTTAAAATGGAGCGAGATTGGGAAATGTTGGTGTTCAGAGGGACCTGGGTGTCCTTGTACATGAATTACAAAGTTTTGTTTTACTGTTAAGTAATTAAATAGTTATGGATTACCCTCAACTGGCAGTACTGTACTTAATCAAGCTACTGTACTTAATCAAGTATCTTCCACTATCCATTAACACAACATTCTGTAGGTGAGTATCCAATTACTGTATACTGCACATTTCTTGATTTTTTAATTTTTGTTTGTTAAAAATAGCCTCGATAGATAACCCTCGCCGTCATCCGGAATTTTTAATCAACCGGCAGCATCCCAGTCCCGGATACCAAAGCGTTTCCTGTATATTAAAAACAGAGTTCAATAGATTTTTGAATATTAAGGGAATCAAGGGATATGGGGATAGTTCAGGAAAGTGAAGATGAGATAGAAGATCAGCTATGATCTTATTGAATGGTGGAGCAGGCTCGAAGGGCCAAATGGCCTAATCCTGCTCCTGCTCCTATTTCTTATGTCCACAGTTGAAATTGTTCCCTTTCGGGACAGGAGAGATTGAGTGGCATTGCAGGAACATAAATCTCTTTAAAAAGGTACTTACGCTGTTAAGTAGCAGCCCTAACTTTCCCCGCAAGTTTAAGTGTCAATTAATGCACAAATGCAGCAATTCCGTGAACCTCACAGGCAGGTTGAGGGCAAGATCCCATTTTCACGAAGGTAAGGGTGGAGCGACGCAAATTGTCCAGCAACTTGTGGCGATTCGCAATTCACAGGGAATCTCTTCCTTGCCACAAGTTGCTGGACGATTTACTTATTAATTACTGCGAGTGCCATTAAACTCGCCATTATTTTGGCTGCAAAATCTGGGTTGATGATCTATAACAATGTAGACACAAACTGCGGCTGTGATGACTATGTTAATATAAACATGTATTCTTAGTCCACTCCTGAAGGTGCTGAATCAGGTACATTCTGTCTTCCAGTAACTAGATTATGAGCGTGTTCTTCGTGCATGAGCAGAGATAATAGAGGGTAATCCACCATGGCATGACAAAACAAAGAAGCCCAATTCAATTTTCACACAACTCTCTCATATGTACTTTCCAGAAGGAATTGCTGGACAGTGATCAACAGTAGGAACTCTGGCTGTTTCTTTTTCTCCCCATTCCAGTTCAGAGGTGCTAAGGTCAACTGTAATGTCCCTATAGCTCTCCCTACTAATTGATTGCAGACCAGATTGATCATGGGACTTGCTGGTCTGTCTTGTGTGGCTCCACATGAGGTAATGAACTTAGCAACTTAGTCACAGGAGAGCAGCAGTCTTTTTTAAATGAAGTGTTTGGTGCAACATGAATAATCAACACGTGCAAATAGTACATGCTTGGCCTAAAATCCATAAAAACTAACTGGATATCCCTATTTGTGTAAAAATATAATGCATATAAATTTGAACAGAATATTGTAACAAGTTGAGAACCTTTGTCATTGTTAGCTCATTGATTATTTTTGAGGTTGCACAGCATAAAGTCTCCAAAGTGTATTAAATATTGGATTCTGCACTGTAACTGAATATTAATGAGTGCTACCATTACAAGTACACCAATTCATTCGTGCGAGAATTTAAGTCAAAACAATTCATTTCAAGTTGCGCAAAAGGTCATTTAGAGCTTGTTTTACGAATACAAAATGAAGTGTGATCTTAACAGCTGAACCAAGATCAAGCTTTGAACACAAAACTAATGGATATGAATTTAGTAGTGCACTCACCTGCAAAGATAAAGAAATTCTGACAATTACTACCAAGCACAAAAGAACAGGCAAATGTTAACAGATAAACTGTAGCCCTGTGGCATTACCTTTAGCATAACTATAACCCTCTGTAAGTTAGTCTGTGGAAACCAGCAGCACAAATTGCATCAGATGACAGTATATAAACCAATTAGTTTCAGGACTCCCAACAAAAAGTTGAAAGAATCTCAAGTGAGGAAAACCTGCAAACAGCTATCAAAATCTCAAATTTTCTGGGGAGCTTCTTGCATGATCAAGCAAATAATAAAAGCCAAACCATTTGCAGTATTAATCTGTGCTGGTTACTGCCATCTTTGCGCAGCCTGTAGATGCAATTGATGCTAGTCAAATAAGGAACGTACATTAGAAAATTAAGTCAAATACAGCTATAGCCAAGGGTTTTTTTTAATCAGTAGGGAGGTTACATCACACAGCTTGTTTGTATTTGTTTTGCATGCCCAGCCAAGTTGTTAGGTTGATTAATAAAGGCAGAGCTAAAAACAAACCAATATAAAAGGTATTCAAACACATCAAACCAAAATTTGTTTTTGGGGGGGGGGGGGGGGGAAAGTGGGTGGAATGAGGGAGACAACCTACCCAAACAGAATTATCCAATAAGATTTCCTGTACAAAAGAACAAATGACAGACCAATCACAACAACACCCTGGTTATGTCAAATTTGTTCAACAAATGAAAAACGATGGTACCAATCATAACATCTCTAGCAACAGCTTGACACTACATAAAGCATTCTGAGTTCTGATTCACTAGCCGTGGTCTGCACAGTCACAAAAAAAATTTCACTGTGCAGAGCCAGATTAAGAATTATTAGTACCCAGGGCCGCTTGACACTCCCTTACAACCCAATCCAATAAAACACAAACGTGGCAAAATGCAAGAAACAGTCCCATATAATTTTTTACACACTGCATTATTAATAAAGTAAATTATATTACAATACAGTACACTTAAATAAAACTGCGCCAGCGGTTGTATGCAGTTCTTCTGCTTTATGGCGAGTTTCATCCGTGGCCCCATATTTGGCTGGTCTCTGTTAATCTGCCCCTGGCACTGTGCATGGTAATCATAACATGCTCCTCAACAATAAATGAAAGCTGTATAGCTGAGGTAACATAAGGCTTAAGTACCAGCAAAGGGTACAACTAAACAATACTTAGATTTATGGATGGCACACTTAAGAAATGCAAGTTGTAGGTACCAAAATTCAAATTTAAATGTAAAAAAAAAATATATATCCATATAATATACTTACACATAGACTGGGGACAAGGCTGGAAAGGTTGACATGACGTGGTGCAAACATGTGTAACTGCTGGAGGCAGGAAATGGCTTGCGCCTGCACAAGACAGTCTGGATTATCCTGCATCACTGCACAGCCAACAAGACAGGACGTTCTTAACATAGGGACAGATGTGCTGTTGCCTAGGAATTAAAGAGATAGATTCTTTTCCAATTTACACCTTTTCTTCAGTAATTATTGGAACATTACTAACTATTAGAACATTACTAATTATTAGTGAGTACTGAATTTCTTAGCTACCCAGTACAGACTGAAAATTCTTATTTTCCAGCACTGACTCATACAGGAAAATATGCCCAGGATCAATTTGTTTTACCAATGTAACGCATAAAAGATGGGGAAAAAAAAATCTAGTCCCCAATTTGCCACTGGAAACATTTTGGAATGAGGTGAATATAGTAGCGTATTTAATTAAAACTTAAATAGCACAGTTAATTCTTTTGTCAAAATCATGACATTTTGTTATGAAAGATAAAAACTAGCATTTTATTACATTTCAGGATGTCACAGAAGGCTTCACATCCAATAAATTACTTTTTGAAGTGTAGTCACTGTTATTCCGTGGGTAAATGCAGCAACCAATTTTCAAATGGCAGGGCCCACAATCAACAAAGGATGAATGACCAGTTCATCTGTTTTTGGTTGGGTTAGCCGAGATAAAAATATTGGCAAAGACCCTGATGTTCTTTGAATAGTGCCATGGCATCTTTCATGTCCACCCATATCCATCAGGCAGATGGGACCTTTGTTTTTATGTCCCAACTAAAGATAGCTTCTCCAATAACACATCACTCCTTCAGTACCACACTCTAGTGTTAGCTTATGTGCTCAAGTCCTGGAGTGGGACTTAAACATAGGCAAGACTGCCAATAATGGAGCCAAGCTGACATTTAACTAATATAACTAAGATTTCCTCCTTAAATATGCAAAATCACATTAAGAAACCAAAGTGAGCCTTGCCAGGAAATACAAAGGGGAGAATCAGCCAAGAATAAAACAAAAGGATGTAAAACTACCTGAAAATAATTTATTCCTTTTTGAAAACAGAAATTAAAAACTAAACAATACATACTGTGCTAAAGTGAGTTAACTCAATAAAGTTCAGCCTTTTTCCCCAACACTTCTGTTTTGTGCTTGTGGCAAAAAAGTGGTTTCCATAAGCAGACCGAGCCTTCTTTAGACCAAAACTTGAGCCGTTCTGTGCATCACGTCTGGGAATAGCATGCTCAGGATCAACAATGACCCCATAATGCTTGTATCCAACAGTGGAAGTCACTTAGGATGCTCAGTGCGTTTGCCGGACTCCTTCGAAAGGCAGTAAATACCAAACTGTCAGACTAAAACGAATAGATTTATTTACAGGTTGAATAATACACAATAAGATGCTTAATAGTAAAACAGAATCAGTCCACAAGAGATTAAAACACATTTATTATGATGTATTTCTTGCACTGTTTGATAAGCATCAGGTCTTCTAGCTGGGACAGCAATGTATAGACCATCACAATGCAATACTGTACATGGAGTGTGAAAATTTCCAGTGCATCAACAGAGTTTGCATTCTCTACCCAGAGCAAAAAACACCAGAGATTTTGACAGTACTTAACAATCCAAAGGTCTCTGAAGTCAAGATTGTCTCATCAATCCTGACTAAAGACACAATGATCGGGGATACCGCACATCATGCTGATGACCAGGTGCTCCCTGTTCTCAGGGCCTCTCATACCTGCTAAATGCCTTGCAACTAAATCCAAATCCCTGTACCTTGACTATTTTCCAGTTCAAATCAACCTATCTGAGGTCTTGTAGACATCTTGTCTTCTAACCTCCATTTTGCAATTTACAAAGACAAAACAGCCTTTGCTTTACCTCAATACGTTTAAAAATTGTATGAAATAGACACAGAAATTCTATTTCCACACAAACACTTATCCATTGAAAATATACATCCCTTTATAAGGAGGGGAAAAATATGAAAATAAAATAGATCAATTTAATAAATACTATTGTATGTAAATTTTAGGCATTTATCATGCAATGGGAAGTAAACTTCCAATATTTTTGAGCATTCGCATTATAATGATAATAAAAAGGACTGTTTAATTTATAACTGCTGGGAATATGTTACCTTGCAATTCTGGCCCCAATGTGGTGATAAGTGCATTCAAACAACGACCCAAACTTTGATGAACTTCAGCATGAGCAGGAGGCACAGTCAACAGTAGCAGCAAGACGAGAGACAGGCTTGGTTCCACATGGACATTATACATTGGACCACTGGAATCTATTAACAATGACAAGGAGTGTAGCGCCCAGGTCTACAAATGAAGACAAGAGTATTTATAAATATCTATCCTGGATATTTGAATGATACTTCTTTTTAATGTAATACCTGCATGCATGCAGTAATAAATTGATACAGTCAGCAACATTGGTTAAGAAAGATTTTGCTGACAAAGCTGCTTTATAAACAAATCACATTTACACCAAAAATAAACCAACAAAAAGGTAATGGATTGAGCTTCTTAGATTAGGCTGGCAAATCAATGTACATTATTAATCGTTTCTGACACCATCATGCAGGGAATATTCATTTGTACAACAATTCAGTGCTACTACATATTGCATCTATAGAATTCTCTTGCATAAAATATTTTAGGGAATTCATTTTTATTTCCCTCTAATCTTCCTAGATCTCATTGGGTTTTGCATGGACTACCAAGTGACTGTCAACATTGATGGAAGGTACATAACAATGGCCAAGTGATGGCACTTCAATTTTTTGTTCTCTCTGACCTCCAAACACGGTGGCATAGTGGTTAGCACTGTTGCCTCACAGCGCCAGGGACCCGGGTTCAAATCCAGCCTCGGGTGACTGTCTGTGTGGAGTTTGCACATTCTCCCCGTGTTTGCGTAGGTTTTCTCCGGGTGCTCCGGTTTCCTCCCACAGTCCAAAAATGTGCGGGTTAGGTTGATTGGCCATGATAAAAATTGACCCTTAGTGTTAGGGGGGATTAAATACGTGGGGTTACGGGGATAGGGCTTGGGTGGGATGGCTGTCGGTGTAGGGACCGGGTGCTAGGGTTTGGATGATCAGCCATGATCTCGTTGAATGGCGGAGCAGGCTCGAAGGGCCGAATGGCTCCTATCTTCTATGTTTCTATGTTTACCTCAAGGCAACTGAGACTGGGACCTCAAAGTGAGGGATTGAAGCTTTATCCAACTTAAATTATAACTTTTACCTTTAACATAGTTCCTCAAATAGTAAATTATTTTCATGAATTCATTACTTTATAATGTGAAAGAGTAGCTCAATGCCTCAAGTAGTGAAGCACGTAAATTCCCAACCAAGTTTGAGAACCGGAGTTGGCAGTTAAAACTCAGTTAATTTCATCAATTCTTGCTGGACCACTGAATGGAGCACCAACTGAAGGCAAGGTGCTTTGTCCTTGGCAGTGGTGCAGCAAGAAAAATCTGTTGAGCTAGCTTAGACTACTGGAACCCAGCCTTCTTCCTGCTGGCCTACCGATCGACACGAATGCCAAACATCCTGCAATTCCACAAAGATTGAGGATAAGTGAAGTTGAAAAACAAGAAAAAAAGGAACTTAAGTTACTCCAATTAATGATCCATGCTACATAAAGAAATAAAATTAAGTCTATGCTTTTGGATCGAAGTCAAATGATCCTATCTGGTAAACACAGGTTTATCGAATATATATCTAGCCTGGCATTGCTTAGAGTTTAGATACCTTACTCTACTATGTCAAATCAGACAAGTACGCTTAACTCACAATATTGAACATTCATGCACGCAAGTTAATTTTACAACATTTTACTGCTGTACTTTGCAGAAAAACAACAACAACTTGTATTTATATAGCATCTTTAACATAGTAAAATGTTGCTAGACGCTTCACAGGAATATTAGAAGACAAAAAATTGGACACCCAAGCCACATAAGCAGAAATTAGGGCAGGTGACCAAAAGCTTGGTCAAAGAGGTTGGTTTTAAGGAGCATCTTAAAGGAGGAAAGAGAGGTAGAGAGGTGGAGACAGGGAATTCCAGAGCTTAGGGCCTAGGCAACACAAGGCATGGCCACCAATGGTTGAGCGATTATAATCAGGGATGCTCAAGAGGGCAAAATTAGAGCGCAGATATCTCAGGGGGGATTGTGGGGCTGGAGGGGATTACAGAGATGGGGGCATGAGGCCATGGAGGGATTTGAAAACAAGGATAAGAATTTTGAAATTGAGGCGTTGCTTAACTGGAAGCCAATGTAGGTCAGCAAGCACATGGGTGATGGGTGAACAGGACTTGGTGCAAGTTAGGACATGGGCAGCTGAGTTTTGGATCACCTCAAGTTTACGTAGGGTAGAATGTGGGAGGCCAGCCAGGAGTGCATTGGAATAGTCAAGTCTAGAGGTAACAAAAGCATGGATGAGGGTTTCAGCAGCGGATGAGCTGGGGTAAAGGTGGAGATGGACGATGTAATGGAAGTGGGAATAGGCGGTCTTAGTTATGCTGCGGACATGTGGTCGGAAGCTCATTTCAGGGTCAAATATGACACCAAGGTTGCGAACAGTGTGGTTCAGCCTCAGACAAATGTTAGAGAGAGGGATGGAGTCAGTGGCTAGGGAACGCAGTTTGTGGTGGGGACCGAAAACAATGGCTTCGGTCTTCCCAATGTTTAATTGGAGAAAATTTCTGCTCATCCAGAACTGGATGTCGGACAAGCAGTCTGACAATTTAGAGACCGTGGAGAGGTTGAGCGAAGCGGTAGCGAGGTAGAGCTGGGTGTCATCAGCGTACATGTGGAAACGGACGCTGTGTTTTCGGATGATGTCGTCAAAGGACAATATGTAGATGAGAAACAGGAGGGGGCCAAAGATAGATCCTTGGGGTACACCAAGAGGTAACAATGCTGGAGCGGGAAGTGAAGCCATTGCAGGTGATTCTCTGGCTACGATTAGATAAGACAGGAATGGAACCAGGCGAGTGCAGTTCCACCCAGCTGGATGACAGTAGAGAGGCGTTGGAGAAGGATGGAGTGGTTAACCGTGTCAAAGGCTGCAGACAAGTCAAGAAGGATGAGGAGGGATAAGTTTCCCTTTGTCAGTCACAAAGGATGTCATTTGTGACTTTGATGAGCGCCGTTTCGATACTGTGGCAAGGGTGGAAACCTGATTGGAGGGATTCAAATATGGAATTGCAGGAAAGATGGGCCCTGATTTGGGAGGCGACAACACATTCAAAGACTTTTCAGAAGAAAGGGAGGTTGGAGATGGGGCGGTAGTTTGCAAGGACAGAAGGGGTCAAGGGTTGGTTTTTTGAGGAGAGGGATAATGACGGCAGATTTGAGGGAGAGGAGGACAGTACTGGAGGAGAGAGAACCGTTAACAATGTCAGCTAACATGGGAGCCAGAAAAGGAACTTGGATGGTCAGCAGTTTGTTAGGAATAGGGTCGAGGGAGCAGGAAGTGGGACGCATGGACAAGTTGAGTGCAGAGAGGTCATGAGGGGAGATCAGAGAGAAACTGGAGACAGATGTGAGTTCAGGGTTAGGGCAGGGGGGGAAACCTTAGAGGAAGTTTGGCCCAGTGGGCTAGGGGAAGGAAGGGAAGTGGCAGAGACAAAGAAGTCCATGAGCTCCTCACACTTGTCGGTGAGGGTGGAGGAGACTGGGGAGAGGGGTTTAAGAAGGCTGTTAGCAGTGGAGAATAGAAGCCGGGGTTTATCTTTTCAGAATGATTCTGGAATAGTGAACGATTTTGGCAGATGAGAGCAGGACCCGATAGTGCTTTATGTGGTCCAGCCAGATCTGGCGGTGAATGGCTAAACCAGTTGTCCGCCATATCCGTTCAAGTCTGCATCCCTTGGACTTAAGGGAGCGAAGAGAAGTGTCGTACCAGGGGTAATGGCCAGGGTGAGAGAGAGTAATTGTTTTAATAGAGACAAGGGCATCAAAGGTGGTGGCAAGGGTGTGGTTGAGCAGATCGATAGCTGCAGAAATGTCATGGTGAATGGCGGGCCAATGGCTGGACAGTTGGGATTTCATAAGTGCAGTTGTGAGAGTTTTTTTTTTCCCCAGAGTGTGGACACAGAAGGAAGTAGGGTTGGGGTGGGGGGGGGCGGTGGTGGAAGGGGATGTGGGTGGAGAGCGATACGAGGAAGTGGTCAGAGATGGCCTTATCTGCAATTGAAACGATGGGAGTAGCGAGGCCACAAGAGATGGCAAGGTCGAAGGGGTGGCCATGAATATGGGTTGGGGTGTTTACATGGAGGCAGAGATTAAGGGAGGATAGGAGGCTGGTGAACTCAGAGGAGAGAGAGTATGATGAATTGAGATTGGAGGTTGAAATCACCGAGGATGAGAAGTCGCTCAGTGCAGAGGCTGAGGGAGGAAAGCAGTGAAGATATCTCGGAAATAAATTTTTTATGATACTTGGGTGGGCGGTAGAGAATGAGAATTTTAAATGAGAGGTGAGAGGGGTGGAATAAGGTGAGGTGCTCAAAGGAGGAGAAAGTGCCAGAGGAGTAGGGAGACAGACCAAGGTGTGATTTGGTAATGAGAGCCACACCACCACCACAGCAGTCTGAGAGGGGCAAGTGGTGGAAGGTATAGCCAGGCGAGGAGGCTTCAATTAAGGGTAAGGTGTCATCACCCCTCAACCAAGTTTCCGTCAGGGCCATGATGTTGATGCAATCATCCACGATAAGCTCATGGACAGCAAGGGCCTATTCGCGAGTGAACTGACATTCTGGAAGAAGATGCGGAGGGTTGGGGATGGCTGCCCCACTGCCAGCATATTTTTGAATATAAACATTTTTTTGAAATAGAAATGTTCTACATGGTTTGCAATTGTTCAAATGCCGAGCAGTAAATTGCCACCAACTAGACAGAGTGCTTCAAACAATCTTCCAAAAACTGAACATTATTAGATGAATGCCTGATGTAACTTAATAAAGTTGCAGTAACAAATCTCTCCTATGGAGCAAAGTTAAAGGAGGATTTTTAAACAAAATTAAAATTTTGTGCTTTCACATTTATAAGAATTTTCTTTTGACGCCACATGCCAAAATATATATTACCTGAACTTCAGGTGAGGTGCTGTCTTGAGACAAAGTATAAAGAATACTGACACAGGCATTCAAGTGTTGACTTGAACCTATTCCTCCCAGGTACCTGTAAAGGGAACCTAGGGCCATTGAGTGCCCTGTGCGCGAAACCACATCCCTTGCAGACTTCAACCTGAAGTCATGAAGAAGAAAAAGAGTTACGAGAAACTCTTGAATTTATTCACAATATACAAAAACAAATTTGCATTTAGTGTATATATTTTAATTTGGTGCTCAACTAACATATGTAGAAATTAGCTGCCAGTTAAAACAAGCATGCTGAGAAGGATCAGAAAAATGCAGCCATCACATTCTGGTTAAGAACAGGTCAGCAGTTACAGTGCACAACATAGAGTAAGTGCTAGCTTGATATGCAACAAGCCATTCTTGGTTTTACATTATACAATTCAGAAGTCAGAGAATTAGTTCATGCCTCCTTGGTTTACTCAGGTGCTGCTCTATATTTATGCAGTGTTGGGTCTGTAACTCAAAACAGAATTGGTTATTTTAAGTAGCATTACTAATATCAGCTGATTAATAGAAATTTTCATATTTTTAATCAATGTTATAATTAAGTTTAAAAAAAATACATTTCTTAACCACTTAGGTGAGTATTCAAAACAGTGGTGTTATAAATTGAGTAAGCGTTAGGCACTCAAGAACCCATATTAAAAGAGACAGACTAAATGGTATATTTGGCCACAATTTTGACGGAATTGCAGGCTGTCGTCATTAACATGCTTAAAAGTATAGAGTGCAATTCAATAACTTGTTTGTAGATGGAATATAATGATGAGGGAGAAAACTGTAAATATGGCTGTTTCTCTAGTTGAGGCTCGATTCTGAATTTCAGAGCACATTTCTGTAGTATAAACCTAGCATGAAACTTCTAATCATACTAATTTCTGAAGCCAAAAGACATTAACTCCTAAATTATTAACTTTGAAGGATAGAATTCAAATGATACTAACTAACCGACACTTATTTGAATAACAGAAGCATTTATAAAAAGCTTTTATGCTGTAACAACTTATATTTATATAGTACCTTTAATGTAATAAAATGTCCCAAGGCGCTTCACAGGAGCGTTATATTTAAAAAAATGGAGTAATGGAGGAATGATAGCTCATCAAGCTGGTTAGGTCCTGTATTGCAGGAAAGAACCCATGTCCCTAAGCTATATAGATTAACATACGATAATAAAACCTCTTCAATGATGCATTTTGAAATGGTATGCAGATTTTTTTTTAAACAGACAGTATTGCCTGCTTAATTGTCAGATTGTGTGATTTCATTACTGAAATATCTGCCAGTAATATTCTTAGGGGAAAGAAATGATCTCTGACTGGTTATGTCATATATAATTCAATGATTGACCTGTGAAGTACCACCTATAAAATTAGTATGACCTACCACCTATAAAATTAGTATGACCTTAAATCTAACAGCTTAAATCATGATGATTAAATCATTAAAACATTTGACATTTTTTTCCTCAAAACAAAGGTATACAGAAAATAGATTCGCACTTCAACTAATGGTTGCTTGAAAATTGTTTGTGGTTGAAGTAGGACAAATATTTGTTAGTTGTAGTGTACACTCGTGTCAAAGATGACCAGTTTATTTTAATTTGCAGTTCATAATATTGATACTGGAAACAGTAAACTAAACTGTCTCTGGAGGGAACTACCAGCTCAAGAGGGTGGCAGCAAGGTCATAGAAGGCAGCATCTGTACAGAGGAAATTAGCTACAGGAAAGGCAGAAATCAAAAGAGAAGGCAGTTCACGAGTATATTCCCATTTATTTCTTAAATGAAAGTGTATATAAGTAATGGGCTCTTCAGTGGTCTGAAATCAGCCAGCATTGTGGGTTTTTCTTATGTGTCAATTTTCTCCCCTCCTCTTTTGAATGTGTTGAGTTCAGTTGGAGTGCAGCTCCATGACACAATGGTAGCTCCACAAAGTGGCCATTCTACACAAGGTGTCAATGGATTATTCAACTGTGGAAGGCATCATGCCTGAACCCAACTCATCCTCATCAGACATCCACACACATGCACTCTGCAGAAGTCACTGGATATCCATAAGGAGAAGAAATCCTGATCAACTTTCCCGAGCAACTTTACTGCCATTCAAGCCGACATGTGTGTAGGAATTGAACCTCGGATCTTTTAGTATATTTAGCTCATTCACACTGCCTCTCCAATAACTGACAGTCTCTATTCCAAGAAAGAAAATAATGACAATTCTTATTGAGTTAAGAGTGCATGGTAATAGATATCAACTGAGTGCCTCTGACAACCACCTGACCAAAAGGGCAGCCAGAAAATTTTCATGATTAAGTAGAAGATTTATTTTTCTAAATTTTTTTTACTAAGACATTTATAAGACAGAAGCAGTTTTCACTGAAGATACTTTCCTTCCCTCAAGTTATCCTTTGTCCTGAATGACTGTCAAAATTCAAACAGATAAAGGTACATGCTGGGGAAGGCACCATAATCACCAGTTTAACTTGTTTGTTTATAAATTGCACATAAAGTTTAAAAATACACTTTGTAAAAAAAACACGTTGATTCTCAACCTCAACAATAATTAATGTCAGTCAAGAGCTAGGGTCTCCCCTTTTAAAAAGAAAACCTATCGGCATATTGCACTACACAGTTCATTATGCATTGATGCAAACCCTGTAGTGTCGCTCAGGTGAGAAACACCGAAATAAGTTAGTCAAGAATTATGAGACCAGCTTAGTGAAGTGTCATGGGACGATTTACTGTGTTAAAAGGCACTATATAAATGCAAGCTGTTGTTCCTCATGAAGGACTTCTCTATGTCCAGAGAGCTTAGACACAGGGTGGTAGAACCAAGCGTGCAGAGGGGTAGTAGTGGTAGTATTTAACCAAGTAAAACTGTGCAGCTTACACTGGTAAGCTTGTCACCAATTGTTCAGCCAGGTCAACCCTATACATTTGGGCTTCAGATGGGAGCTGAATGGGAAGAATCCAAGCCTCCAGAGGCAGGTCTACTCCTATAATTTCCAGCCTTTTCATGGAGGGCTACATCTGACACGAAATCAAAAGTCTTACAAAATTCAATGAAAGCAACATAAATGGGTTTTTATTGAGCCCAATTACACTCTTCAATCTCTAATAAAGCAATTGTCCCACATTCCTCATGAGAAGAACATAAGAAATAGGAGCAGGAGCAGGCCATTCGTCAGCAATAGCCCCTTGAGCCTGCTCCGCCATTTAATGAGATCATGGCTGATCCGATTTTGGCCTCAACCCCACTTTCCTGCCCGCTCCCCATAACCCTCGACTCCCTGTTGCTCAAAAATCTGTCTATCTCAGCCTTGAATATATTCACTGACTCGGCTTCCACAGCTCTCTAGGGTGAAGAATTCCAAAGATTCATGACCATCTCAGAGAAGAAACTCCTCCTCATCTCCGTCTTAAATGGGCGACCCCTTATTCGGAGACTATGCCCCCTCATTATAGATTCCCTGACGAGGGGAAACATCCTCTCAGCATCTACCCTGTCCAAGCCCCTCAGTACCCTGACCAACCCCCTCAGAATCTTATATGTTTCAATAAGATCACCTCTCATTCTTCTAAACTCCAATGAGTATAGGCCCAACCTGTTCAACCTATCCTCATAAGACAACTCTTCCATCCCAGGAATCAACCTAGTGAACCTTCTCTGAACTGCCTCCAATGCAAGTATATCCCTCCTTAAATAAAGGGACCAAAACTGTACGCAGTACTCTAGGTGTGGTCTCATCAGCACCCTATACAGTTGTAGCAAGACTTCCCTACTTTTATACTCTATCCCCCTTGAAATAAAGGCTAACATTCCATTTGCCTTCCTAATTACTTGCTGCACCTGCATGTTAACATTTTGTGTTTCATGTACGAGGACACCAATATCCCTCTGTACCGCCGCATTCTGTAGTCTTTCTCCATTTAAATAATATGTTTCTTTTCTATTCTTCCTACCAAAGTGGATAACCTCACATTTTCCCACATTATAAACCATCTGCCAAATTCTTGCCCACTCACTTAACCTATCTATATCTCTTTGCACTCATGTCCTCCTCACAAGTTGCTAACCCACCTATCTTTGTATCGTCAGCAAATTTGGCGACAATACACTCGCTTCCTTCATCCAAATCATGAATATAGATTGAAAATAGTTGAGGCCCCAGCACTGATCCCTGTGGCACCCCACTAGTTACAGATTGCCATCCTGAAAATGACCCATTTATCCCGACTCTGTTTTCTGTTAGTTAGCCAATTCTCTATCCAATCTAATACATTACCCCAACACCACGAGCTCTTATCTTATGTAGTAACCTTTTATGTGGCACCTTGTCGAATGCCTTTAGGAAATCCAAATACACTACATCTACTGGTTCCCCTTTATCCACCCTGCTCATTACCTCCTCAAAGAACTCTTAACAGATTTGTCAAACACGATTTCCCTTTCATAAAACCATGTTGACTCTGTTTGATTGTTTTATGATCTTCTAACTGCCCTGCTACTACTTCCTTAACAATGATTCAAGCATTTTTCCAATGACAGGTGTTAGGCTAACTGGCCTATAGTTTCCTGCTTTCTTTCTCCCTCCTTTTTTGAATAAGGGCGTTACATTTGCGGTTTTTCAATCTGCAGGGACTTGCCAGAGTCAAGAGAATTTTGGAAGATTACAACCAATGCATCCACTATCTCTGCAGCCACTTCTTTTAAGACCCTAGGATGCGGGCCATCAGGTCCAGGGGACTTGTCAGCCTTTAAACTCAAATTTGCCTAGCACTTTTTCTCTTGTGATAGTGATTGTTTTAAGTTCTTCCCTCCCTTTTGCCCCTTGATTTTCTACTATTACTGGGATGTTTTTAGTGTCCTCTACTGTGAAGACCGATACAAAATATCTGTTCAATGCGTCTGCCATTTCCTTGTTTCCCATTATTATTTCCCCAGTCTCGTCCTCTAAGGGACCAACGTTTATTTTAGCTACTCTCTTCCTTTTAATATACTTGTAGAAGCTCTTACTGTCAGTTTTATATTTCTTGCCAGTTTACTCTCAGAAGCTATTTTCTCCCTCTATTTTTTTTTAGTCAAGAATCCAGCCGACTCCTTTAAGATTACTCGTCAGCTTTCACAACAGTCATCCAACAGCAACTTGCATTTATATAGTGCCTTTAATGAAGAAAAAAGTCCCATGGCAAGAAGATAAAAAGGATGCCGAGTCAAAGAATAGGTATTAGTTAGGAGGGAAGTTTTTTTAAGCAAGGACTTAAAGAAGGAGGAGGAAGAGAGGTGGATGTGTTCAGGGAGGGATTTCCAGAACATTTGGTAAAAGTGTCTGAAAGCACGACCACCAACAGTGGGCGAAGGGAGGGGGGGTTGCATCAGAGGTCAGAGTTAGAGGAATGAATAGTAAGGCGGGAGGGGGGTTACAGAGATTGGGAAGGGCAAGGCCATGAAGGAACTTAAACATGGCTAGAATTTTAAATGAGATGTTGGGGATCAGGAATCAATGTAGGGAAGTGAGGACGGGGTGATGGGTGAGCAGGACTTGGAGGAGGATAGGATATGGGCAGCCGAGTTTTGCATGATCTGACATTTATGGAGGGTGGAGAATGGGAGGCTGGCCAGAAGATCAATGGAATAGTTGCATATGGAAGTGAAAAAGGCATACATGAGAGTTTCAGCAGCAGATTCAAAAGCAGGAAAGGCATGAATTATCCTCACCATACATTCACAAACCTGCATTTTACAGAAGGGGGTCAAGAATAGGAATCTGAGCTAATTTCCCCCCTACGTAGCACATCTACTATTGTCCTAGTGGAGATCAGCTACAGCTTATTCACAGATCAAGAAGGGAATATGGAACTGGCTCAGTAAGACTCATTATCATATATACTTATTGAATAGAGAAGCTAAAAAGAATTTTTCATAATTGGGTTTATTGTACTACAATCCAAAACAATAATTTAGATTGATTTACTTACTTCTCAAAGCTGGTCTGTGCCAGCCTGGCAGTGAAGGCACTATCTGCTACTACCTGCACCAGTCTGGCCAGGGTCTCTGCTGCAGCACATCTCAACAGAAGATTAGCACTTTCCAAGGAACGCATTACCAGAGTCAGAGCAGGTTTTCTCACCTCTTCTGGGCCTAAACTACCTTTCTTGCAAGCTAACCTCTGGAAAAGAAAAACACAAAATGTTGAACTTCATTTATATAAATTTACACAAATTCTTCAACTATAACCAATTTCCTCTAGCAACAAGAGCCAATTTAAAGGTCCTTCATCCCAATGGCAAGCACCCGAGAAAAAGACTTAGCATGCACATTCCATAATACTGTAATAAAGTGGCAAGCATGTGCTAAGCTGATGCATGCACATTCATACTATCCAGTTCCAAACAATGAGCTTGACGCAGTGGTTCATGATTGGTGCGACAAAAAAAATTGAAAATACAAAGCAACAAAGAAGTTGCCTTTATATAGTGCCTTTCACGGCTTTAGGATGTCCCAAAGTGCTTCGTAGGCAATGAAGTACTTTTGAACTGTAGTCACTCTTGTAATGTAGGAAACGCAGCAGCTAATTTGCACACAGCAAGGTCCCACAAACAGCAATGAGATAATGACTAGAAAATCTGTTTCTTTTGTGATGTTTTTTGAGGGATAAATATTAGCCAGGACACTGGGGAGAACTCCCCATCTCTTCTTTGAATAGTGCCATGTGATCTTCTACATCCATCTAAGAGGGTAGATGTTTTATCCTTGGTTTAGTATCTCATCCGAAAGATGACACCTTCAACAGTGCAGCACTCCCTCAGTGCTGCACAGAAGTGTCAGACTGGATTATGCACTAAATCCTCAGGAGTGGGACTTGAACCCACAAATTTCTGAGTCAAAGATGAAAGTGTTACCACTGAGCCACGGCTGACACCCAATGGAAGCAAACAGCAATACTGGAAAAACTACTAACAGCCTATGAAAGAAAAGAATTGTGAACCAAAATTAGAATATCAGGCTGAAGAGGAAAAAGCAAAAAAAGTGCTTTCCAGGTAGAAATGTTCAGACTAGTGGTGGCAAAGAGGCAATTCTACCACAAAGAGGCTCAGTACAAACAGGAAGAAAAGAATACTACAAACACGGAGCTGAAGCAGATGAGCATTAACATCTGCTATTGGGGACTCTACACAAGCACAAGTGGAGGAAGAGCGAGAGAACACTGAATGCACTTCAACTAGTGGAGAACGGCTTGTTGATAAAGGTGCAGTTGATATAGCCCATTACTCATTGCACAATTTTACCAAATCTGCTAACTTTTGAAGAAAATTACTTTGATGAATTCTTAAGGGTTTTTTGTTGTGCAGATCTAATGGACAGGTTGGGTATTGTACTGTTATTCTAACTGGTGAATATTTGGAAATTGCGATTAGAAGAGAAGGATATCATTGAGTACAAGGAACAAGTCAACTAACGTTAAGGGATTGCTTTCTGGAAGCAGCTCCAATCAATTTAAGGGGAAAACCGCTTGCCCAAGAATGCAAGACCCCAAGTCAACTGGCTGAACAAGCCAACCATTTTGTAGCCTCACAAGCTGAAAATTCCTGCCAACTCATTGCTAAATATATATTCCTGCATTTTACATTGCTTTGGCTCTCCAAGATAAGGGATAGTGATATGGAATGGAACACTTTTTCCACTTGTCGCTATCGAGCACTCCCAGGTGTGACACATAGATGCAGAGCAATGCACTCTAAATTTTGCATCATTGTGGGTTAATCCAAACCTCGGAAAAGCACTTTATATAGATCATCTTAATGATCATTCTCAATAATGTACCAACTATGGTCAATTTTCAGTGAACATTGGGCACTTTGAAGGTGGTTGTTCATATCTTTTATACATTAGAACTGCCAAATGGATTTCATACAAGGCTCTTAGTCACAAAATTAGGAGATTTTCATTCCATCAGCCTGAGCTGGATTCAAAACCAACTTCTGTCATTTCAAATTAGTGAACAGTTTCAAGTTCTCTTCATCCTAAGGGAGTATTATGGGAACAGTATGTTTACCTTCAATCCACAGCAGAATGCAGCAAAAACATTTAGCTGTACGGTTTGCTGCTTTGATCCTTTAGCTTGCTTTATGGACTCTGTAAATTGATCCAATATCTGTGCTCTTGAGGGGAAAAAAATGAAGTGGTAAACATTTTATGCAACTCTACCAACTGTTACCTATGGATTTTTCCTGATTGTTGCAAATAGGTTCAAGCTCTCATTTAGAAGTTAACCTTTTGAAATACATTATATTAAAGTCAGCTAACTGTTGAAAATCACAACAGACAAAAAATATTTCACATAATGGATAAAATTAAGATAGAGGCAAACACAAGGCAAATTTATTAAAAAGGATTTTGAAGCTTTTCAGCAATAAGTGTACAAATATGAGAAATACATTGCTTAAAAGCCTGATTTTCTATTCTTTACAATTCTGTACACTATTTACACATACTGTACATGGAAACCCAATACATTGCATAAAAGCTATAACAATCACCAGGATGCACTACCTTCTGTACGGTATCAGCCACAAAGTTAAAAAACAGAGGACAGAAGAATCATTTGCACACTAATGTTCAGGGAAGCAGCTCAGATGCAGAAGAAATGACCAAAGGGATAATTTTATGACCCAATTATTTTACAAGTTACATTGGTACCATAATATTTGATCTCAATAAATGCGCAAGCAGCACAAAGCCATAAATGCTAGAAATCATCACCTGTGCTTAACATCCACACACGGGAATATCACTCCAAAAAGGTCAACTGCTGCTCGGATCATAGACAGTACTGGAGGAAGAGGTGTGGGTATAAGTTCCCCATCTGCTAATCTCTCATAGATGTTAAATGGATCATGTTCAAGGCTTCCACCTCCCAAGATACCACCCAGCTTTAACTGTTAGAGGAAAATAGACAGTTTGAGGCAAATATTCATAAATACAATGTGTGCAAACTTTTGACAGACAAAGAGATAGAACAGTAGTGGGAACTATTTAAAACAGTGATCAAGAGAAATATATTCCTAGCCAATAATGAAACACTGCGGATGAGTAAAGAAATAAAGGTAAAATTGAAACTAAAGAAAAAGGCATACACTAAAAACAAAGACAATAAAGGAGGATGACAAAAGGGTATATAAAGCGGTTAGGAAAGAAGTAAAAAAAAATTAGGAAAGCAAAGCAGAACTACAAAATTAAATTATCAAGGAATATGAAAAGAAATAGCATGCTCCAGACACAAACAATAAAAGAAAAATCAAGATAAGGATAGGACCACAAAGGAATGCACAAGTTAAACTCACAGGTAATGACAGCAAAATGGCAGGAATATTGAATAGTTACTGTGCCTCAGTATTTACCAGAGAGACGAACAAGGTGAGCATGACATTAGAAGAAGTGGTCCAAAAAGATATAAAGACATTTAATATAGAAAAAAGGAAGATAATTGATAAACTAATCAAACATGAGAGGATAAAACCACTGGTCCAGATAGATTGCATCCAAGCATATTAAAAGAAATTAGAGAAGAGATAGCAGAGGCACGATTACATATATATAACAATTCATTAGAAAAGAGAATAGTGCAACAAGACTGGGGACAGCTAATTTTATACGTATTTAAAACAGAGATAGGACAAATCCAAGGAACTATAAACCAGTTAGCTTAACATCAGTGGTAGGAAAGATAATGGCCCGGATGAGCGAAAACCCAGAACTTGTGATGTCAATTTTCAGCTTGACAGATCATCCGCATGTGCAGGAAATAGACATTCACTGGCAGAGAGTTGGACTATTTGCCCAACTACTGTCCAGCGAATGCCTACGAAACTCTTACGCCTGGTAAAAGCAGGCATAGAACATAAGAACATAAGAAATAGGAGCAGGAGTAGGCCAATCGGCCCCTCGAGCCTGCTCCACCATTCAATAAGATCATGGCTGATCTGATCCTAACCTCAAATCTATCATCACTCTACATCCCACCCTAACCCATGTGATCTCCTGGGAGAGGCGAAAAACCAGATAAAAAACCCAATGGCCAATTTGGGAGAAAAAATCTGGGAAATTCCTCTCCGACCCATCTAGGCGATCGAAACTCGTCCAGGAGATCACTCTGTCCCTATATTTTCTACAGTACTTACCTTCTGTAAAAGGTGATCTCCACCCCAGCCAGGAACAGGAATAGAACCATCTCCTGAAATCTAACACAGAATTAGAACACAAGAAGTAGGAGCAGAACCAGGCTACACGGCCCCTGGGCCCGCTCCGCTACCCACAGGGCCATGACCGTTCCAAACCTAGACTCATGTCCAATTTCCTGCCCGCTCCCAGTAACCCCTAATTCCCTTTACTTCTAGGAAACTGTCTATTTTTGTTTTAAATTTATTTAATGATGTAGCTTCCACAGCTTTCTGGGGCAGCAAATTCCACAGACCTACTACCCTCTGAGTGAAGAAGTTTCTCCTCATCTCAGTTTTGAAAGAGCAGCCCCTTATTCTAAGATTATGCCCCCTAGTTCTAGTTTCACCCATCATTGGGAACATCCTCACCGCATCCACCCGATCAAGCCCCTTCACAATCTTATATGTTTCAATAAGATCGCCTCTCATTCTTCTGAACTCCAATGAGTAGAGTCCCAATCTACTCAACCTCTCCTCATATGTCCACCCCCTCATCCCCGGGATTAACCGAGTGAACCTTCTTTGTACTGACTCGAGAGCAAGTATGTCTTTTCTTAAGCATGGACACCAAAACTGTATGCAGTATCCCAGGTGCGGTCTCACCAATACCTTGTACAACTGCAACAATACCTCCCTACTTTTATATTCTATCCCCCTAGCAATAAAAGCCAACATTCCATTGGCCTTCTTGATCACTTGCTGCACCTGCAAACTAACTTTTTGAGTTTCGTGCACCAGGACCCCCAGATCCCTTTGTACTACAGTACTTTCCAGTTTCTTGCCATTAAGACCTTCTTTTACCAGCGTAGGGTTTAAATAAACATTAAAATAATTTTTTAAAAATCATTTAAACATTCAAAAACCTTTAAAATTAGTTTAGGCTATTTTTGGCCCCTTGAAAAATGTTTAAATTTATTTTTCAAAAAATTATTTTGTTTTAAATGTTTAATTAAATTGTATTTTAATTCATTTTAAACATGATGATTTATTTTTATTTAGATTGTGTGAAAATGGCCTTTATGTACGTGTGAGTGTACGCCTGCTGACCTCGGAGCACGAGTCTTCGTAAGTCCGGAGGCAGCAGGTAAATGCAGATTTTACTTGCGGCTCGGAGGCATTCACCCGCGGGAAGCCTCCGACCGCAATTTCAGGTCCAATGGAATCTTTACTCAAAGATGTAATAAAAAAACATCTAGAAACTGAAAATATAATAAAGAGTAGTTAGCATGGATTTCAAAAGGGAAGGTCATGCTTGACCAACCTTATTAAATTCTTTGAAGTAGTAACAGAAAGAGTAGATAAGGGTAAAGCAGTAGATGTAATATATTTGGATTTTCAAAAGGGCTTTGATAAGGTCATGACTGAGGCCAGACCATGTGGAGTTAAGGGACAGGTAGCAGAATGGATCGCAAGCTGGCTACAAAACAGAAAAGAGAGAGTAAGGGTTAAGGGCAGCTACTCAGACTGACAAAAGGTGGGAAGTGGTGTTGGGATCATTGTTGTTCACAATTTACATTAACGATTTGACCGTGGGAATCGGAAGTACAATTTCTAAATTTGCGGACGATACCGAATTAGGGGGTGTAGTTAATACAAAGTAAGATTGTGACAAAATACAAGACATTAATAAACTTGCAGAATGGGCATTTAATTGGCAAATGATTTTCAATATAGACAAGTGTGAGGTGGTGCATTTTGGTAAGAACAAAATGTAGGCCACATACTGTTTGAATAATAAGAGTCTAAATGGGGTGGAGGAGCAAAGGGATCTAGGGGTACAGATACACACATCATTAGTATCGCGAGGCAGGTTAATAAGGCCATAAAAAAGCAAACCAAGCATTGGGGTTTATTTCTATAGGGAAACTTGTGTTAAACTTGTGTAGAACCTGTGTCAGATCACACTCTGAGTACTGTGCACAATTCTGGTCGCCATAATATAAGAAGGATATAGAGGCACTGGAGAAGGTGCAAAAAAAATTAACAAGGATGATACAAGAGCTGAGGTTATAACTATCACAAAAGACTGAACAGGCTGGGGCTCCTTTCTCTAGAAATGAGAAGGCTGCAAAGTGACCTGATAGAGGTCTTTAAAATGATCAAGGGGTTCAATAGGGTAGACACAGAGCAGTTGTATCCACTTGAACAGGATTCAACAACTAGGGGCCATCAATATAAGATAGTCACTTTAAAATCCAATAGGGAATTCAGGAGAAACTTCTTTACCCAAAGAGTGGTAAGAATGTGGAACAGGCTACCACAAGGAGAAATAGAGGCAAAGAGCATAGATGTATTTAAGGGGAAGCTAGATAAGCACGAGGGAGAAAAGAGTAGACGGATATGCTGACATGGTTAGATGAAAAAGGGTTTGAGGAGGCTCGTATGGAGCATAAAGGCTGGCATAGACCAGTTGGACCGAATGGCCCATTTCTGTACTAACATAAGAACATAAGAAATAGGAGCAAGAGTAGGCCATTCGATAATATCATGGCTGATCTGGTCTTGGCCTCAACTCCACTTTCCTACCCGCTCCCCATAACCCTTGACGCCCATAGTGTTCAAAAATCTGTCTATCTCCACCTTAAATATATTCAATGATGATCCAGCCTCCACAGCTCTCTGGGGTAAAGAATTCCAAAGATTCACGACCCTCAGAGAAGAAATTACTCCGCATCTCCGTTTTAAATGGGCGACCTCTTATTCTGAAACGATGCCCCCTAGTTCTACATTCCCCCATGAGGGGAAACATCCTCTCTGCATCTACCCGTCAAGCCCCCTCAGAATCTTATATGTTTCAATAAGATCACCTCATTCTTCTAAACTCCAACGAGTATAGGTCCAACCTTTCTTCATAAGACAACCCCATCATCGCAGAAATTAACCTAGTGAACCTTTTCTCTGCACTGCCTCCAATGCAAGTATATCCCACCTTAAATAAGGAGACCAAAACTGTACGCAGTACTCCAGGTGTGGTGTCACCAACGCCCTGTACAGTTGGAGTAAGACTTCTCTACATTTATACTCCATCCCCCTTGCAATAAAGGCCAACACTCCATTTGCCTTCCTTTTTACTTGCTGTACCTGCATGCTACCTTTTTGTGTTTCATGTACAAGGACCTCCAGATCCCTCTGCACCGCAGCATTTTGTAGTCTCCCTCCATTTAAATAATAATTTTATTTTTTATTTTTCCTACCAAAGTGGATAACCTCACATTTTCCCATATTATACTCCATCTGCCAAATTTTTGCCCACTCACTTAACCTATCTATATCCCTTTGCAGACTGTGTCCTCCTCACAACTTGCTTTCCCACCTATCTTTGTATCAGCAGCATATGTGGCTACAGTACACCCAGTCCCTTCATCCAAGTCATTAATATAGAGATTGTAAACAGCTGAGACCCCAGCACTGATCCCTGTGGCACCCCACTAGTTAGTTTGCCAACCTGAAAATGACCCATTTATCCAGACTCTCTGTTTCCTGTTAGTTAGCCAATCCTTTATCCATGCTATCCAACCCCGTGAGCTCTTATCTTGTGCAGTAACCTTTTATGTGGCACCTTATCGAATGCCTTCTGGAAATCCAAATACATGACATCTACTGGTTCCCCTTTATCCACCCTGCTCGTTACATCCTCAAAGAACTCCAGCAAATTTGTCAAACATGATTTCCCTTCCATAAAACCATGCTGACTCTGCTTGATTGGATTATGATTTTCTAAATGTCCTGCTACTACTTCCTTAATAATGGACTCTAGCATTTTCCCAATGACAGATGTTAGGCTAACTGGTCTACAGTTTCCTGATTTCTGTCTCCCTCCTTTCTTGAATAGGGAAGTTACATTTGTGGTTTTCCAATCCGCTGGGACCTCTCCAGAATCCAGGGAATTTTGGTAGATTACAACCAATGCATCCACCATCTCTGCAGCCACTTCTTTTAAGACCCTAGGATGCAGGCCATCAGGTCCAGGGGACTTATCCACCTTTAGTCCCATAAGTTTGCCTAGTACTTTTTCCTCTAGTGATGGTGATTGTTTTAAGTTCCCCCCTCCCTATAGCCCCTTGATTATCTATTATTACTGGGATGCTTTTAGTGCCTTCTACCAGGAAGACCGATACAAAATATTTGTTCAAAGTCTCTGCCATTTCCCTGTTTCCCATTATTAATTCCCCAGTCTCATCCTCTAAGGGACCAATGTTTACTTCAGTTACTCTCTTCCTTTTTATATACCTATAGAAGTGCTTACTGTCTGTTTTTATATTTCTTACTAGTTTACTCTCAATCTATCTTCTCACTCTTATTTTTTTAGTCGTCCTTTGCTGGTTTCTGAACAGATTTGATGGCTGTTGGTTTTATTCCTCTTACAGCCAGAAAAAGGGATCATAGACTTTACAACAGAATGGCTGTGAGATGTTTTTAAATTAAGATAATGTAACAAACTGCTTATTATTTAGTCTGTGAGGAACATCAACGCTAACATTACTTTCTTAACTACCTATCATCACGAACCCCTTTTTTTTTTTTAAAACTTACATGAATACAGTCCAGGTAAAACACAATATTTAAAGTAACTCTTTTCCAAATCCTTTGTGGTAAAAATGAGACAGTGAAATATTTTTTCCAAAGTGTCTGAGAAGGGCTACATTTATATACTATACCTGCTCCTCAATAAATCGATGATCAGTTTCCTGTAACCAGGCCCCAAGGAGCTGAGCATCATCCTGATGACAGAGGGATGGAAGCAAGAAGGTAGCAGCAAACATTTGATTATCAGCCAGAGTCAGTTCAGCAATCAACTCTTTCATAACAGAATTAAAACACCCTGTTGGTTAAAAAGGAAGAAATTCGCAGTTAGCATTGTTCCTTTTCACAAATGTAATTTTTTAAATACACAAACTACAGCATGACCATTACACCGTATTAATCTATCACATCTGTGGAAGCAAATTACTGGAAATATGGTGTATTTTAACATCAGATTTTTAATACATATTTAAACAGACGATTCTTGATATCTATGTCTTATTTGCACTGAAATAATTATAAATTACCCAATTAATTCGAATTAAACTACATAAATAACAGAACAAAATGGGAATTTTTACTAAGAGATGTTGAATGAGATAATTTGAATTAAGTGACAATGAATAAAAGAACGAACAAACTTGCATTTATATAGCACTTTTCATGACCTCAGGATGTCCCAAAGCGCTTTACAGCCAGTGAAGTACTTTTGAAAGGTAGTCACTGCTGTAATGTAGGAAACTCGACAGCCAATATGCGTCGAGCAAGCTCCCACCAACAGCAATGAGATAATGACCAGATAATATGTTTTAGTGATGTCGGCCAGGACACAGGGAGAACCCGTCCTCCTCGCTGAATAGTACCATGGGATCTTTTACTGGGATCTGATAGGGTAGATGTGGTTTAACGTCGCATCCAAAAGATAATGCCTCAAACACTTCCTCAGTACTGCACTGAGTGTCTAGATTATGCGCTCAAGTCTCTGAAGTGGGGCTTCAACTCTCAATCTTCTGACTCACTTATCTTAATCAGAATGAATATCTTGCATTTCAGACTCCTCCTGATTTTAGTTACCATCAATGGTAATATCAAACAGTTAGCGAGTATTTTCTTTTCCTCTGTTCATTTCTTATTTTTTCTCTCTGCTCCTGTACTTCTCTATCTTTGCAATTTTCACTTTTTCTTTTCCTCCCCAGTGAGCAATGATGCCACAGAGAGGGAGGGATGATTTCCAGGAACTGGAATTTTTTTGCATCAGAGATGGATGCCATGTCCATGCATTTTGTTTATATTTGGACTTTACATTTGATCTCCACACGTGGCAAGTAAAAGGCCAAAAGAAAATAGCTAATTATGGGGAGAAAGGGGAGCAAGGAAGGTGCACTCCTGAGTCCACAGTGTTCAGAGACTCAAAACGGTCATTCATATGGCTTGTGAAAAAAGGGTGGGAAGACGTGTGTTGTTGGGAGTGAAGTTTAGTTTGTAATTTGTTCAGAATTCGTTTTGTTAGTACTGTATGCGATTGGGTATAAATTTTTGGTAGAAAGTGACTGAGGAGAAAATTTAAATTGGAGACAAATGTTTTACATGGTTTTGAATAACAAGTCTAAAATAGCTGAAGTATAATAAATGAGAAAAACAGTTACAGGAAATGAGAAATTGACTATTGGTCTGCAGGAAACAAGCTGAACAACCACAAGAATTTTTGTTATAAAGATATATGACAGGCAGACATGTGTTGTCATTTATTCCGACCAGTCCAAACCTACCAACAGATTTTATTAGAAAATCAGCAAGAGTGCAGTATCCATAAAATGTGGCAATGACAGATAAAGAAATTATCTCTGTGCCAAATTACTCAGTTACTAACATGTATGTAGCAGGTACGAAGATGTAAACAGACGAAAGGGTAGCAACACAATGCATTAAGAACACAACAAATGCTGTCATACACAACATACAGCACCAAAGATATTGTATGTTTGGTTCTTTTTAAATCCAACTTCCTGGCATTTGGTTCCACACCACCCTTAAAACATGTTAGTTCAGAGTTGACAAAAGCAACGTTTTGTACATATTCTTGACAACTTACAAAAGCTCAGTGCTACAGGAAACCAAACAAAGATCACGCAAAAGCTCAATGTCAGCTCATAAGACCATTACAGGTAATGAAAAATTGATCATTCTATTGGACAGTCATTTTCAGACTTCGGAATCAAAATGTGCTAATAATGCAATTGTTAAAGGAACAGTACACATGCAACAAATGTGCAAGTCTAACTTATAGTCAAGACTAAATGTTAGGTGGATAGTGGCACAACCTGTCCACAGTAACTTAATTTTCCTCTGCAACAAAATTCTTTTCAACAAATTTATGCTCATCAGTAGTTAATTAAAATAAATATAGTGTGGATTATAGATGGATTTTGCAGGCAAAAACTAATGATAGATGCCTCACAAATCTGATCATAGTAGTTGCTAGGACCACAATAATATAAGTAAACTGCACTGTGGGCCTACAGGGAAGTTGAACATTTCTCAGTCTCAATATGTGCTGGAACAAATCTGACTCGGCAATGAATAGAAGGAAAACATTGCAGGGACTTCCAAATTACAACATTTACAGAGTCTCGTCGCTATCGCTCCATTCTGGCAAAAGTGATCTTCCTCTTTTATGGAGCTTGATTTCCATTCTTGGTGCGTTAAGAGCTGCCAATGTCACTTAACATTAATAAACGTTGCCAAGTGTTTACAAAGAGAAAAGAAAAAGAGAAAAAGGAATGTACGTTGAGCCACAGAAAGTTAGGAGCGAAGACCGAAAGATTGATCGAAAAGATGCTTTTTAAGGAAACATTAAAAAGTGGAGAAAGAAGTAGAGTCAAAGCAGTTTACAGGAGGATTTCCAAGAGTAAGGCAAAGTGTCTAAAGGCCACAACACCAATGTTAGATAAGGGAGGGGTGATGCACAGAACACCAGAATCAGTGGACCAAAGGTGAAGAATCCAATGTAAACCTGAAGGAGGTTGCATGTAGGATAGGGGAGACCATGGAAGATTTAAAGCGGAGGATAATATTTAACTTCAATACATTGGTGAATAGGGAGCTGATGTTGGTCAGTGACTTTGAGGTGATGGATGAGCAGAACCTACTGCAGGACAAGTTACAAATGGCTGTGTTTTGGGCAAGCTGAAGTTTATGGAACATGAAGGATGGGATGTCAGCAAGGAGGATATTGGAGAAATTCAGCCTAGAGAACAAAGGGATCTCTTGTGTGCGTTTGAAAAAGAATTCTTTGCCATTGAAGGGTCACCTTCACTTTTCCTGGTCTTGCCTTTTGGTGGTCTGGTACTTGGTCATAATCCTGAAAGGTAAAATCTGTAACTGGTCTTTCTCCAAACCCAAACCACCACTGTGTCTTAGCTCTGTTATTCATATTCTTCTGATGCATGGATGGGAACATACATTAATCTTCTCGTGCGCAGTAAGGAAATGCATGTCTGCTCTCTGCGCCAAGCAGCTTTGCTGGTCCGTTTTTGTGGAGTGAATCATGTTTTCTCTGATCCAATCAGAAGTAATTCCTAAAAATTTGGTTCTTTATTTTTGGATTAACACCATTTTTTGTGGGGTGTTGAGGATGATATCCTGTGGTTTCTGACTCACTGTTTCCTGGGTTGATTGTCCTTCCATCTTGTTACAAAGTCTTCTTCCTAACTATATATTTTACTATGTTCTGTAAACTTGACAAATTTTAGGATGTAATGTTTATTTAACTTTACTGAGGAGTTAGTTTGTTGCTTGTTGGGCTTATTGGCCCAGAAATTCAGGTCGGAGGCTTCCCGCGGGTGCAAGCCCCCGACCTGCACTTACCTTGTGTGCTGGCAGTTGAGCTCTAGGGCCCCGTGGAATTCCGCTCCGGGGCCTGGCCCAGCTGCCGGCACGCTGTGCTTGCGTGTCCCAGGGGCGTAGTTAGCGCGATGCGTCCCCTGGGATCACGTGAGCCATGGGCAACCAATCGGAGGAGGGAAAAGCCCATTCATAAGATTGACAGGAAGACCTGTGAAAACTTATGAATACTACGGGCCCCAAAATAGCAGTAAACCTTCAAATAATTTTTTAAAAAACATCACACTTTTTAAATAAACTATAAATTACATTAAATAACTATTTTAAACAATAATTTAAATTTTTGAAAAAAAAAGTTATAAAAAAAACAGGGCTAAAAATAAACTTACCTTGCTTTAAAGTATTTAAAAATAATAAACCTGTGGAAAAAATGTTTTAATTTTAATGAATTGACCACTTACCTTGTGAAAAGCAGGCCTTATGCCTGCTTTTTAAATGTGTAAATCCTGCAGGCTTAACCTCGTGTGAAAACCTGCAAAAAAAAACTAAGTTCAAAGCGCACGCGCAGCCTCCCCTGCGCGTGCGTTCGACCCCTGAACCCCTTCGTTCAGAGGATCGGAAGTGCCGGTTTCCCGCGCATGCAGGAAACCGGCATTTCCATTCGGCCTACGGGTGAGTACCCCGTGCGTACTCACCCGTGGAGAGCCGAATTTCTGGGCCAATGTCATCAATGATATGCATCTGCTCATAATTCATTACTTTTGTACCATGTCCATGGATTGTCTGCATTCCCCAATTCTTAAGAGGTTACATTTTTTTCCTTTTGAAGTATGAACAATAAAAAGTAGAATACCACTGGAGAGGAGGAAAAAGAGAAAAGGAAAAAACATGTTTCATTACAACTTAATCCTACATAAATGATCTTACACTGCAACCATAAGTGTGCATCAGATAAGAGAGACTGAAATTATTAACTTTTATCACACCCACCTTCATAGGTCTTGGGTGGCAGCAAAGCGAGAATCTCGTATAACCGTTGCCTAAACACCATTGAAGCAGTCTTCAAAGGAGCGCCATAGGATTTGTTAAGTGCAGGCAATCTAAAAAACAAATATACACTTACCACCTCAAGGCACAAAGCAAGTTAATTGCAGAGAGAAAGTTTAGAACAGAATCATTTTATATTTATTTCTACAGCTTCTTTTACAAACATTTTAACTATCAAAAGCAGTACTAAAATCTCTGCTATCTCGGCCCACTGAAAGTAAAGGGCTAACCACAAAATCAACTGTACGGCTGACAAAAACAGCCAGTACAACACCGGCGGAACTTGGGCTAACAAATGATGAAAATGTGGCAAAATTAAGTGAAGCGAAGCTGTTGCTGTTTTAGAAGTTTAGCTACATTTTTTAAAGACTGCTATGTTGAGAAATTAATAAAAACTGATCAACACAGTAGCTCTAAAATGTATCCCTTGTACCGATGACATGACATGCACAGCAGTACCCAGCACATCTACTGAGTTAGCTGTCAGCAGTATTATTGAAAGGCCCAAAAAGACAAAGCATATGATGGAAAATCATCTTTATACTTGACAGATTTCCTAAAGTTCTGATCAGTAAATACAAAAATTGTAAGCAGTTTTTCCCCATCCAATGTTCTCCCTTTCACACCCCCACTCCACCCAATAAAGGCAATTCATACTGGAGTATGATTCCAATGGGCAACAGCAGCTCTCTGATACTTTGCCTGTGAACATTCTTAATGAGTAACTTGGCAGAAAGTGTCAATGTGCTATTTAACTATGGGGTACAACCTGTTCCTCATGCAGCAAGCACTCAGGACCCATCAGCTTCTACAAAAGGACGGCTAAAGTTTTACTACATGTCTTTCTACCCCACTCATAAATAAGCTGTTTTCCCCCTTCCTCCAACAAACATTAGTGGAAATTTTAACTTTTAATTATGTCAATGCCAAGAAACATTTCTTAATTTGTACAATATGTACAAAATAATCCCACTACAGAAAATAAGCTATGGCAAATCTTTTGGTGGGAGGAAGGAACTTTCTTTCTGAAATTTGAAACGTTAATTTCAGCCTTTGCTATAATAGACTGGTTTTTTAAAGAATTGATTTAAAACGTATCAATATCGCCAACCGTACATTCAAAACAATTCCCTCACTCAAAATTTTATAAGCAAAAGAATGCACATAACTGAAGAATACAGGCACCTCAATGAATGGCTGTTAAACAGCTTATACAACTTACTTTGTTGACAAAGCCACAGCAGAGGTAAGGGGTGGAAGGAGTCTCTCAATTACATCATCGGTCAACAAATCTCCGCAATGCAACACAAAGCTTTTCATTGCTAAAGAAAAATACAAAACTAATTTAATAGTCTTAGAACCTTTTTTTAAAAGTCTACTTAAAACATTGTCTGTGTTGTGAAAATGTAATCATAAGAAAAACCTGCAAAAATTAAAAATCAAATAAAAACCAAAGTGCTGTGCATGCACTGGTCTGTCAGCACTGAATTGTATGAAGATTCTGTAACTCAAATGTTAAGTGAATCTTCTCACTTTTCAGCTGCTGATAGACAAGATGTTTGTTTCCAGCTTTTGTTTTTATTTCAGTAAAATATAATTAAAAAAAAAAATCAGTACTCTGAAATAAAAGGCACAAGAGTAAATAGAGCAAATAAATGAGCAGATTTGACACTTTTCACCTTGGGTCACAAACTAAGTATTTCACAAGCATTCGGGTCAACAAGACCCAATTGTTTTGCCTTGTAATGAATCACCTCCCCTCACAACACAGCTTGCTTCCCTTTTTAACGACAGTATAATCAACCCTATGGCCTTGTGGCATAATTTGTCACGATCACTATTTCTGCTTCTTGTTTTCCCCAACAGGGAGACAGAAAAAAGTGCATATCCCAATTTTAATGTCTTCTTAATTGAGCACATGCAACTTGAATAATATGAGCAACGAGTAAAATTCGTTTTCATTCATTTTTCCTCTACGAAGCACAAAAAATATATACAATGCATTAGTGAAGAGCTAATTTCTTCAGTTTTACTTGCACCACTCAGTGTTTTACTGCTTATCCTTTATTTTTTTTGTTTCACGAATTTGTCTGTCGTCCTTGTGCAGGTGCCATGCTAATCTACTTTATTAGTTCATTTCCATTTTGCTTATCCTATATTAGCTTATTCCAATTTGCTGCAATTAGGATTTCTTCACTCTAATGCTCACTTTACACCAGCAGTGATACAGAATCCCACTGAATCCAACTAGTTTCGAAATGAGGTTAACTGGCAAGTAAAATGGCTGGAAGAGGGTAATTGCAGTGCACAGCTGAATCAGATTGCATAAAGAGGCAAATAATTTTCCTTAGCAACTGCAACAAAATAAGGAATATTATCCACATTCTCAATTACTGAACAAATTAATTTCTGTCACCAAACTGTCAGCCTGAATACATTTGTAATAAGAGTGAATGTATACAAGATAGTGAGGCATTAGGTACAACAAGCAACAAAATAATGTGCTTTATCGTCAGTGTCTACAGATTGTATCCCATAGATCATCATATATTCTGCTTTTAATGTGTTTGATGATTAAAACAGAGCAATTTTTTAAAATGGAAATTAAACTAGCATAAGGATTGCAGAGGAGTTTTAGTAGCATCACTGTTTGTTACCTCTGTAAAATATAAAGAATGCTGTAGAAAAATGACATGTCATGCAGCCAAAATAGTTTGTTGAAGCTGTGAAACACTGACAGTCCGAGTTCTAACATGAGTCCTTCTGCACAGACTCAGTTAGAACTCTCAGCAGCACTCAAAGCTGAAGGCTGTCACTTTTCACAGATCGCAGCCGTTCAGCTTTAAGTGCTGGCTGAGTGATGGGCTCCCGACGGCTACAGGAAGAAAGGCTGTTAAGGTAAGTACAGGTAAATAAAAGTTCTTTACACACTTTAGACACACCAAACACACTTACCTTTGCACTCACGCACCCATCACTCACCTGAGCGCCGACATCGCGACCCCTCCAAATCCTTCAACCCGACGGCCCACCTGCTCTAACCTGGCGTGGTTTGGAGCCGTCGGGAATCCCACACGAAACCCCTCAAAATAGGGATTAGGCTAAAAACTGCCTGTTAACTATCTGTTAACAGGCAGCTAATTGGCACTAATCCCTTCCCGCCTGGTTTCGGCGGGTCCCAGTGCGGGGCGGGTACCTGCCGCCTCAAAGTTGCGTGGAGCGGGGTTTTGGGCGGGATGGTGTCGGGACCCTCAAATTCGGGATTTCCCCCCCACCCCCCCCACACGCCTGAAACCCCGCCTGACGGCTCCACGAAAATCGACCCCAATGTGTTTGAAAGAAGTACATCTGTTTTGTAAGCCAGTGGGAATTCACTTTCAAACAGATGACTGACCGTTCTAAATGTCTTACCACACAGAGCTCCCGCACGTTCTTCCAGCGTCACCTGCCAGGTGAAGCAGTCCCCACGACTTCTCTCTGTTTCCAAGTCCTTGGGGGATTGTGGGAATACACTTTTCCAAAGCAAGAGAATTCTGGGAAGATGGTGGTGAATGACTGCTGGTCCTGGAATTACAAATTGATCAAAATGTGTTAAATTTGAAAAACTTAATTACTTTGAAAATTGCAAATTGTTCACCCATTACAAATACACGAGAACAAGGAAACATTAAAGAAATTATGGGTAAGATCAATTATAAAGTGGTATTTTTGACCAAATATAAAGTACTTCGACCAATGCTACAATTTGTTGTAATGTGTCGCATAACAAGATGACATTAATGAGTGAAGTGTGCACTTGTTTCACTATTCTTGAAGTTACATTAGTGAACATTTAAAAAAGTACTTTTCCAAGTTATTTTGAACATATACAATACTATTTCAATGTTTTCCAAGAGTTAAAGTTGCAATCAATTCTACACTGCAGGTTTTTACACTAATTTGAGATTGGCAATGTCAGATTTTTGTGACCAAGACACTCCTGTGCTAACACAATCATGGGATGATGAGCTTCCTCTGCATTTCTGAGAAACACAAGTGACCATTGATATTTTATTTCTAAACATTACACAGCAAGAGTATTCAGGGATAGAGTATCTATGTGAAATATAGGGCAATTTAGAGGGTACAGAGATGAAGAAGGCTGAACCCAAATGCAAAGGGGCTGAGCTATGAGAAAGAGAACCTCAAGCTCTGTCGTCGAAAAGGTTGGGGTGAGCAGGAACCGCCATCTCCTGCCCAATCTACAAGGTATATATTAACTGCCTTGGATAAGGGGCACCTAAAATATTACTTCAATGTAAACTGGGAAAATAGGACCAAATAACAAACTTAAATCAGTGAGGTCTAGTCCATCTCCTCTGGCATGACACATGGGTCGTCGAAAAAGTGTAGCTTTTACGTCAAGCAAGGTCAGAGGGTGGGAGATAACTGGATAAGGGTGAGGAAGTAACGTAATGTTGCCAGTAAAAGAGGGCAGGGGAAGGAAGTAGTGTGTGCTGGGAGGGAGGGGAAGGTAAAGAGGGGTTAGAGGCTTGGTGGGGGGGCGGCGGCAAATGAGTGGTCTGGGGATGGCCGAGCAGGATTGGAGATCAAAGGGGAGGGATCAAAAAAAAAAAGTATAGTTTTATGGATGGGAGGATGCTCTAGGACTCACTCTGTTTGCCCTGATGTCTCTCTTAGCAACTGCACCTTTGATTGTTTTTCCTCAGTCTTATTAATCTTTGATGCAGAACAATTCTCTCTCTGGCATCCATATCTGTGTTTTACTTCAATTTTGTGTCTGCCAATAATCTGTTCCTTTACCCTGATTTGTGCGCTATCAACCTCCCTGCATACGTTGATTTCACTGTCTCAATCAACTGTCTGTGTCTTTTCCAATTATTGATACTTTTGCCTGCTTTATCCGCCTCCCCAACACCTTTGATTTTTCCTACCTGATAGACTATGAGCTGCCCATACGTGTGCTAAATTGCTCTTTTTAAAATTTTTTTTTAAACAAAGCCGTCTCCATTCTCTTGGCCATGAAAGCAGCAATGGCGATGTAAAAGTGTGTGCGGAATTGCAGTTGTTTCGCCAGCTATCTATCTCCCTTCGGTTGGGTGTGAAAGTGGCAAATGATAATGTGCAGGGGTTTCATCCTGGAAGAGCACACTGTGGGCAGAGTACCGGTTTCTGATATTTGGCAAGCATCAATTGATGGATTAGACGTGGAACAGTGAGCTTCCACACAGAACATCTTGGTGGGCGGCCAGGAATACAGAATATTAAACCAGCAGAGTTGGGAGTGGGGCAAACAGCGCATTTGTATGTAAACGCAATCAAAACATATTTTTATTTTAAAAATTAAGTTCCAAGTTTAAAATGTTAAGCACACAAAAGGTCAGAGTCATAAAACCAAGGGTGCGGGAGAGAATACAAGGCTGGAGAAGGATGGGCAAGGCTATGAAGTGATTCGAAGATGAGGAGTTTAAATTTAATACCTTGTGGGCCACAGAGCTAGTGTAGGTCTGTGAGAACAGGAATGATGAGCAAGTGGGACTTTGTGAAAGATAGCATATGGGCAGCTATGTTTCAGACAGGTTTCTGCAGGGTGTTGGACAAGCAGTCTGATATTAAGGAGGTAGTTATGGAATTGAAAAAGAGGTGGTGGCGAGGTAGTGCTGGATGTCATCAGCATAGATATGGAAGTTAATCCAGTGTAACAAAATATTTACAGCACAGAAACAGGCCATTCAGCCCAATAGATCCATGCTGCTGTTTATGCTCCACACGAGCCTCCTCCCACACTTCTTCATCTAACCCCAGCAACATATCCTTCTGTTCCTTTCTCCCCCTCTGCATGCCGGCAGATGATGTTGATGAGGAAGAAAAGGGGCACAAGGACAGATCCACGGGTGACTCCAGTAGAGAGTGTGTACAGGGGTGGGAAAATAAGCCATTACTGGAGATACATTGGCTGTGTTTGGATAAGACTGGAACCACACAAAGGCAGTTCTTCAGAGCTGGATAATGGAGTGGTGAAGAAGGAAGATGGCGTGCTCTATTATATCAAATGTTGCATCGAGATGGATAATGCATCACAGTCGCAGAACATGGTTCATGACTTTGGCCAAAGCTGTTTCGGTAGGTAAGGAGGGTGGAAGCTGGACTGTAAGGATTTGAAAATGGTATTTTGTGAAGAGCACTGAGCTGCAAAGTAACAACATGACTTGAGAAAAGAAAGTGAGTTTAGAGATGGGGTGGTAGTTTGAGGGGACAGATGGGTCGAAAGTTGTTTTTTTTCGATGAGGGGGTATTGATGTCCCTTCACCAGGTTTTTTAAATATCAATTGTGGTCTAACAGACCTAGCTATCTTGAAAATAATTAAGTGCACAACATGCAAAATTTCCAAAATGCCTGTAGTCTCAATTAAATAAATGCCAATAATCCCTCATCATCTTCCTCTTGTGAGCAGACTGACAGTTCCAATTTAGAAATTAAATTTCATGTCTGCCCATTGATATTGATGAACAATCTTACCTAGTGTCATAAGTGCAGAAAACAGAAGCCATCCAGCCTGGGTGCGCTGCACTGAGAGGCGACTATTTTGAATTGCTGTACGTAAAAAATCCTCTGCTTGGGTCATAATTAACTGGAACAGATTCATTTAAAAAATGTCTTAAATATACATTAACCATGTACAGGAATAAAATCAACTTGTTAAAACAGTGCAGTATCGGTAATGATTTAAGACAATTGTGGGAAAATGGCTTTAATGACTAAAGATTTGGCACTGAAAAACAAAACAGCATTAAAATGCAGCTCAATAGGCCTTTAAGGAAAGCAGCATCTCTTTCTGACCCAACAGTTCTTAATTACAGTTTATTTCATTTCAACTGTTTCTGAATCTTCAAAATTTTTCTTGTACAAATAAATGTTTGCAAAATCATCACCTTTCCTTTCCCATGAGGAATACCCAGTGGACAGTACTGCACTGCTCCCAACAGTGCTGCTATTGCAAAACTGTAACCAGTCACTGCTTCAGGGGAAGATCTGAGAGCACTCAGACGTTCAGTGCAATGATCCAGAAGAGGAGAAACCTCGGACGGAAAGGCCACTGCAAAACAACGTAAACACCAAGCTGCAGCTAATCGAGCTGAAACACTGGGATGGAGCAGCACTGAAATGGCTTTGTCCAGCACACCTGACAAGAGAAGGAGATTATGTTTAGATTGACAATGCACAAATTAAGAGTTTCCATCTGCATTTACAAACAATAAATCCTCTTAGAAACAACAACTTCAACAATTCTGCCTATAAGCTGGCTACCAGTTAGTTTGTTCTATACCCTTACTGACAAATTATTTACATACTACCAACACAAAGGCAAGTGCAGATGAGGAAGACCAATCAGCCAATTGAGCACATCCTTTCATAGAAATTGATGGTCATCCACTCCACCCCACCCACAACATCTAATTGTACCTTGAATGATACCGGAGTTTTTACCTCCACCATCTTCCCCAGAAGACCACTGCAGGTATTGAGCATTCAGCCTTTCACCATTTTGTACCAATGTCCGCTTGTCCCACCGTAACCCACAAGATTTGTAACCCATGAGTAGATTGAGCTTGCAATTCACAACCAAAGCAAGCACCAACTGGGACATACAGAATAATTAGGTTCTCTGCATTTTATTCACATCATTTTGATATTTTTAAATGGTGCACTGCATACTTTGTGGTTTATTTCCAATGCATCTGGAGATAGTGAGTGAAAATTTGGTGGCAGAATCACTTTTTAAAATATAGATGATACTCATTCCTCTTAAGCGGCTACCTACAGTTGACCTGATCATGGACTTCTTTCAATTACAATTTAAACTGGATGCAAGGAGACACATGAAAAGCATGGAACTATTCTCCTTCTAACTTTGATTTCCTTCAGGCACATTCCACAATAGCACAACAGAAATAAACTCAGTAGCAGAAAGTAAAAACTGAAACTGCATTCCCATGACACTGACCATTGTTTTTATAATTGTAAACAAAAATTAGTTCAAGTAATTGTAATATGAATATAATATGCGATGAGATAAGGAGGATCTATACAAGTAATAATATACTGACAATGAGTGACTTGAACCAATCAATACCAGCTGGGAATAAATACTTTAATGGCAACAAAATCAAATATTAAACGTAGTGCAAGACAGCCTCTTGACATTGTTTTATTGATCCTGCTCAGGGGATCTCGTATGTAGATCTAGTTCCTGCAAGTATTCAGGATGGCATCCATAATATAAAAGTCGTGGAATCTCAAGCGATGAGTGACCACATGATTACATTTGAGATCTCAATCAGCACCAACAAGGGCCAGGATCAAAATTTGGGCTATTAGTAAAACAAAAAACTTCAATTTAATGAGAATCAAACTAAACGAAATTAAATGGGATGCTGAGGAAAAAAAACTTTTAAGCAACAAAAAAATCTGCCAGACTGTTTGTTGCTCATGGTTCCACCATCAGGAACAGGGGTTTTCAGGCCAAAGGCTCACCGTATTGAGGAGCAGGACGAGAGGAGTTGCTGGCCCAGAGTGCTCCTCAAATTAAATTGTGGATCAGAGCCAAAGCATTTAAAAAGTAAGCTTGGGAGGTAGGAAAGTGGGGGGCTTGGAGCACCTAAGCAGGAAGAAAAGGATGGGAAAAGTGGGTAAAATGTCTAAAGTGGAAGGTGAACAGAATGGGAATAGAGTAACTATCAATACCTCAAACGTGGGCTGAAATTTGCCCCCAAACAATCTGATGGGCCATGACCAATCAGTAATGGTGGGGACTCATCACAAAGCTAGTGCTACTACAGAATTTGAACAGAAGTCCAAGAGCACACTTCAAGGCTGTAATATAATTGATGGATTTGAACAATAAAACTACAGGAGCAAATAGGGTCCAGACATTTTTTTTGCTGTGATACAGACTTTTTAGGTAAATATTTGTACTCAGCAAGGTGAGTAATATCAGCGCTGGGAATTGTATGGTTTTTCACTTTGACACACACTGTCCTAATGATACACCTCAGCGGCAAGTTAACAGCATGCTGTTCAACACCAGTGCTGTACCTGCCCTGGGAGTTTGATGGGACAGTGTTTTTTTTAATTCATTGATGGGATGTGGGCGTCGCTGGCTAGGCCTGCATTTAGTGCCCATCCCTAATTGCCCTTGAGAAGATGGTGGTGAGCCGCCGCCTTGAACCGCTGCAGTCCATATGGTGTAGGTACACCCACAATGCTGTTAGGAAGGGAGTTCCAGGATTTTGGCCCAGCGACAGTGAAGGAACGGCGATACAGGTCCAAGTCAGGATGTTATGTGGCTTGGAGGGGAACTTGTAGGTGGTGATGTTCCCATGCGTCTGCTGCCCTTGTCCTTCTAAGTGGTAGAGGTCGCGGGTTTGGAAGGTGCTGTTGAAGGAGCTTTGGCGAGTTGCTGCAGTGCATCTTGTAGATGGTACACACTGCAGCCACAGTGCGCCGGTGGTGGAGGGAGTGAATGTTGAAGGTGGTGGATGGAGTGCCAATCAAGCGGGCTGCTTTATCCTGAATGGTGTCGAGCTTCTTGAGTGTTGTTGGAGCTGCACTCATCCAGGCAAGTGGAGAGTATTCCATCACACTCCTGACTTGTGCCTTGTAGATGGTGGAAAGGCTTTGGGGAGTCAGGAGGTGAGACACTCGCCGCAGAATTCCCAGCCTCTGGCCTGCTCTTGTAGCCACAGTATTTATATGGCTGGTCCAGTTCAGTTTCTGATCAATGGTAACCCCCAGGATGTTGATAGTGGGGGATTCAGCGATGGTAATGCCATTGAATGTCAAGGGGAGATGGTTAGAGTCTCACTTGTTGGAGATGGTCATTGCCTGGCACTTGTGTGGTGCGAATGTTGAAGGTGGTGGATGGAGTGCCAATCAAGAGGGAGCTTTATTCTGTATCAACCCATGCTGTACCTGCTGTTTGATTTTTTACTTCTTTCTACATGGCAGAGAGATCAAGAATCCATCATATGGGAAGTGACAAATATAAATCCATACGCTAGGATTCCTTAGCCCAGTGTTGGCAGCATTTTGCAAGAGCATATCATTTTCACATTCTCCAACGTAAAAAATTAAAGCATTTCAAAAACATCAATATTCAGATGAAAATGCTGGCGAACAGCAGCTTCAGCTAGGATTAGATTTGCTAACACATCATCAAGAGCAGCTATACATCTTCATAATGAAATTCTTGTCACATTACCTATGGTGGAATCCTGAAGCAGAGGGGCAGCAGTTGAACCAAGGCCTTGTATTAGACTGCCCAACTCTTGTAGGGCACAGACAAGCACATGCTGACTGGCAGACACATCCATTGTACCCACCTTCGTCTCCATGTTACTGTCACTCATTGCAGCATCTGACAATAAAGATAAATTTAAATCAAACTGTTGCAGAAACACAACTGTTGCATTCACAATTGAAATGTGGTAATGTATCTGTATTATTTAATTATTACTAAAGAGATGAGCCCAACAGTTCAAGCCAACCAGAGGATTGAAAATCTGAACCTCAACATTGGCTCACAATTGTAATTCATTGACCCGATTGCCCAATGTCTAATCTTTCATACCTGACTGAAGCACCTTGAAGTAGCACCATCAAAGTTAGCACTGGTAGTTTTGACAGAAAGCCAAACTATTACACTTTACTGAACGACAAAATATAGCAAGACGGACCCAATTAGAGGAAATAAATCTTACAAGATATAATAATATAAGAGAAACCTGGATATTCAAACATTTGTGGCATATATATGTTAATAAAAGCGAGGCATAGATTTTACAGCTAAATTCTATATAATGCCCAGTGTAAAAATAAAAGCAACGTAGGCCTGCGATAAAGATAAATCAGTGAAAATCAGTCATTTGTAAGTTCAATACCTAATGCAGACCAATTCTGAATTGTATTGTAACAAGATACATTCCTGTAAGAATGTCATGGCTCAGTATGTAAAAATTTTACTCATAAGATGGGATCTTTTTTAATGTCTAATTTGCCAAATGCATTTCATTATCCATATACATTTCTTTATCAAGAGCTGCATATGAAGCATGAAACAAACATTAAATGAGAGGCAGTCACTATGTAGAGCTGGAGTAGCAATAACTGAAATCACGATAAATGTATTCCACTGAACATGCAAGGATGCAACTATATAGTCCACAATCCACATGTAAAAATACATCTTTGACATACAGGCATTTCTTGTTTCACATGAAGGTTAGCCTCGATCGGTTTTAGTTTCATACCTACAGCTTTGTTCTGTTTACCCACGGCCTGACAGATCTCTTTTGCTGCTGCAATTTGAGCTTTCTCTCCAAGCAGACTTCCTACTGTGGCTCGAAGGATAAATGAAATACAACGGCGACAGCAAATGGCATCTATTTGTGTCTGAGTAGCTTTTGGATGGGATACCAACTCCAAAATATGTGCAAGTAGGGTAGCAAAATTCTGTTCCAACCACTGACCACCCAGTGTAGAAACAAAAGCAACATAAGCCTAAAAAAGATGAGTGAAAATTATGATGGTTTCTAACAAAAACTATTTTAGAGTAACATTACACAACGCATTTAATTACTTCTTTCCATCACCAAAATAGGATGTGATCTTAAAGTCATTAGATACAACGCAAGACCACTAAAATATGTAACCTGCAACTCAGTTAATCATAGAATCAGAGATCACAGAACTTTATGGTACAGAAGGATGCCATTCAATTCACCTTGTCTGTGCCGGCTGGAAAAGAGCTATCCAGCCTAATCCCACTTGCCAGCTCCTGGTCTACAGCCTTGTAGGTTACAGCACTTCAAGTGCATATCCAAGTACTGTACTTTTTTAAATGTGATGAGGGTTTCTGCCTCTACCACCCTTTCAGGCAGAGAGTTCCAGATCCCCACCACCCTCTGGGTGAAAAAGGTTCTCTTCAAATCACCTCTAATCCTTCTACCCATTACTTTAAATCTATGCCCCCTGGTTATTGACCTCTCAGCTAGGGCAACTAAATCCTTCCTATCCACTCTATCTAGGCCCCTCATAATTTTATACACCTCAATCAAGTCTCCCCTCGGCCTCCTCTGCTTCAAAGAAACAACCCCAGTCTACCCAATCTTTCTTCAGCTAAAATTCTCCAGTTCTGGCAACATCCTCGTAAATCTCCTCTGTACCCTCTCCAGTGCAACCACATCTTTCCTGTAATATGGTGACCAGAACTGTATGCAGTACTCTAGCTGTGGCCTAACTAGTGTTTTATATAGTTCTAGCATACCCTTTCTGCTCTTATATTCTATGCCTTGGCTAATAAAGGAAAGTATCCCGTATGCCTTCTTAACCACCTTTTTTTTATTCGTTCATGGGATGTGGGCATCACTGGCAAGGCCAGCATTTATTGCCCATCCCTAATTGCCCTCGAGAAGGTGGTGGTGAGCCGCCTTCGTGAACCGCTGCAGTCTATGTGGTGAAGGTACTCCCACAGTGCTATTAGGGAGTTCCAGGATTTTAACCCAGCAACGATGTCCTGCTACCTTCAGGGATCTGTGGACATGCACTCCAAGGTCCCTCTGTTGCTCTACACTTCTCAGTATCCTACCATTTATTGCATATTCCCTTGCCATGTTAGCCTTCCCCAAATGCATTACCTCACACTTCTCTGGATTGAATTCCATTTGCCACTTAACCACCCACTTGACCAGTCCATTGATATCTTCCTGCAGTCTACGGCTTTCTTCCTCACTATCAATTACACGGCCAATTTTTGTATCATCAAACTTCTTAATCATGCCCCCTACATTGAAGTCTAAATCATTGATGTATACCACAAAAAGCAAGGGACCTAGTACTGAGCCCTGTGGAACTCCACTGGCAACAGCTTTCCAGTCACAAAAACATCCATCAACCATTACCCTTTGCTTCCTGCCACTGAGCCAATTTTGCATCCAACTTGCCACTTTCCCTCGGATCCCGTGAGCTTTTACTTTTCTGACCAGTCTGCCATGTGGGACCTTGTCAAATACAGTACTTGCTAAAATCCATGTAGACTACATCAAACGCACTACCCTCATCAACCCTCCGAGTTACCTCCTTAAAAAATTCAATCAAGTTAGTCAGACACGACCTTCCTTTAACAAATCTGTGCTAACTGTCCTTGATTAATCCGTGCCTTTCTAAATGACGATTAATACTGTCCCTCAGAATTTTTTCCAACAATTTGCCCGAGGTTAGGCTGACTGGCCTGTAATTACTCGGTTTATCCCTTTCTCCCTTTTTAAACAATGGAATGACGTCAGCAGTTCTCCAGCACCACACCTGTAGCCAGAGAGGATTGTAAAATGATGGTCAGAGTCTCCACTATTTCCTCCCTTGCTTCTCTCAACAGCCTGCGATACATTTCATCCGGGCCTGGCAATTTATCTACTTTCAAAGATGCTAAACCCTTTAATACTTCCTCTCTCACTATGTTTATCACATCTAATATTTCATAATCCTCCTCAACTACAATGTCTGCATTGTCCCTCGCTTTTGTGAAGACAGACGCAAAGTATTCATTAAGAACCATACCCACAAACTTCTACACACAAACTTCCTTTTTGGTCTTTAGTTATCCTCTTGCCCTTTATGTATTTATAAAACATCTTTGGGTTTTCCTTGATTTTACTTGCTAATATTTTTTCATGCCTTCTCTTTACTTTCCTAATTTCCTTTTCAATTTCACCCCTGCACTTTCTATACTCCTCTAGGCTTTCTGCAGTATTTAGCTCTCTGTATCTGACATAAGCTTCCCTTTTTTGCCCTCTCCTACCCTGTATGCCCCTTGACATCCAGGGGGCTCTAGATTTGTTAGTCCCATCCTTTCTCTTTGTGGGAACATATTTGCTCTGAACTCTCACCATCTCCTCTTTGAATGCCTCCCTCTGCTCTGACACCTTCAAGTAGCTGTTTCCAGTCCACTTCCGCTAAATCACATCTCAGCTTAGTAAAATTGGCCTTTCCCCAATCAAGAACTTTTACTCCTGATCTATCGTAGTCCTTTTCCATAACTACGCTAAATCTAACTGAACTATGATCACTACCACCAAAATGCTCTCCCACTGATACCCCTTCAACCTGCCCAGCTTCATTCCCTAAAATTAAGTCTGGAACTTCCCCCTCTCTTGTTGGGCTTGCTGCGCACCGGCTAAAAAGTTCTCCTGAATGCATTTTAAGAATTCCATGCCCTCTGTACCTTTTACACTAATTCTATCCCAGTTAATACTAGGGTAGTTGAAATCCCCTGCTATTACAGCCCTATTGCTTTTGCACTTCTCAGAAATGTGCCTACATATTTGCTCTTCTATCTCCCCCTGACTATTTGGGGGTCTATAGTATACCCCCAGCAGTGTAATTGCCCCATTTTTGTTTTTCAGTTAAACCCATATGGCCTCATTTGATGATCCTTCTAACATATCATCCCTACTCACAGCTGTAAATGTTTCTTTAACCAATATTTTAACTCCCCCCTCCTTTTTTATCCCCCTCTCTATCTCATCTGAAAACCCTTTAATCAGAAATGTTGAGCTGCCATTCCTGCCTTTCTTTCAGCCATGTTTCAGTCATCACTTACTGAAAATTCAACTCTAAACCAATCGCAAGGTCAAAAATTAATTCCCCAGGGCTTTCTTTAATCTTTCTTAGGATTAACCAGTTGTCAAGTGGTACAGCACACATTTCACCCTAAAGTGAGGAAAGATCATCATAAGACGGTTGGTCCACAGCGCATGCTGAAGGAGGATGGCCGTGAGCAAGCAGCAAAAAAGAGAATAAACATTCCAGGCTTAAGACAAAAATAATTTTTTTTTTTTTTTTTTTTTTTTTTTAAAAAAAAGTATCATTCCAATATTTAGAAGTACAGTACTCCAGAGTTCTCTATATATTTATCAAGCCCCAACCTCATTTGTTCCTTGATAAATAAGGTAAAAGTGCAGTTGAAAGATCATTGCAACGAATGGTACCTTCACCACACTGACTGCAGTGGTTCAAGAAGGCGGTTCACAACCACCTTCTCAAGGGCAATTAGGGATGGGCAATAAATGCTGGCCTTGCCAGCGACACCAAAATCCCATAAACAAATAAAAAAGGCAAAACTCAAATTTTATTTCCAACCTGAGTTACTCCAATCCTAACATCCCGGTTCACAGAGCTGCCTCCTTTCAGAATCTCTCCACTGACACGCAAGAACCCACTGCCTCCTCGCAGGAAACCAGAAGCCAGCAAGTCCATTGCTTCCTCCAGCGAGGTTTTACGAACAACCTGCCTTGCACCTGAGAGAAATAAGAAGAATTAATGTCAATTAAAAAGCACTGAACTCGTGTGCTACAGTGGCTTACAACAGAGGTTTTTCCTATATATCTTCTAGCTTATCAACTAATCTTCTTATAGGGAAGATTGAATCTATGATATTAAAATATAGAGACTCAATGCAGGCACTACATGTTGGTCAATACTAAGACACTGGAATTCAAATCCTAGTTTCATGTAACCCAAGAAAAATTGAGAAGCTCGTTAGTTGAGCACCAGACTCAGGCCCAGAAAGTCCTGGGCTTGAATCCCTGCAGCGTTCACTGAATCTTTAATTCATATGAAGTGGCTGAAATGAATGGCATGCGTGAGAAAACAACGAACAAGAGACTACTCGCACACACGCATGTTTTTTCTAGAGAGTAAATATCCAATCCAAGCTGGATTGTGTACACAATACCAAGTAGAGGACAAGTGCTCACCAGGAGGGAAGGATGACTGGGATTCTCCTTAATTTATATTGTGCACTTAATGTAGAAAAATGTCCCACGGTACTCCAAAGGAAGCATATCGAGACAAAAATGAAGGCAGAGCCAAATAAAGAAATATTGGGGGGCCCCGCGGGGGTGTTGACCAAAAGCTTGCTCGAAGAGGTGGCTTTTAAGGAGGGTATCAAAGGAGTAGAGGGAGTGAAGAGGTGGAGGGCCTTAGGGAAGGAATTCCCGAGCGTGTGGCTTAGACAGCTGAAGGCACTGCCGCCAATGGGGTACGAACAAGAGGCCAGGGTTGGAGGAATGGAGAGTTCTGGAGGGTTTGTAGGGCTGGAGAAGGTTGCAGAGATAGAGAGCAGCAAGGCCATGAAGGGATTTAAACACGAGAATGATAATATTAAATAGGCATTGAGGGACCGGGAGACAGCGAGGACAAGAACGATATGAGTGGGACTTGGTGTGGGATAGGGCACAAGGAGCAGAGTTTGGATGAGCTGAATGTTACTGGCCAGGAGAGCACTGGAATAGTCAAGTCCAACAGTGGCAATGGCATGGATGTGCTGAGTTTGGGGTGGGGGTGAGCAATGTTATGTCGGTGGAAGGCAGGCGATTACAATTAGAGAACAGTGCTGACAGTAGCTCCAAGGAGGCCTAGAACATGTTATGATACAGAGTGCAAGCAGCACCATCCAGAAGGCCTGGCTGGGACAAATAAGGTTTAAATTGTATGAAATGTTTAACATTTCTACAAAATTCAAAACCTCATTTTAACATGTTGCTGAGTTAAACACCCACTTTAAAATTAGACATAGCTTGTTAAAAAAAGAGACATAAGCAGGCAGTGATACACACAATCTGACTGAAGCTGAACAGTTGGATTAACCCATTTTTAAAAAGCATTTTACCTGGATTACTTCAGGCTCACTAAAATCACTGTGGGCATAACATCAATAGTCAATTTTACCAGATACAGCCATCTAGAAATAAACGTTAAATCTATTATCTTGTTAGTTACTTTGACGTTGAAATCGTACTTCAGAATCCAAATTGGTTCAAATACAATTATTACAAAAAATTCCATCTGCCCAAATATAGCACCTACCTGGGCCCTGCTTAGGCACCACAGCTGTAGCCAGAATAGCACCCAGCAATTTCGAAACAGATACACGTACATCATAATTAGAACCTTCAAACGCTTTAAAGCAAAGTGTAGCAACATTCTCGAGTTCGGTGGTCCACATAAACACAGCTTCATTTTGAAGTTCCAAAAGACACTAAAAAACAAAAATATTACGATACTGTGAGAATTCACATTGTGGCAATCATTGTAATGAGTCAACTGGGAGCACCACTGCAACACTATACACAAATTCTACTGAAACTATTCTGGTAAACCTTTCAATGTTAATGCATAACTTCACCATATCTTAAAACAAGATGTTAAACATTTTGAAACATCTGTCCTTTTTAAAAATTAACTGTTCAAGAATTATTTTTTACAAAGCAACAATCACACAAGATCAGTTAAGACACTATATGCAGCTCAGGAACTCATCCTCTCGGGCACAAAATATGCATGTCTGAGTGGGAAAGGTGGGTGGTGGCGGGGGAATAAACAACAAGGAGACAGTATGGTGAAAAGCACAGATGAAGCATGACCTAACATCCTCAAAAAAATTGTGATCAGTGCACATTTATCAGCACCTTTTCAGTCACCATTCATTACCATGTTTTATGATTTTAAATTGCCATGGTGTAAAAAAAAGCATAAATTAGATTCTAGCACATCTTCTGGTGAAAGGCTACAGAAGCAGCATTGGCAGAGGCCCAGAAGCAGGTCATTGGCCCGTCCTTTGCCCAATGAGGAGAGGTCAATGTGAAATTAGGCTACGAGATAAAAATACATAGAAATACTTGAGGTTACAACACAGAAACAGGTCATTCTGCCAAATCAGTCTGTGTCAATGTTGGCCTTCCACAAGAGCCAATAGTTATAATCATATTTATCCACCCTGTTCCCATATCCCTGCAACCCCTTTTGCTTCATCCATTTATCCAATCTAATCTTGAATATTGACATAGTTTCTATCTCAACCACTAACCCTAGAATTGAATTTCACAGCCTCACAACTCATTATAGAATCATAGAAAGTTACAGCACAGAAGGAGGCCATTTTGGCCCATTGTGTCTGCGCAGGCCAACAAAGAGCTATCCAGCCTAATCCCACTTGCAGCTCTAGGTCCGTAGCCCTGCAGGTTACAGCATCCCAAGTGCACATCCAAGTACTTTTTAAATGTGGTTAGGGTTTCTGCCTCTACCACCCTATCAGACAGTGAATCCCAGACCCCCACAACCCTCTGGGTGAAGAAATTTCCTCTCAAATCCCCTCTAAACCTTCCACCAATTACTTTAAATCTATGCCCCCTGGTTTTTGACCCTTCAGCTGAGGGAAATAGGTCCTTTCTACCCACTTTATCTATGCCCCTCATAATTTTATACACCTCAATAAGGTCTCCCCTCAGCCTCCTCTGTTCCAAGGAAAACAGACCCAGCCTATCCAGTCTTTCCTCATAGCTAAGATTCTCTACTCCCGGCAACATCCTTGTAAATCTCCTCTGTACCCTCTCTAGTGCAATCACATCTTCCCTGTAATGTGGTGACCAGAACTGCACACAGTACTCTAGCTGAGGCCTAACTAGTGTTTTATACAGTTGAAGCATAACCTCCCTGCTCTTGTATTCTATGCCACGGCTAATAAAGGCAAGCATTTCGTATGCCTTCTTAACCACCTTATCTACCTGGCCTGCTACCTTCAGGGATCTGTGGACATACACTCCAAGGTCCCTTTGTTCCTCTACACTACTCAGTGTCCTAACATTTAATGTGTATTCCCTTTCCTTGTTAGCACTCCCTGTGGTAAACCACTAATCTGCCTGTACAGAACATGTCTGGGCATGCCTCAGCTGGCTCCGCCCCTGGCTCCACCCCTAAGCCCAGGTATAAAGGTGATTGACCTCCAGTCCCCCTGGCTTTAAGGATCGGTCTACCAGCAGAGGCATGCTCGTATTCTTTTGTTAATAAAAGCCTACTTGTTATAAGTTTAACTCTTAGTCTTCTGGAGTTATTGATGGCGCATCAATTTTATTAACAAAAGGTTTTGAAATGGAGCAAATCCTGAAACCGGAACGCCTGGAACTGGACCCTCAAACGGCGGATGCATCAAATAACTTCGAGCACTGGCTGAGCTGCTTCGAAGCATTCCTGCAGGCCTCCAGCACTACCGTCAGGACCGAAGCCGACAAACTGCTAGTACTGAACTCACGGGTGAGCCACCAAGTATATTCGATTATCCGAGATGCTGTGTCCTACACGGCCGCTATCACGATACTAAAAGAACAATATACTAAGCCAGTCAACGAGGTCTACGCTAGACACCTCCTGGCTACCCGCAAACAGCGACCCGGGGAATCGGGTGACGAATACCTACGGGCACTGAGAGTCCTTGGCCGGGACTGCAAGTGCAAATCGGTGACGGCCGCGGAAAATACTGATGACCTAATCAGAGACGCCTACGTCGCCGGCATCAGGTCCAGCTACACTCGACAGAGACTGCTAGAGCAAAGTGGGCTCAACCTGCAGAAGGCTGTGGCCCTTGCTAACTCGCTGGACATGGCCCTCCGAAACATGGATGCCTACCCCACCGACCATACGGCCCTCCCCGCCCCATGGATGTCGCGGGGGCCGCCATCTTGGGACACGGTAAGGCCACAGGCCTGCGCCACGCCACCACCGCCACGGCCCACCTGCAGCCCAACTACAGCTGCGATGTCCAGAGGCTCAAAGTGCTATTTCTGTGGCCAGGCCAAGCACCCCAGATAACACTGCCCGGCGAAGGACGCGATCTGCTCCAAATGCGGAAAGAAGGGGCACTATGCCAAAGTGTGCAGGGCGAAACCGACCAACTCCAGCAGCGCCGCGTGTGAGCCGTGCAGGTCGCCATCTTGGACACCACCAGCCGCGTGTGAGCCGTGCGGGCCGCCATTTTGGACATCACCAGCCGCGTGTGAGCGGTGCGGGCCGCCATCTTGGACGTCACTTTGGGACCAGGCCCGACTCCCCCACTGCCTCGCGCGAGTACAACAGCGACCCACCGACCTCAACGATGGCCTCCATCATCCTGGACCAATCCAGGCCTCACCAACTGGCCAGGTCCACGATGGACATCAAGGTAAACGGTCACGCAACAAACTGTCTATTTGACTGCGGGAGCACGGAGAGCTTTATCCACCCCGACACGGTGCGACGCTACTCCCTATCAGTCACGCCCACGCGCCACCGGGTCTCTATGGCCTCCAAGTCCCATACGGCGGACGTCGGCGGCTACTGTGTAGCGACCCTGACAGTAATGGGCACAGAGTACAAAGACTTCAAACTCCTTGTCCTGCCACAGCTCTGCGCTGCTGTGCTACTGGGACTGGATTTCCAGTGCCACCTAGAGAGTGTCACGATGGCGTACGGCGGGCCCCTGCCCCCACTTACAGTCTGCAGCCGGCAAAATTTAAAACAACCGCCGCGCACAATATGCAGCCTATCCACCCTGAAAGTCAGCCCCCCCCCGTTGTTTGCTAATCTCGCCCACGACTGCAAGCCCATCGCAACAAAAAGCAGGCGGTACAGTGCTGGGGATAGAAGCTTCATTAAAATAGAAGTAGAGAGACTCCTGTGGGAGGGGATTATCGAGGGCAGCACCAGCCCATGGCAAGGTGGTCGTGAAGACCGGCGAGAAACAGCGCCTGGTCATTGACTACAGTCAAACAATCAATAGGTATACCCAATTAGACGCATACCCCCTTCCCCCCATATCTGATGTGGTCAATCAGATTGCACAGTACCGGGTATTCTCTACCATTGACCTGAAGTCGGCATACCACCAACTCCCTATCAGGCCTGAAGACCGCCAGTATACTGCCTTCGAGGCAAACGGCCGCCTCTACCACTTCCTCAGAGTCCCCTTCGGCGTCACCAACGGGGTCTCAGTCTTCCAAAGGGAGATGGACCGGATGGTTGACCAGAACGCGCTGCAGGCCACTTTTCCCTACCTGGACAATGTCACCATCTGCGGCCATGACTAGCAGGGCCATGACGCCAATCTAGAAAAATTCCTCCGAACAGCCCAGCGCTTAAATTTGACACACAACAAAGAAAAGTGTATGTTTCGCACCACCCGCCTCGCTATCCTTGGCTGTGTAGTGGAAAACAGAGTCATCGGCCCCGACCCCGACCGAATGCGCCCCCTTCTGGAACTACCCCTGCCTCACTGCCTCAAAGCCCTGAAGAGATGTCTGGGGTTTTTCTCTTATTACGTGGACAAAGCCCGGCCCCTTATCAAGTCAACCTCCTTCCCCCTGGCGGCAGAGGCCCGTGCAGCCTTCACCCGCATAAAAGAGGACATTGCAAAGGCTACAATGCACGCCATGGACAAGTCGATCCCTTTCCAAGTGGAGAGCGATGCGTCTGACTTCGCCCTGGCCGCAACCCTTAACCAGGCGGGGAGACCCGTGGCCTTCTTTTCACGAACCCTCCAGGGCCCCGAAATTAGACACTCCTCAGTCGAAAAGGAGGCCCAGGCTATAGTGGAGGCTGTACGGCATTGGAGGCATTACCTGGCCGGTAAATGCTTCACCCTGCTCACTGACCAACGATCAGTAGCATTTATGTTCAATAACAAGCAGAGGGGCAAAATCAAAAACGACAAGATATTGCGGTGGAGGATCGAATTATCCACCTACAATTATGATATCTTATACCGGCCCGGGAAACTTAATGAGCCCCCGGACGCCCTATCCCGTGGAACATGTGCCAACGCACAGGTCGATAGGCTACGGGCCCTCCACAACGATCTCTGCCACCCGGGGGTCACCAGGTTTTTCCACTTCATTAAGGCCCGCAACCTGCCTTACTCCATCGAGGAGGTCAGGACCATGACCAGGAACTGCCAAGTCTGTGCCGAATGCAAACCGCACTTTTATAGGCCAGACAGGGCGCACCTGATAAAAGCCACCCGCCCCTTCGAGCGCCTAAGCGTAGATTTTAAAGGGCCCCTCCCCTCCTCTGACCGCAACACGTACTTCCTCAACATCATTGACGAGTACTCCAGTTTCCCGTTCGCTATCCCCTGCCCGGACATGACCAGCGCCACAGTCATCAAATGTCTCAATGACCTCTTCGCCATATTCGGTTTTCCCAGCTACATCCATAGTGACAGGGGCTCGTCGTTCACGAGCGACGAGCTGCGCCAGTACCTGCTCGAAAAAGGGATAGCCACGAGCAGGACCACCAGCTACAACCCCCGGGGTAACGGACAAGTAGAAAGGGAGAACGCGACAGTGTGGAAAACCGCCATGCTAGCCTTGAAGTCCAGAGGCCTCCCAACCTCCCGCTGGCAAGAAGTCCTCCCCGATGCGCTTCACGCCATACGGTCACTACTCTGTACCGCCACGAATGCCACCCCTCACGAGAAAATGTTCGTCTTCCCTAGGAAATCCACCTCAGGGACATCGCTACCGCCATGGCTGACGTCTCCAGGGCCAGTCTTGCTCAGGAAGCACGTGAGGAGCCATAAAACAGACCCCCTGGTCGAAAGGGTCCACCTCCTCCACGCCAACCCACAATATGCATACGTGGCGTATCCTGACGGGCGGGAGGACGCGGTCTCCATACGAGACCTCGCACCCTCAGGTGCGACCAAAAACACCATTACCCACGACACACCCCTAGAAGGGAATCCACATCTAACCCAAGTAGACGGCACGCCAGGGCCCTGTGACCCACCCTTATACACCCACCGACCCCGCACCCACGAAGACGACACGCCGGTGCTCCGGCCCACGCGGGAAACGGCCGCGTGAAAAGAACCGCCGCAGCCGGCACCACGACGATCACTACGGTAGACAAGACCCCTGGAGAGACTTGCCTATACGAACTTCTGAGACACTTCACCCCGCCGGACTCATTTTAAACAAGGGGTGAATGTGGTAAACCACTAATCTGCCTGTACAGAACATGTCTGGGCATGCCTCAGCTGGCTCCGCCCCTGGCTCCACCCCTAAGCCCAGGTATAAAGGTGATTGACCTCCAGTCCCCCTGGCTTTAAGGATCGGTCTACCAGCAGAGGCAAGCTCGTATTCGTTTGTTAATAAAAGCCTACTTGTTATAAGTTTAACTCTTAGTCTTCTGGAGTTATTGATGGCGCATCACTCCCCAAATGCATTACCTCACAATTCTCCGGATTGAATTCCATTTGCCACTGTTCTGCTCACCTGACCAATTTATTGATATCTTCCTGCAGTCTACAGCTTCCTTCTTCAGTATCAACCACACTGCCGATTTTAGTATCATCTGCAAACTTCTTAATAATACCCCCTATATTCAAGTCTAGATCGTTGAAATATACCACAAAAAGGGACCTAGTACCCACTACATCAAACGCACTACCCTCATCTACCCTCGTTACCTCCTCAAAAAATTTAACCAAGTTTGTCAGACACGACCTTCCCTTAACAAATCCGTGCTGACTATCCTTGATTAATCCATGTCTTTCTAAATGAAGATTTATCCTGTCCTTCAGGCTTCCTTCCAATAATTTTCCCACCACTGAGGTTAGGCTGACTGGTCTGTAATTACTCAGTCTATCCTTTTCTCCCTTTTTAAACAAGAATACCACATTAGCAGTCCTCCAGCACCATACCTGAAGCCAGAGAGGATTGAAAAATGATGGTCAGGGCCTCTGCTATTTCCTCTTTTGCTTCACAGCCTGGGATACATTTCATCCGGGCCTGGGGATTTATCCACTTTTAAAGCTGCTAAACCCCTAAATACTTCCTCTCTCACTATGTTTATTTAATCTAATATTTCACACTCCTCCCCCCCCCCCCCGATAGCAATGTCTGCGTCGCCCCTCTCCTTTGTGAAAACAGACGCAAAGTATTCATTAAGAACCCTACCGACGTCTCCCACCTCCACACACAGATTACCCTCATGATCCCTAATAGGCCCTACCCTTTCTTTAGTTATCCTCTTACTCGTAATATATTTATAAAACATCTTTGGGTTTTCCTTGATTTTACTTGCCAAGAACTTTTCATGCTCTCAGAATAAGTTTCTGATGCCCTGTTATAAATCTCTTACATTTAATCTTATATCTGTGATCCCTTGTACTTGACCCCCTCAACTATTGTATAGTCTTCTTCAATCAACTCTGTCCCATCCTTTCATAATTTAAAACACTATCATATTGCCCCATTATCTGCACTGTTCCAACAAAAAAAGATGTAGTTTTCAAGCACTTCTTCAAATTTGTATTTCCTCATACTAGATGGCATCCTAATGAATCTGCTTTATACCCTCTCTAAAGCATCACCATGCTTCATATAGTGTGGAGCCCAATAATCCACACAGTACTTTAAGGTCTTGCTGAGGTCTTGTACAGGCTGGTCATTACCGCTTGGATTTTATATTCTATACATAGAAACATAGAGATAGGAACAGGAGTAGGCCATTCGGCCCTTCGAGCCTGCTCCGCCATTCAATGAGATCATGGCTGATCTTCGTCTGAGATCATAGCTGATCTTACCAGTTCAGTACCCCGTCCCCGCCTTTTCTCCGTAACCCTTAATCCCCTTAGCCTTCAGAAATATATCCAATTCTCTCTTGAAAATATTTATTGAATTAGCCTTCACAGCCCTCTGTGGCAGGGAATTCCACAGGCTCACCACTCTTTGAGTGAAGAAATTCTTCCTCATCTCTGTTTTAAATGATTTGCCCGCTATTTTTAGACTGTGGCCCCTGGTTCTGTGCTCCCCGGCCATTGGAAACATTCTCTCTGAATTCAGCCTGTCCAGGCCTGCCATAATTTTATATGTTTCGATGAGATCCCCTCTCAATCTTCTAAACTCCAGTGAGTACAAGCCCAAACTATTTAATCTCTCTTCGTAGGTCATTCCCGCCATTCCAGGTATCAGCCTGGTGAATCGCCGTTGCACTCTTTCCATGGCAAGAACATCCTTCCGCAGATGGGGCGACCAAAACTGTACACAATACTCCAGATGCGGTCTCACCAGCACCTTGTACAGCTGTAGTAAGGTATCCCTATTCCTATACTCGAACCCCCTTGATATGAAGGCCAACATACCATTTGCCCTCTTAATCGCCTGTTGCACCTGCATGCTCTCCTTCAGTGACTGGTGCACAAGAACACCCAGGTCCCTCTGCACTTCCCCATCTCCCAATCTATTGCCATTTAGATAATAATCTACCCTCCTGTTTTTACCCCCAAAGTGGATAACCTCGCATTTATCCACATTATAGTGCATCTGCCACGTATCCGCCCATTCCCCCAACCTGTCCAAATCGCACTGTAGCCTCCTGACATCCTCATCAGAGCCCACCCCTCCTCCTAGTTTAGTGTCGTCAGCGAATTTGGAAATATTGCATCCAATTCCCTGATCCAGATCATTTATATATATTGTGAACAGCTGGGGTCCCAGGACAGATCCTTGCGGCACCCCGCTGGTCACTGCCTGCCACTCCGAAAACGAGCCGTTTATTCCAACTCTCTGTTTTCTATCCGCCAGCCAGTTCTCTATCCACGTTAATACTTTGCCCCCAATCCCATGAGCCTTAATTTTGCATGATAATCTTTTGTGTGGAACCTTATCGAAGGCTTTCTGGAAGTCAAGGTACACCACATCCACTGGCTCTCCCCCCATCTATTTTACCAGTTACTTCCTCAAAAAATTCCAGCAGATTAGTCAAACACGATTTACCCTTTGTAAATCCATGTTGACTCTGTCCGATCCTTTCCCCATTTGTCAAGTGCTCCGCTATTTTATCCTTAATAATGGACTCTAGCATTTTGCCCCCTATACCTCATGATAAAATCCAGAATTGCATGAGCTTTTTGTGAATAGAAAAACTGAATTGTCTATGTGTCAAGATGTCTCCTCGAAGTGTTTATGTTATGTATAGGACAGAAAGGGAAGTGAAAAATGGACTATTGCTAACTGTTTTAACCATAGTATGGCCTCATTATTCAGTTCAAATGTAGCCGACAGTAAATAAACTCTAAAAACTGAAGAAATGTATACCTTTGCTGCAGCACAGCGAACAGCCATTGATCGATCTGTCAAGCACGAGCGGGCAGCTTTGTAGATATCTCTGTGACATGGCGCAGCGGTAGCTCCTTGCCCTGAAAGCACCTTCTGCAAACTCAGCATAATCTCATAGCGCCCTTGGGACTAGGTGACAAATCATGCCAGAGACTGATGTTAAAGATTCATTCGTGTCAGCATGACACTATTATACAGCCTCAATAGCTACAAAACAGTAAGTGTGCCAACTTGTATTGAGGCTTAGCACTCTCCTGGAACATTTAGCACATTAATCAATATCAGAAACGTGTAATTATCTGTGTAGAAAGGATTGGCTATATATCAAAACAAGTGAAATTATTTTTTTTTTACCCAGCGCTACCCATATTTACTTTGAAATAGATTCTCTAGACTGTTTTAGAAGAGGTCTTGATCTGAAGCCTCTTCTTACCTCAGCACTTTTCATAGCTTTCAGCAAGTTCCCCACAGTATCCGTGTACGTATTCCCCAACATTCTCCCCAGTTGTTCATACAAGGCCCCCAAACAAGCAACTGCAGCCCTGAAAAACAAGACCAACACACTGAATGAACTGCACTGATTAAACATAAATAATCTATTTGAAAGAAAATTGCTTGTACTGATCTGAAAAAAAACAAGCTTGAAGACAGAAAATGATCTTGATCACACCCTTTTTACTGTAGAAATAACTGGCCTGGTTCCACAAACAAAGAAAATGGTAAATAAGATGCAAAATCAAAAGCTAAAATTATTACCTAGACGATCTGAGCTAGCAAAATACCTCAGGAGGATGGAGGGTCATTGCGTAAATTTCTGTAGTAAGCACAATACATTAGTGGATCATTTAGAGTTTAGATAATTATTATGCAGAAGCTGTAAGAAAGCACAAAGCAAAGCAAATTCTTCCCAGGGAACGGTATTCTACTGGATTGTTTAAAGGAAGATATCAAAGTGGAACTGTGCATTAGAGTCCCAGTATACAATGCCATGGACCAGTGGGATGCAGATCCCATTTCCCCCAAGTTTTTGATTTCAGTTGTGCTGCTGTACAAGGTGTCAAGTGGAGGCCTGGCATTTCCCTACAGGGGCATGGAAAACAACACAGATGAGGCGTGTCCACTCGTGTATACCTGCTTGCAAGTTAGTTTTAGTAATGGCCTGGGTAGCATCTACCCTCTCAGAAATGGAAAGTAGAGAGTCAAAGAAGGGAAAGCAAGAATCTTTGTAAGATTCAGAATTATGTGACAATAGAATACAATACATTTCCTCTTTAAAGCAACAAAGTTTTATTTTTGGGTCATTTAACACAGAGTGGTTTGTCCACTCCAGTTTTCATTAACGTTACTGCATGAGCTCTGCTCTGTAATACAACAGCAGTACTCAAGTTTGTGGTATTGCCATAATCTTTATATTTTCTGGAAAAATAACACTTACAGTTTGGTAGGTAGGTAACTTGGCGAGTCATCCTTACTCCTAATGATGTCATTGCACTTGTCAATAGTTTGATACACAGAGAATGTGTCACCCACGCAATACAGTAAGGCCAGGTTCTTGGCAATTAGCTTGCGGGCAGGCGGACCTGGTGAGCTCTCCAACAAGGCTGTCAGCTGTTCCACCAGCTTCTTCTGTTTCTCTTTAATATCAGCCTGCCAAGAAAAGGTTCTCAGTAGCAAAGTGCTCTATAATAACTGTGACCAGAAAGACAGACAGACTTTTATTTATATAGCACTTTATAAGTGCTTCACTTAAAATGAATTACTTTGAAGTGCAGTGTTGTTATGCAATCAAACCAGACAGTCAATGTGCACATAGAAAGATTCCACAATCAGCAATGAAATGGATGACCAGTGAATGAGGGAGGAATGCTGGCCAGAATACCAGGAGATACTCCATTCTTCAATTCTGCCATGGGATCTTCAATGTCGACCTGAGCCACCAGAATAGGCAGAGGGAGCCTCAGTTTAATGTTTCATTCAAAACACAGCAGCTCCAATGTGCTCAAGTCCTTACCTCTGCTCATCTCTGCTGGAAGGTTACTTCCCTTTAAAAACACACTTCCTCAGCCCCATCCTCCCCAATCAAAAATGGGGGGTGGGGGAGGAGGACAGCTCTCCACAGCGGTTATCCATGATCTTCCTTAGTTACCCCAAGTCTCATGCTTCAATTGCATGAAAAATGATTGTTCCCAAGCCATCTTTATTTCCTCTTATTTTAAAGAATGCAGATGCACTCTAATGTGGATAAATGTGAGGTTATCCACTTTGGTGGCAAAAACAGGAAGGCAGATTATTATCTGAACGGCAATAGATTGGGAAAAGGTGAAGTGCAACGAGACCTGGGTGTCCTTGTGCACCAGTCGCTGAAGGTAAGCATGCAGGTGCAGCAGGCGGTTAAGAAGGCAAATGGTATGTTGGCCTTCGTAGCGAGAGGGTTTGAGTACAGGAGCAAGGATGTTTTGCTGCAGTTGTACAGGGCCTCGGTGAGACCACATCTTGAGTATTGTGTGCAGTTTTGGTCGCCTTATCTGAGGAAGGATGTTCTTGCCATGGAAGTTCAGCAAAGATTCACCAGACTGATACCTGGGATGGCAGGAATGACGCATGAGGAGAGATTGTGTCGATTGGGCTTATACTCGCTGGAGTTTAGAAGAATGAGAGGGGATCTCATTGAAACTTATAAAATTCTGACAGGACTGGACAGACTAGATGCAGGAAGGGTGTTCCTGATGGCGGGGAGTCCGGAACCAGGGGTCATAGTCTAAGGATAAGGGGTAGGCCATTTAAGACAGAAATGAGGAGGAATTTCTTCACCCAGAGAGAGTGGTGAACCTGTGGAATTCTCTACCACAGAAGGCAGTAGAGGCCAATACATTAAATATATTCAAGAAGGAGTTGGATATATTTCTTAAGGCTAAAGGGATCAAGTGGTATGGGGAGAAAGCAGGGACCGGGTACTGAATTTGGATGATCAGCCATGATCGCATTGAATGGCGGAGCAGGCTCGAGGGGTCGAATGGCCTAATCCTGCTCCTATCTTCTATGTTTCTGATACATACGGGTTAAAAAGCAGCTCCCAGGGAAAGCTTCGGTGGACAGGTTGGTCAAAAAAGTGAGATGTGAATTGGGGTTTCTTAGTTTGAAAATCTTAAGCTCTCTGAAGCATTGGATGGCACAGTGCATTATACCACCACTTGAACCTTGATTCAAATTCAGCACCTTATTAACAAAAAGTGGTAAAACTTTTGAAAAACCTCCATATTCTGAAACTTATTGAGAAAAGCACAAAAATATCTGACTTAAAAAAAATTCCATAACCTGACATCATGTCATTCAGATCTCCAAATCTGAACCTTGGTATTTCATTACCATTTTAAACACGGCCTTCAACGAGAGTTTTCATAAAACCTAGTATGTCAGGCACTCCTCAAATGGGTTCTGCAGGTACATTGACACAGTTTTGGTGGAATTCTATTCTTAATTTATCAATCTGAGCACTATGACTTCCACTGCAATCACAAATATACTGTGCATTGAAAAGGAAATGTACACGTTCAGGTATGTCTTAAGTACATACCAAAAATAATTAGCATTTGTGGGTCAGGTGTTTTAATTATCTACATTTAAGGGTTTATACTGTCGACTGAGATAAGTGATTTGCAGAAATACTTGTAATCACCAACACCTCTATCAAACATCACTACCAACAGCCAAGCAACTTAATGAGATTCCTATACCATAGGCATGGTTGGAAAGCAAAGTAGTAGCTGAATGATTCACATCCTGGACGTGCAGAAGATGGTAACAGTTGTTCTACATTAACAGAAACAAAATAGTATCACTACATTTGGGCAGGACTGCACCATACTGTCTTTGCATTAACAAAATTCTGCATTTGCTCACAGTTCTCCACCTAATTAGTTCATGATCTCATTTGTGCCAGTCACACTGGGCTGGTCTTGTGTACCTCCCATAAATTAAATCAACAGCAACAAAGTCTTGCGAGTAGATTCTCTGCTCACTTATCAGTACGAGGTGACCTAATAAAGAAAGTCACTTGTAACCGTCACACCTCTGAACTGTCACCTTAGTTTAATTAATAGAACCTGAAAGTTGTGCGTTCAATCTCCAGTATAGACTTGTGTAACTTATCTAGACAACAGTACAGAGGAATGTTGCATTATCAGAGGGGCTTGGGCATCATTTTCGGCCACAAGTTAAGTTTGAAAACCTACATCTTCTCCATCACAAGACCGCTTATTTCCATCTTAGCAACACTGCCTGCCTCCATCCCACCTCAGTCCCTCCACCACCAAAACCCTTACCCAGGCTTTTGGCACCTCCAGACTAGATTATTCCAATACTCTTCTTGCTGGCCTTCCTTTAGCCACACTTTATAAACTCCAAATTTATTCAAAATGCAGCTGCCTGTATCCTGTACAGCACAGCCCTCCTCATCTAACATTCTTGTCCTCAATGACCTACTGGCTCTAAGTTTTCAAACACAAAGTTTAGAATCTTTGTCTTCAACTCCCTCCATGGTCTTGTTCAACCCTACCTCTACAACCTTCTCCAGACTTACTTTCCTTGCAACACCCTCTGGCCTGCTGTGCAGCCCTCCCGTCATTCACCCCACCACTGTGACAGAGTCTTCAGTCAACCTCTCTACCTAAATATCTCCACCTCTCTACTTCTCTGTTCTCCTTCAAAAGCATTTCAAAAGCCATCTTTACAAACAATCACCCACTCTAAATGATCTCTCATGGCTTGGAGTATCATACCTCCTAAGGGCACTACATAAATGCAGGTTGTCATCACCAACTTCCTGATGAGATGTTAAGCTGTGGCCCTACCTGCCTGCTCAGGTGGGTGCAAGAAGTCCAATGACACTATTTGACGAGCGGAAGTTCTCCCAGTGCCCTGGCCAACATTAAACCAGTAAAACCAGACTATTCAGTTATTTACCTAATCGTTGTTTGAGGCTCCTGCTTTGCCTATGCAAGAGGCTGCACTTCAAATTGGTTATTATGCCTTTTGGGATATTCTGACATCAAAAGTGTTATATAAATGCAAATTCTCTTTCTTTCTTCTACGAAAGCAATTTTACATATACTCAGACTGAAGAACACTGCATAACAAAGACATTTTTGCAGCTTTAAAAAATTGCGTAACATTTTACCTTACTGGCAGCCACCAAAAGTTTCTGCAAGAATCGAAGCCATTCAAAAACAAACTCTGGTTTCTTTGATTCACTCAATTGACTATAAAGCTCCTCATTGAACAGCAGGCCATGTGCTTGCTCCATGCCTCTGCCAGACTTTTCTTCCAATAGTCACTGAAACTTCACAAATGACAGTAAACGAGAACCGAAAGTCCTGGCATTCTTTCAGTTCCTGCAACACAAAAATAAGAAAACCATTAACAGTCTGGGCCCATCACATTAACTGGTTCAACAATAAATCAATGCAAAACCATTTTGCCACAAATGAAATTATTTTTCATTTCAAGGTTAATCAAACAATGTTAGAAGAAAACTGTAAAGAATTTACATTTATTATATAAAGAACAGTCCTCTAATATTGAGCCCTCATAGGAACAGGAGTAGGCCATTTAGCCCCTTGTTCCACCATTCAATGAGATCACGGCTGTGACCTAACTCCATATACCCGCCTATGCCCCATATCCCTTAATACCTTTGGTTAACAAAAATCCATCAGTCTCAGATTTAAAATTAACAATTGATCTAGCATCAATTGTCGTTTGCAGAAAGAGTTCTAAACTTCTACCACCCTTTGTGTGTAGGAGTGTTTCCTAATTTCACTCCTGAAAGGCCTGGCTCTAATTTTTAGACTATGCCCCCTAGTCCTAGACTCCCCAAACAGTGGAAATAATTTCTCTCTATCTACCCTATCTGTCCCCTTAATATCTTGATAACTTCAATCAAATCGCCCTTTAACCTTCTAAATTCCAAGGAATACAACCCTAATTTGTGTAATCTCTCCTCGTAATTTAACCCTTGAAATCCGGGTATCATTCTGGTTAATCTACGCTGCACTTCCTCCAAGGCCAACATAGCCTTCCTAAGGTGTGGTGCCCAGAACCCTCAGCAAGAATTCATGTTTCTTGTTTCATCTGCACAGTAGAATCAAATTCAAATTGCAAATTATTTTCTCCCAGTTATTTTAAAATGATGGGAACACTTCTGTGCCAATTTATCAATATAATACTAGCATATCTCTCATGGTATTGCTTAAGAGAAGTTGAATATGTTGCTTTATAAGGACAAATGCTAATCAATATAATGCATTATGTATTATCCAGGTAAGAGGAAATCATGTCCTTTTAAAGTCACAAAATCTCTAATTGTCATTGAGTAAATACAACTTCAGCTCAGAGTTGAATTGTTTAGGGAGGGAATTTTGCAGGTTGAGGTCAGAGTTCAATTGTTTTTCAGGCTGCAAGTCAGAATCCAGAATTAATTTACTGGTTTTCTCTCTTCCACTGCCCTCCGAAGTGTGATTGCTAAGGTTTAAGTCACTGGTGACAGACATTCTGACAAAGTTTTTAATCTATTTTCTGTTGGTAGTGAAGTTGTTGTGCACATTCCAAATGACTGACTTGGTTTTTTTTTAAAGATTGCTGGAAAAAAATTGCATATGAACCAATCAGCTGCAAGTAATTTGACTGTCAATACAGGAAGTCCAAAATGAGATAACAAATGCATGCACATATACAGTTTTTATTATATGATGAACATGACAATTTTAAATACATGTCGGTTGTTGAGATTTAGTACATGGAGATTTTATTGATTTTATATCAGTATTGATGCAAGGTTCCTCAGCTCATGAAATAAACTCTTGATACTAAATAAACAGTGCCAAAAAATGTCTAGATGGGTGAGAATTAAAGAGTTAGTCAACAAGTTCTAAGCTCTCTCCATGGTCTTCCAGTTTATTCAGAAAGTTCTCGATTAACTATATTTATTTCAGGAATGATTCAAGAACAACTAATCTTCAATGATTTCAGTGCAATCATACACAAAACTAAAAGAAAGTTTCATTTCCCAAGAGGGCCAAATTTAAATTGTTTCTGATCAAAATTATGTTGCATAAACCTAAAATTTTGATCCAGTAACTAAATAATTTGGTTGGAATTCATGCACACATTGTGAAGAAATAAATCAGAATATGTAACCTCAAATCTATTGTTGCAGCTAAATTATTAATATTAGTAAAGACTATGCCCTAAAACCAGTAAGCATGGGGTGTAGGAGTGTTTCCTAATTTCACTCCTGAAAGGCCTAGGTGGATAAAGGGGAACCAGTGGATGTGGTGTATTTGGACTTCCAAAAGGCATTTGACAAGGTGCCACACAAAAGATTACTGCACAAGATAAAAATCACAGGATTGGGGGTAATATACTGGCATGGGTGGAAGATTGGCTATCTAACAGAAAACAGAGAGTTGGGATAAATGGTTCATTCTCGGGTTGGCAATCAGTAACTAGTGGCGTTCTGTCGGGGTCAGTGCTGGGATCCCAACTCTTTGCAATCCATATTAACGATTTGGAGGAGGGGACCGAGTGCAACGTATCCAAGTTTGCCGACGATACAAAGATGGGAGGGAAAGCAGTGAGTGAGGAGGACATAAAAAACCTGCAAAAGGACATAGACAGGCTAAGTGAGTGGGCAGAAATTTGGCAGATGGAATATAATGTTGGAAAGTGTGAGGTTATGCACTTTGGCAGAAAAAAATCAAAGAGCAAGTTATTATCTAAATGGAAAGAAACTGCAAAGTGCTACAGTACAAAGGGATCTGGGGGTCCTGGTGCATGAAACACAGAAGGTTAGTATGCAGGTACAGCAGGTGATCAGGAAGGCCAATGGAATCTTGGCTTTTATTGCAAGGGGGATGGAGTATAAAAGCAGGGAAGTCTTGCTTCAGTTATACAGGGTACTGGTGAGGCCACACCTGGAATACTGCGTACAGTTTTGGTTTCCATATTTAAGAAAAGATATACTTGCTCTCGAGAGAGTTCAGAGAAGGTTCACTCAGTTGATTCCGGAGATGAGGGGGTTGACTTATGAGGAAAGGTTGAGCCTCTCTCTACTCATTGGAATTCAGAAGAATGAGAGGCGATCTTATCGAAACATGTAAGATTGTGAGGGGGCTTGATCGGGTGGATGCGGGGAGGATGTTTCCACTGATGGGTGAGACTAGAACTAGGGGGCATAATCTTAGAATAAGGGGCTGCCGTTTCAAAACTGAGATGAGGAGAAACTTCTTCACTCAGAGGGTAGTAAATCTATGGAATTTGCTACCTCAGAGAGCTGTGGAAGCTGCGACATTAAATAAATTTAAAACGGAGATAGACAGTTTCCTGGCTGATAAGGGAATTAAGGGTTATGGGGAGCGGGCAGGGAAGTGGACGTGAGTCTAGGTTCGGATCAGCCATGATCCTATTGAATGGAGGAGCAGGCCCGAGGGGCCGTATGGCCTACTCCTGCTCCTACTTCTTATGTTATGTTATTTCATGAATATTATTTATATCTTGAACACACCCTCTATCTCAGTATCATTCATGATGTTACATTATGGCTACATAAAATTGAAATAAACTTGATAACTCACAATTTACTAACAAATTCAGTCACCTATTTATACAAGACCAGTCTCAAGTCATCTGAACACTTACAAGGCATTACTGCTGAATGAAACCAGAAAGCTTTCTAGAAAAAGTACATGTAACCCTCCCATAAATATAACCCAAATCACATCCAGGTCTTAACATATAGAGCTGGAAGGGGATTACTTTTGTGAAATTATGTTATATTTAGACACAGTAACTTAATGTTTACTGTGCAAGGGTGCCTTGCAAGGCTCAACACTGAAACTATAAATTTAGAATATAAAAGTATACAAAACATTTTCAACCCAAGTTGAATCTCCTTTTAAAGTTAGCAGTTGCACGATCACTTGTTATGAACAGCCCACTCATTAAAAAAGATTACAGAGGAATGAATATTCATTCCACCTACGTAATTAAAATGCAAATTGCAATCACAGACTGAATCCACTGTACCACAAGTAATCATTTATTCCTTGAAAGGTATTTTTTTCCTTTCAATGTACCAGGCGAGTAACAGACAATGGCATAATTTCAAAAAGAGCCAAAGAAAGATTTGCATTTATATAGCGCCTTTCACGACCACCGGGCGTCTCAAAAGCGCTTTACAGCCAATGAAGTACTTTTGGAGTGTAGCCACTGTTGTAATGTGGGAAACGCGGCAGCCAATTTGCGCACAGCAAGCTCCCACAAACAGCAAAGTGATAATGACCAAATAATCTGTTTTTGTTATGTTGGTTGAGGGATAAATATTGGCCAGGACACTGGAGATAACTCCCCTGCTCTTCTTCGAAATAATGCCATGGGATCTTTTACGTCAACCTGAGAGCGCAGGCGGGGCCTCGGCTTAACGTCTCATCCGAAAGACGGCACCTCTGACAGTGCAGTACTCCCTCAGCGCTGCACAGAAATGTCAGCCTAGATTTATGTGCTCAAGTCCCTGGAGAAATTCACTATTACTCTGAAAATATATTATACATAATTAGTAACATCTGGGAAACACTATGAAATGCGGATACAAAGACAGTGACTTGATTGGCTTGCCATTGAGCATCATTCCTTAGGTTGCTAAAACTGCGAGTAAGCAACAGCTGCACTTCCAAGAGTTGGATATTCCACAGGGCAGTTGTACTGATAGAGATGATGGCCCAGAGGTACCTGAATTGCAAAGCAAACGCCTGGAAGTGGGTCAACTACTTCTACGAATAATAACTACTACTACTAGTATAAGTACAACAACGACCCACTCACTTGTTCTGACACGTGAATCTCCGAAAGATTCAACACTCCTGTCCTAGATCATCCTTGTAACATGCTCAGCATGGTCTGGGTAATTAAACAGTCTTTCAGATTTAAAAATCAAACTGCAATTTGTTTGAATAAATCCAAGAATTTACTCTGGCATTAGATCTAGGAGCTAAAGAGACACACTTGTATCATTCTTCAGTAAAAATTAAAATAATTTTTCCATTTATACCAGAGGTGAAAATCTGCTGAAACATGCATGGATTTATTGCTCATACATGCATCTTATATATTTATAAAAGCGCCTTTAACATAGACTAGAACTAGGGGGCATAATCTTAGAATAAGGGGCTGCCCTTTCAAAACTGAGATGAGGAGAAACTTCTTCACTCAGAGGGTAGTGAATCCATGGAATTTGCTACCCCAGAGAGCTGTGGAAGCTGCAACATTAAATAAATTTAAAATGAAGATAGACATTTTCCTAGCAGATAAGGGAATTAGGGGTTACGGGGAGAGGGCAGGGAAGTGGACGTGAGTCTAGATTCAGATCAGCCATGATCCTATTGAATGGCGGAGCAGGCCCGAGGGGCCGTATGGCCTACTCCTGCTCCTATTTCTTATGTTTCACAGGAGTATTATAAGACCAAAAATTTGACACCAAACCATATAAGGAGATATTAAGGCAGGTGACCAAAGGCTTGGTCAAAGAAGTAGGTTTTATGGACTGTCTTAAAGGAGGAAAGAGGTAGAGTGGCAGTGTTCTGGACTTATTACATGCAGATAGCACCCTCTGGTGGTACCTATTGTATAGCAGTGATGTTCTGGGCTTATGGACATTACGGACATTTTACATGCAGATAGCACCCTCTGGTGGTGGTTATTGTATTAGCAGTGTTTGTATGTAGCAGAGGTCCTTTGGCCTTTCTACCTTTCTTCCTGTTTGACCCAGGAAGTAGAATTCCAGAAAGAACCTAGCAGACCAATGGAGAATCTGCCATGAGGGATTCTCAATCCAATGTAATCTGACCTCGTATGTTAGGCCAGGCGCAATATCTGTGAGTATCTTTGTCTGTTAGCATGATAGTAACTTTGTCAGCATAGTATTTTGATAACACTATGTTTATAAAAGGTTAATATTTGATATTTACAGAAGTACAGTCCAAATGTTAGTTAGTTATACAATTAGTCTATTCTACTGTTGTAAATATGTTTATATCTTATGTAATATCGAATGTAGAGTACTCAGTTTATGTACAAAACATACTTTGTCTTTGTTTACAGTTTCACAAATTTGTTCAAGTAAAGCTTCAAAACAGTGAAACGGCTTCACGAGGAATTATTTGAATGAGTGTTTAACTTGCTGGATAACTAGATAGGAGCACGTCTAGCGAGGCCAGTACAGGCAGAGAGGTTTAGGCAGGGAATTCCAGAGCTTTGGGCCTAGGCAACAGAAGGCACAGCCATCAATGGTCGAGCGATTATAATCAGGGATGCTCAAGAGGGCAGAATTACAGGAGCGCAGATATCTTGGGGGGTTGTGGGAGATTAGCGAGATAGAGAGGGGCGAGGCCATGGAGGAATTTGAAAACAAGGATGAGAATTTGAAATCGAGGCATTGCTTAGCTGGGAGCCAATGTAGGTCTGCGAGCACAGGAGTGACGGGTGAATGGGACTTAGTGCGAGTTAGGACATGGGCAGCTGAGTTTTGGATGACCTCAAGTTTACGTAGGGTAGAATGTGGGAGGCCAGCCAGGAGTGCGTTGGAATAGTCAAGTCTAGAGGTAACAAATGAGAGTTTCAGCAGTGGATGAGCTGAGGCAAGGGTGGAGACGAGCGATGTTATGGAGGTGGAAATAGGCGGTCTTAGTTATGCTGCAGATGTCGCAGATGTGTGGGAAGCTCATTTCAGGGTCAAATATGACACCAAGGTTGCGAACAGTGTGGTACAGCCTCAGACAGATGTTAGGGAGAGGGAACGGAGTTTGTGGCGGGGATCGAAAACAATGGCTTCGGTCTTCCCAATATTTAATTGGATAAAATTTCTGCTCATCCAGAACTGGATGTCGGACAAGCAGTTTGACAATTTAGAGACCGTGCAGGGGTGGAGGGAAGTGGTAGTGATGTCGTCAGCGTACATGTGGAAACTGACGCGGTGTTTTCAGATGACATCACAAAGAGGCAGCATGTAGAAATCAGAGGGGGCCAAGGATAGATTTTGTAAGTGCAGTTGTAAGAGAGTGGGGAGATTTTTTTCCCCCCCAGGGGTGTATATAGAAGGAAGTAGGGTTTTGGGGGGGGGGGGGCGGGGCTGTGGGTGGAGAGCGATACGAGAAAGTGGTCAGAGACGTCCTTATCTGCGATTGACACGAGTAGGATGTATTACTTCTAGTACTATGTAGAACATACACAAATAGTATAATCAAAAATGGTAATGGCGCTGGTTTAATTGTAACTTAAAAGAGGTGATAATTCAGCTGGCTGTGAAGCTGAGGTGTGCGTGTGTCAGGTGCTCATTTCAACTGGACTGAGGGTGGGTAGAATTTCACTGAAACAAACAATTATTTTTCTCCAACCTGTCTTAAAGACAGCTATACTCTTGCCAAACTATCAGTCTTCCTGCTCAGGCAATCACAAAAACATTCTTTATCTGTACGGAACTCTGGAAATCATGCCTCATTGCAATTTTTGAAACTCTCAAGGGAAGTATCGGTCATCAAAAGTGTGACTTCATTGGTCCAATGCAAGATCAAATTGCTAAATGGAAGAGAAGGATACAGAGGTGTAAAGAAACCCTCATGCTGCAATGCATCCTATGTTTTTGATAATACAGCTTTCAAATTCCCAAGTAAAAGGATAGAAATCATTTAAATGATGGATGCGCAATAAGCAATGGATTACAGATAATAAAAAAAAAGTGACTGGACTGGTAATTGAATTTCACTGAATTATCACTGCTCCATCATGTTTTCTACTTGTACCAGGTACCCTTTGAATTGCATGTCTAACTTTTTTTAAACTGGTTCATTTACTGCTTTGAATTTGGACCACGGGGTCGGCAGCTGCAGCAGTATGTAACTGTTAGCATAAATTATTTACCATAAGCCCAAGTGCACTGTGTGGTATCACAGCAGATATATGGGTCCAGGATCTGCCAAATGCACTGGTAATGCATCAAAATAAGCAGATCTCTTCAAAATGCGATTTCTGCCACTAGCAGCTTGTGTAAATGCACTAGTGACATCTGGTGGCAAGATTAATACTTTTTTTTTTACAAGTTCACTGGATTTCAAAGGAATGTTTGCAGTTGATCCAGACCTCAGAAGAATTGTTAACCCCTTCAGTAGAAAGTATACAGGCAATACTCAAAGCATCAGTTACAGAACCAGTTGCCTTATGGTTAAAGGGGAAATAATGTGTCCACTAAAAAAAATCCACAGCCTTCCTGTATCTTTATATACAGACTGTAAAAACTTACTGAAGGTGGTTTGGAAAAGGCCTGGACAGAAGTTAGCTACATATTAAGTGCACCAGGCAATGCAGCAAACATTACCAGTAATGGAATACATTTGCTGGTTTATCAGATCAGTCTTGATCACTGTAGTACAATAGACCAGAACTAATTTCAAGCCTTGTATAAATGTAACCATTTCTTGCTTGGAGTCACATTCTATTGCTTTACTCTTTCCAAAGCTGAACATTGACCAAAAAAAAAAATGAAAGTAGTAATAGTGCAGACATTGCTCGATGCAGTTAGAATAGGTTTCAGAAATTGTGTTGTGCTTGTGCATTATCAGGAGCAGGATGAAGAACATACAACACATCCTACTGAAACCTTTAACACAAACTGTCAATTAATCATTCGTAATAAGACTAAGATAAATCATGAAGTAGTACACCAGAGGCAATGGTTTAATATCAATATTTCTGCAGCATTTAAACTAAAGTTCAAATTGGGAGGGGAAATGCCATCAATTTTAAATATGGACAACAAACTCAAAGCAGATGATGTCTCACTAGTAATAATTAATTGCACATCCCTCTTTCAGGAGTGCAAAGCATTTTACTGAATGCTCAAAATTGAAACATCAAGGTAAAACAGTTAAAAAGATGAATCCAAATGGAATTTTTAAAAATATGCTTCTTCCCTCAAGTAGCTTCTCATCTGATTAAACCAGAATATGGACAGTTCATTCCTTCCCTCCTCAATGACACTTATTTTTACTAAGTCATGATCATTCCTTGCATCCACACACAGGCTGTTGTATGCTAGAAAGGACCGTTCCCTTCCCCCAAGGAAAATAAAACCACTTATCCTCACAGAAAATCTGTCTGCAACAAACTAAAGTTACGCAAGAAAAGTCCAAAATACAAAGCTCCTTGCTGGCAATAACATTCCAACATTATAGAATCATAGAAAGTTACAGCACGGAAGGAGGCCATTTCGGCCCATCATGTCCACGCCGGCCAACAAAGAGCTATCCAGCCTAATCCCACTTCCCAGCTCTAGGTCCGTAGCCCTGCAGGTTAGAGCATCCCAAGTGCACATCCAAGTACTTTTTAAATGTGGTTAGGGTTCCTGCCTCTACCACCCTTTCAGGCAGTGAGTTCCAGACATCCACAGCCCTCTGGGTGAAGAAATTTCCCCTCAAATCCCCTCTGAACCTTCCACCAATTACTTTAAATCAGTGCCCCCTGGTTTTTTGACCCCTCTGCTAAGGGAAAGAGGTCCTTTCTAACCACTTTATCTAGGCCCCTCATAATTTTATACATCTCAGTAAGATCTCCCCTCAGCCTCCTCTGTTCCAAGGAAAACAGACCCAGCCTATCCAGTCTTTCCTCATAGCTAAGATTCTCTACTCCCGGCAACATCCTTGTAACTCTCCTCTGTACCCCCTCTAGTGCAATCACATCTTCCCTGTAATGTGGTGACCAGAACTGCACGCAGTACTCTAGCTGAGGCCTAACTCGGGTTTTATACAGTTGAAGTATAACCCCCCTGCTCACAAGGCTGATCTTAATAACTGCTTAAGAGTGGTAGAAGTTTAGAACTCTCTTCCACAAACAGCAATTGATGCTAGATCAATTGTTAATTTTAAATCTGAGATTAATAGACTTTTGTTAACCAAAGATATTAAGGGATATGGGGCAAGGCAGTTATATGGAGTTAGATAGATCGCAGATCAGCCATGATCTCACTGAATGGCGGAACAGGCTACAGGGGCTAAATGGACTAATCCTGTTCCTATGCTTAAAATTATTTCGGGAAAACCACCCGCAGATCATAATGTCTCAATTCACTCTTGTGAAATATTCCTGAGCAGTGAATCGCCAAACACATGTACTGAATGAAACACATCAAAATATTTTCCCTTCCCCTTATAATTATTCGGTGGCTTCTTCGGTCCAATTTTATTTGCACAGAACCGTGTGCCATCGAACTATCTCTCCCTCTCTGTACTCTCACCATACACGCTTCAGCTTCACTGTCCGCAACTTAGGCAAAACGTCAGCTACTTCTCAGGTTATCAGAGGCTCTTTACTAAAAAAATAACTTGATCCACAAACAGAAGCAAATGCCAACCACTGTTACGCTATGCAACACTACATCGATGTATAAAGTAATTTTATTTAATAACTTTTGTTTCAATGTTACAAAATATCGAAGTTCTAAGTTGCAATATTTCCCAAACCGACCTTTAACCACCGGCACAAAACGCTTAACTCCCAACCTGCAATAAATAACGCAACAATTAATCGAGACATCCACAAATATCCCGGGGTTTGGCGACAAGGTCCACTTGGAATCAGACACCACATCAGAGTTTGCGTCACTTGGCCAGCGCCTCCGCGCACCGACACCCGCTCTGCAGCCACTCCGCCCGGACCCCTCTCCGGCTCGGGGCTTTAATCCGCCTTCGCAGTCCCTTAAAAGAGGAGCCGTACCCCGTTGACTTTTAGTGCAAACTTCAGCCATTGGTTCGGCGATATTCTTACGGGAGGAAACAGGCGGAACGCCGGGCGGACGCAGGAAGCGGTCCTCTCGACCGGCCATATCCCGTGCTTAGGGCGCCAGGCCCCGCACCTCATCCCGCTGTGACCCGGCCCGCCTCCTCCACAGCCGTCACTCACCTGCACAGAGCCAGCTCACTCCCTCCCTCCCGGGTAACTGCTCCCCAAGCTCCTCACACAGCAACAGCTAGTATCCCCGGGCTCCAATTCGCAGGCAGCGCCGGCTAGAGCCGCCCTCAGGAGCCCAGCCCAGCCGAACAGCCACCCGGCTACAGGTGCCGTAACCAAGGGAGAGCGGAGCGCCGAGCAACGGATCAGCGAGCGGGGCAGCCAATCGAACTCCGAGCAACCGATCAGGGGGTAAGCGCCGAGCGGCCAGGGCAGTCAATCGAACTCCGAGCAAACGATCAGGGACGGAGCGTCGTGACCTAATGGCTAGGACAACCAGCAGAGCGCCGAACAGTAATACAATAGCAAAATACTAGAAGCAGTGGAGGAGAAGCATCTGGGAAGGCACCGAACACCTCGAGTCTCTTCGCTGGGAGCAAGCGGAAGCCAAGCGCAAGGAGCGCACGTCAACCCAATCATCGCACCCACCGTCTGCCCCACCTGTGACAGAGACTGTCAGTCCCGCATTGGACTCATCAGTCACCTGCAAACTCATTTTTAATGTGGAAGCAAGTCATCCTCGGTTCCGAGGAACTGCCTAAGAAGAAGAAGAGCAAAATACTGCGGACGCTGGAAATCTGAAATAACAACAGAAAATGCTGGAAACCCTCAGCAGGTCAGGCAGTATCCGTGGAGAGAGAAATATTTCAGGCCAATGACCCTTTGCCAGAACTGGAAAAAGTTGAAGATGTAACAGGTTTGGGGCAGGGGAAGGAATTAAAGGCATAGTCTGTGCTAGGAATGAACGCAGGAGAGATAAAATGTTGCAAATGGGGATGGCAGAATCATCAACAGTTGCCGCCTGAAAAAATGGGTGGTGGGTTTATAGTCTGAAATTGTTGAGTCCAGAAGGCTGTAAAGTGCTGAATCGAAAGATGAGGTGCTGTTCCTCGAGCGCGGAACAGCCCGGCAGAAAGTCCTCAAATGGGCAGTGAGCTGGGGTAATAATGTGGTATCTCATGGTTAGAATTTAAATTTTTTACACTGTTCCTGAAAATTAATTACATCATAACTAATGTTTCCTCATATTAGACACAAAGTTTATAAAATGACTTTCTGCTCTTGAAATCAGATTTTTGGTTCCACTTTACATTTTATAATTTTTGAGGAGGCCCTTCAAAATCCAAATTGACCCAAGGCTGACGGAATGAATTCAGAGTTATCCACGCATCCATCCAAGAGCAGCGTAAAGTAGCTGTCGCATTTGCCCACACAACACTTGATACACCCCAGTAGTAATTCATTGTAAAGTGCTTGAAATAAAGTGCATTATATACATTCAAGTTTTTCTTTAACTCAGTGAGGCTTTGAGTTCTTCTCTGACATCTCCTGAGATTGAGTGGAAGGTGTTGGCTGCATCTCTGTTCCAAAACTATTAATAAACCGTGAGCTGTTACCTACCAGACCATTTATGAAATCAAGGCTTAGGCACAGGCTTATCTTTACTTGTAAACTGGTAAGGTTCTCCCCAATGCCAGGGGGAGGTCCATGATGCCCAGCAATGCAAAAACGATACTGTTAGCCAGCAGTGGTAGCCAAAATAAAATGTCAACGTGTGATATGCAGTGCTGCTTTTGGCAATCATTTGGGGACAGCAGTGTGAAGAATATCCATCTCTAAAGGTAGTGATCTGTGTTACCAGAGGCACCAGCAATTAAGTTAAGGTTGCAGTTGGCATCACCACTAATAACACAGTATTATTTCCCATTGCCTAAACTTGTTCCTGAAGATGTATTGTGTTGGAAATAAGACACTGTCCTCAGGAAAAAAAAAAGATAAAACTGAATTATATTTCAGAGATTATTTTTATAATCCCATTGTTTTATTCACTGGTTGATATTCTGTGGTATTGCTCATGTGAGATTGGAGAATTTGGTGTTTGATGAGGACAGGAGGGCAGTTATGATCAAGAGAACGGGGAGGGAAAAATAGGGAGGAAAACTAAAAATATATTAATAAGCATTGAGAAGGGAGTCTTGCAAGGCTGCCTAGTGTGTCAATTTATAAAAAGCAGAAAACCAGGAGCAGAACTAAAAAGGAGAGTTGTAATTAATAAAAGAAACACTGATAGTCAGACCAGAAAATACAAACATCGCAAGTGGAAATTTAAAAAAAAGTCAGGGACCAAGATGAAATAAGGGAGAAATGCTGGGAACAGAACTTAAATTGAAACAGTAGAGTGGTAATTAAAATACAAGTATTGCAATTGGAAGTTAAAAAAAATAATCAGAGCAGCACTAAAAAAAAGCACAAGTACCTGGATTCACAGGTTTTAAATAAACTAACAATGAGAGGAATGAAAATGAACACTTAAAGAGAAAGTGGAAGCAGGAGTTAAAAGGAAACAGCAGAGTAATACTTAAAAGCAGAAACAGCAGCAATAGGACTAAAAATAAACAGAAAGCATGAGTTAAAAAGATTTCCTAAAGGGAAAGTTCTTGCTGGTCAATCTTTTTATTTGTGTGCATGGAATAGTTTACTTCTCTTCCCCATTACAATTATCATCCTCATTGTGGAGCAAGAGGCAAACCTATTGTTAAGTTTGATACTCGACACATGTCAAGATTGACTACGCCCTGAAATTTGATATATTACACAATATATTGTTTCTAACTAATTAAAAAGCAAGTTCATGACAAAACAATCTTTACACATTCATGTCCATGAAATGTAGTCCTTCCGTGGATGCAAAAGGTGGGCCAGCGGTAGAAACTGACATGAACAGGGAGTGAGATATAAGCCAGGATGCCTAATGAGAGGCGAAGAGTGGCACCTTGAGAAGCTAACTGTTGGCAGTAGAAGGCAGTCACAATGGGACAGGCCCATGGCGAACAGCAGGAAAGAGAAGCCCTAAAAATACCCAAAGGGAGGAAATGGTGGAGCTCCAGGAAACCTATAAAGAGGCATAACTTTAAAAAAGTAAATTTAAAAATAGATTAAAAAGGAAAATGTAATTTTTACCTGCTAATTACTGATCTTTACCAAGGTGGCCCAAACAGTGGAGGCTGAATAACTAAACCAGTGACACCCAGTGCACACAGATTCAAAGCAGTTTTTTTTTTTTAAAAACACTCACTATAAATCAGCAGGTATTGTGCAACACCAAGCTTTACGTGATGAGACAAGTTGTCATGCCTTTAACATTGAAAGTCCTGTCACAGCACCATCTACAGGCATAATATGGGGTATTGCAGGTAAATGTGGACACTTTTACAATGGGATTTCCCATTGGAGGAGTTGGCATTGGAGTTTTTAAATGGAACATGTGTCTCCTGTGTTGAATTTAATACACAATATATATTGCATTGCCAATTTTCTCGCTCTTCCCCATATTCCTCAAGGTGTTGACTCCTTGTTGCAAGCAGCTCCATAGGCATTCTCCAGTACATCCCCAAATGTCCATTATTCATGTATGAATCTTAACAAAATTGGAAGGCTATTTAATCATGAGATACAACAGAGCCAAGTCTGATCCTGTCCTCATCCAACAATTCCAACAGAGGTCACTGGGTAGCCATCAAGAGTGGAATATAAGCTGATTTTCCTCTCCCAAACTGAGGGTGAAAGGCTAGCTGTAGGGTTCTGGCCAACATCAGTTAACTCAGACAAAAGCAAAATATTGTGGATGCTGTAAATCTGAAATAAAAACAGAAAATGCTGGAAACACTCAGCAAGTCAGGCAGCATCATGGAGAGAGAAAAAGAGTTAATGTTTCAGGTTGTTGACCTTTCATCAGAACTGGTAAGTGTTAGAGATGTAACAGGTTTTAAGCAAGTACGGATGCAGGGAAAGGGGGGAGGGGAGGAAAGAACAAAAGGAAAGGTCTGTGATCGGGTGGAAGGCCTGTGATTGGGTGGAAGGCAGGAGAGACTAAATGACGAAAGGGATGATGGTGCAAAGCAAAAGGGGGTGATAATGGGACAAGTGAAGAAACAAAAGATTGGTCTCGGAGGAGCTGTAAGTGGCGACAGCAGAATCAATGGGAGCAATGGTAATGATCTGAAATTGTTGAACTCAGTGTTGAGTCCAGAAGGCTGTAAAGTGCCTAATTGAAAGATGAGGTGTGTACCTCGAGCTTGCATTGAGCTTCATTAGAGTAGTGCAGGAGGCCGAGGTCAGAGCGGGATAGAGAATTAAAATGACAAGCAACCAGAAGCTCAGAGTCACGCTTGCGGACTGGTTCGGCAAAGCGATCACCCAATCTGTGTTTGGTATCCCCAATGTAGAGGAGACCGCATCATTAGCAGCGAATACAGTATACTAAATTGAAAGAAGTAAATTGCTGTTCTTGCCCCACGGATCTTATTTCTTCCTATCTCAACTATTTTCTCACCTTTCCCTGTCTTTAACCACCTACATCCGCGACTCTGCCAGCACCCTCTGCCAATTTAACAGTTTCCAATTTCCTAGCCATAACCGTCTCCTTTTCACCATGGTCATCCAATCCCTCCAAACCTCCATCCCCCATCAGGATGGCCTGAGGGCTCTCCGCTTCATAGTTGAACGGAGGCCCAACCAGACCCCATCCACCACCACCCTCCTCCGCCTGGCTGAACTTTTTTTTTATATTCGCTTATGGGATCTGGGCGTCGCTGGCAAGGCCAGCATTTATTGCCCATCCCTAGTTGCCCTTGAAAAGGTGGTGGTGAGCCGCCTTCTTGAATCGCTGCAGTCCGTGTAGTGAAGGTACTCCCACAGTGCTGTTAGGTAGGGAGTTCCAGGATTTTGACCCAGCGACGATGAAGGATCGGCAATATACTTCTAAGTCACGGTGGTGTGTGACTTGGAGGTGGTGGTATTCCCATGCGTCTGCTGCCCTTGTCCTAGGTGGAAGAAGTTGCGGGTTTGGGAGATGCTGCTGAAGAAGCCTTGGCGAGTTGCTGCAATGCATCTTGTAGATGGTACACACTGCAGCCACGGTATGCCGGTGGTGGAGGGAGTGAATGTTTAAGGTGGTGAATGGGGTGCCAATCAAACGGGCTGCTTTGTCCTGGATGGTGTCAAGCTCCTCGAGTGTTGTTGCAGCTGCACTCATCCAGGCAAGTGGAGAGTATTCCATCACGCTCCTTACTTGTACCTTGTAGCTGGTGGAAAGGCTTTGGGGAGTCAGGAGGTGAGACACTCACCACAGAATACACCTAGCCTCTGACCTGCTCTTCTTGCCACAGTATTTATGTGGCTGGTCCAGTTAAGTTTCTGGTCAATGGTGATCCCCAGGATGTTGATAGTAATGCCGTTGAATGTCAAGGGGAGGTGGTTAGACTCTTGCTTGTTGATAGTCATTGCCTGGCACTTCTGTGGTGCGAATGTTACCTGTCACTTATCAGCCTAAGTCTGAACATCGTCCAAGTTTTGTTGCATGCGGGCATGGACTGCTTTATTATCTGAGGAGTTGTGAATGGCGCTGAACACTGTGCAGTCATCAGCGACCATCCCCATTTCTGACCTTATGTTGGCGGGAAGGTCATTGATGAAGCAGCTGAAGATGGTTGGCCCTGAGGAACTCCTGCAGCAATGTCCTGGGGCTGTGATGATTGACCTTCAATCACCACAACCATCTTCCTTTGTTCGCACATTGAACAACTTTTTTGACTCCACTCACTTCCTCCAAATAAAAGGTGTTGCTATGGGAGCTCATATGGGTCCGAGCTATGCCTGCCTTAACATAAACATAAGAACATAATAAGTAGGAGCAGGAGTAGGCCATATGGCCCCTCGGGCCTGCTCCGCCATTCAATAGGATCATGGGTGATCCGAATCTAGACTCACGTCCACTTCCCTGCCCTCTCCCCGTAACCCCTAATTTCCTTATCTGCTAGGAAACTGTCTATCTCCATTTTAAATTTATTTAATGTTGCAGCTTCCACAGCTCTCTGGGGTAGCAAATTCCATAGATTTACTACCCTCTGAGTGAAGACGTTTCTCCTCATCTCAGTTTTGAAAGGGCAGCCCCTTATTCTTAGATTATGCCCCCTAGTTCTAGTCTCACCCATCAGTGGAAACATCCTCACCGCAGCCACCCGATACACGGAATACTCATTGTTCCAGTCCTATACAGGTCCCCTTCCTCACCTTTTTTCACCCCGATACATTGATGACTGTATTGGTGCCGCTGGTTTGCAGCATTTTCTGTTTTTATATCAGTTAACTCAGCACAGACTAGAGATCAAGATTACTGTGGTCTGTCATTCATTGAGCTATCAAGGAGCTGTACACCAGATTTCTGTGTCTTGTACACATGACTTACAAGTCAAGAAAGGACTACCATGAATGTTGCTTTAAAAAATATGCGTGTGCATGGATACTAAAATGAAAAATGTATTTCCTGAAAACTCACAGCCTAATGTAGGAAATGCAAGTCATCTCATAGGAGCTTTTTTAAGAACCCACCATCACATAATTAAAAAATCCCTGATCAGGTACAACATAGGCAAAGGAAACCTATTTTCACTCTGCCCAATCCTAAAAAAATACCACATACCACATCAAAGTGACACTTCTCCATTTCCCACACTAACAAACTGCATTTGTAAGATTACCAATTTGTGGCCAAATTAGGGGAACATTTGCTCTGGCAGTTTACTCACTGGACTGAGATTTCAAAACACACATCCTTACAGCCACAAGAGACAATCTCCCTCGTCCAAATTCAAACCCAAATAGTTGGGTGAAAGGCAAGCATCGATCCCACAGGAGCACCTTGGAAGAGCTGCATTTTCATTGTGAATAGCAATATTCTAGATGAATTAACATCTTCAATTAAAGTTACCAGTCATATTTTAAAGGAAGGGTGGACAATTACATTTCAGTGATGTCCATGATCAACTATACAGTCCAAGGTCTATAAACATTCCATAATGCAGCATTGCAATTCCGTAACAAATCCCTTAAACACATGCTTAAACCAATTTAGGATTTTTTTAATTTATTTTTTTTACTTCAGCCAATTTTCTTCCCCTTCTTCTAACTGCTGGTGGGATATGGTTCTTCAGGCACTAAGGTCCTCCAGTACCTCACCCAAGTGGATATTTCTCATGAACCCAGAGTGTGCATGAGCAAGCTATTTGCCAAAAGGAGAGCATCACAGTTGAACTAATTTTTGTTCTCACTTGATGGCCACACATGCATACTTTCCATCAAGTCACCAGATAGCAATTAGGAGCTCGAACCCTGGCTAACTTATCCCCTCCCTAGCCCGGGCTGCTGAGGCCAATTGAAGCACCCAAACTGGTGCCCAAGCCGAGATGGACTAATTCAGCACACATCAGGAATTGACACCATTATGATCTGAGTGGATTAAAAGAAAAAATAAACACTTGCATTTATATAGTGCCTTTCACTATCCCAGGATGTCCTAAAGTGCTTTACAGTCAATGAAGTACTTTTGAAACGTAGTCACTCTTGTAATGTATGAAACATGGCAGTCAATTTGGGCACTGCAAGGTCCCACAAATAGCAGTGTGTCAGTTGTGGCTCAGTGGGTAGCACACTTGCCTCTGAGTCAGAGTGGGTTCAAATCCCACTCCAGGGACTTGAGCACATAAAGCTAGGCTGATACTCCAGTGTCGAAGGAGCCACCTTTTGGATGAGACGTTAAACCAAGGCCCCGTCTGCTCTCTCAGGTGGATGTCAAAGATCCCATGGCACTATTTCGAAGAAGAGCAGGGGAGTTATCCCTGGTGTCCTGGCCAATATTTATCCCTCAACCAATGTAACAAAAACAGATTATCTGGTTATTATCACATTGCTATCTGTGGGACCTTGCTGTGCACAAATTGGCTGCCGCGTTTCCCACATTACAACAGTGAGTCCACTTCAAAAGTACTTCATTGGCTGTAAAGCGCTTTGCGACGTCTGGTGGTCGTGAAAGGCGCTATACAAATGCAAGTACTTCTTTTTTCTTTATGGCCTGGTTGGGGAGTCTAGAATTAGGGGTCACAGTTTCAGAATAAGGGGTTGGCCATTTAGGTCTGAGACGAGGAGAAATTCCTTCAAAGGGTTGTGAATCTTTGGAATTCTCTACTCCAGGAGGGCTTTGGATGCTCAGTCATCGAGTATATTCAAGACAGATAGCAATAGATTTTTGGATACTAAGGGAGCCATAGGATATGGGGATATTGCAGGAAGGTGGAGTTAAGGTCAAAGTTCAGCCATGATCTTATTGAATGGCGGAGCAGGTTCGAAAGGCCGAATGGCCTACTCCTGCTTCTATTTCTTAAGTTCTTTTGACCAGATAATCTATTTTTTTTTTTTATGATGGTGGTTGAGAGATAAATATTGACCAAGACACCATGGATAACTCCCCGCTCTTCTTCGAAATAGTGTCCTGGGATCTTTTATGTTCACCCGAGAGATCAGACAGGGTCATGGTTTAACATCTCATCCAAAAGGCAGTATCTCCAACAATGCAGCACTTCCTCAGTATTGAGAGTTCAAAACACTTCTCAGTTCTGAATGAAAGCGCAAAGATTTATTAGGATAAGCATCTGGTGAAACTTTTATGCTCAGGTGCAGATAGTATTGGCGGCCATTATATTTACCCAAATTCCTTCTTTGTGCAACTCTGCAGTGTAAATAGTGCAGATATTGATCTTATAATCGGATAGTTTTAAGACTAGAATGTGCAGAAAAAAATCCACTTGACCTTAATCAAGAACAGATTTTACCCAAAAGAAGCATTTCAAATATGGTTTTATTTGAATCCCCAAGATTGATACAAAAAGTCAACTTACAATTACAAGTATTGCTCACTGGCATCAACCTTTAACATTTATAACCACTCATTGTAGTGAGGTCAAAATTTAAATATGAATTTATACTGTGGACATCAATTCAATTTTTTTTTTTTTAAATATTGCTTTTCAATTTTTTCCCCTTTTTACATAGCCAAGATTTTGAGCTGGGATAGTGTCCACAAATCAGTGGATTAACGCTTGTTTACAGTAAAACTTGAACAGTCACTGCTATTTTGAGTTGTTAATGACTATGTAATTGTAGACAGAAGACTTTCCTGCACTCTTCACAAGCATATGGTTTGTTTAGCCAGTGACTATCGGGAACACCAGCTAGCTAATAATTACCAATGTAAACACTCAAACTGTTGATTAAAGCTTATGAATTTTTGACATATAATATCAAGTATCATCTTTATTTAGAAAAATCATCTATGGAGCATGTCAAATACTAATCAGAGAGCATGAATCATTATTTGCTTTTGTTTGCAAAGGAACATGAGATTTCTCAAAACAGATGGCTCCAATGCCCCAAGCCACCGGTTTTTCTGAGATTTGGGCCAAAAAATTAGATCACGCCCAAATCTAAATGTGATGCAGATGCAGCGGACACTGCACGAGCCTAAAGAGGCCAGTAGCAGGACCATGGGAAATTGGTCCGCTGGCCTCATTTACTTTTTACAACGAGCTACAGGTGCAATTGCGGTCCCCTAGGGCATCAAAATCGTCCGGCTCAAACGTTGGCTGAGGTCATAAGGAGAGTCTGGGAGGGGAGAGTGTGCGAGCAGTTACTGGCAGTGGCCATAGATTTAATGCTCTTCCCAGCTCCACAATAAGCAAATAAAAAATATAAAACTTACTTCTCCACTGGCAGCCTCCTGCAGTCCCTTTAAGGACAGCTAGTTTTGTTGTCAAGCACTTGAAGAAACTGACTGCAGCATGCATGCTGCGCAATCGAATTTTGCAGAGGGAGCCTCAAACAGGCCTCAGGTCTCCAATTTATACATTCAAACAGCTCAATGCCTGTATCAGGTGCACGCCCTGGATGCCTGTGGAGGAGCCTTTACCAGTATGGTGGGTGGTAAACTTGTGTCATGGAATAAGGACATGCATGCCATATTGGACGCTTAGGCACCCATTTTATGCCAGGAAAATGGGCACAGTGCCATTTAATTTCTAGACATTGGACTCTGCAATCTGTAACTTAAGTTACATAATCACAATCCAATTGGCAAGACTGCAAGGATACAGCAGGTCAAAGATTAGAAGAACTTCCCAATTCAAAGGCAATATTATCAAAAACCATTTCTTGAAAGGGCTAATGAACCCGTGGCTCATTATACTTATTGCATACTATATAAAAATTTACTTATGGTATATTATATAAAAAGAATTGCATTTGCATAGCTGCTATTGCATCCCTCAGAAAATGTCACAGCATTCACATACTACATTTCAAAATAATTTAGTGTAACAGTTACAAAGTTTTAAAAAAAAGCAATGAAACAAATGCCCAGTTTGCCTGTTTTTGGCAGCGTTAAGGGAGGAACGTTGGCCAGGATACCAAGAGAATGTCACGCTCTTCTTGAATAGAGCTATGAGATTATTAACATACCCCCGAACCTCCAGATAGAGTTAGATAGCTCATCTCAATCAATCAGAGCATCTTGAACTGTGGAGCATCACCTCAGTACTGCACTGGAGTGTCAGATTGTATGCTCAAGTTTCTGATATAACACTCAAACAAACAACCTGACCCATAGTCAAAGGTGTCATCAACTAAGTTAAGCGGATGTATGGGTATGGAAAAGTCCATGACCTAGATTATGCTCCAATATAATTTTAGGAATTCTACAAAAATATTTTGTTTTTCACAACATGCATAAATGGATCTTGTTCCCTTTAAGAAGTGAACCATACTCAAAAATTCACTCCTGATTTGCTAATTATTTTCTGCTTCATATTTCCATTTAATTGTAGATAAATATTTAAGTTTCTTGAGCACAAAAAAAGTCTGGTTCATGTGTAATATTGACTTATTCATAAAATGTATCCACCATTGGGCAGGATTCTTTTTAATCCAGTAAAATGGTTATTGCAAATAGGGCAATTGTCAATCCTTGGGTTATGAAATTCTGCCAGGGCAGATAATCAGAAAAAGTACAGCTTCCAGATAACAGGGAGCAAAGTCTGCTTCAAGGAATCACTGTGAAACAGTGCCGAGAGAAACGTACTTTTATTTAATACTTGAAATTTTAACGGAACATAATCTGGGTCATGAACTTTTCAATATTTGTGATCATCATTGTTCACGATCAGCTAAAGGAAATATGTTATGTTGGAGTGTGACAGGCCTATCCAGTTATTTTTCTTCTAGCCTGGGTCGGAGTATTCTTATTTTGAGGTAATTGTTCCAACAATCCAGCCAAAACTGCCAAATAAAAATTCACCCAAGGTGGAGCAGGGTTCAAATGTTAGTCAAGCCTACCATTGAGACCCAGCCACTCTGAATATCAGTGCAACACTCTGGTAATATCATCAATGGACCTGCGAATCTGCTCTGGAAAATGAGCTGTTACGATAAAAGGAGCAGACATTTAAGAGAAGAAAAAATAAAGGAGTACACATTTATATATTATGGAATCATGATTTAAAATTCAATCAAGTGTGTGTATGGTCCATTGGTGTCCATTTGCAACACTTGTCTGGTCCCATAAGTCCCATGCCTGACCACAACTCCAGCTTCAGCACATTTACTGTTTGAGGCAAACTCCTTTTCACATAGAGCTACAAAGTGTGCATAAAGCTCTTTTCCTTCCTCTTTTCCAATGTTGTAATGGTACTGCATGCTGCGTCCCTTGGCTTTGCCACCCAATGTGGCCTGAGGTATAATGAGAACATTAGCGGGTAGATCCAGCACAGATACATAGTTCCCTTCATTGTTCTCACAGATCTTCACATTCAACAATGTATTAACTGCAGCAGGGGAAAAAATTGTAACAAAAACTTAACACTGATCCCGTTACATTTCATAGCCTAACAAACTGCTTAACTGGAATACATTTCACCAAATCTATCAGAATAAAATTGAAACATATAAAAAGGTATCCTATTTCTATTTATACTTAAATCTATTAAATATTGTATTGTTCCCAAGTTGCAATTTCTTAGCAAGCCTGAAACATCAACATTTTCAAGATTTATAAATTTCAACTTTTAATCTGTTCGCAAACATATTTCCTAAAGGCTATTCTTGTCCCATTCCTTTCAATACAACTCATTTTGTGCTCAGGAGAATTGAATACTTCCATTTCAAACATCCAGTGTCAGAATCAATAGTATCATTGTGAGCTATTAGTCACCAGTGGCAAAAAAAAACACTTCATTTTGTTTTGTTCCTCTTCCTTCCCCTCCCCCAAGTTTTTATTTATCCCACTGCTTTGGTGACCAAAAGGGGAGATCGACAACTTGTTCCCAAACCGTTAGCAATCCCAACGTAACAAGAATGTTTCTGTTTGTTGTACTCAATACTGGAAATAGACTAATGTGGCACCTATATTCAAAAGGGGTGACCAAACTGACACAGAATATTGTTTCTAATTTACATAATTAACCTGGATTCAGAAACTCAATGCAAATTGATAACCTTTCAGACGATATCAAACGGGGGGGGGGGGGGGGGGGGGGGGGTAAATTGAATGAGGTAGCTCAGTAATTATAGCAGAAATTGGACAAAATGTGTGAGTGAGCAAAACAATGATCAGATGCAATTTAATGCAGGCAAGTATAAAGTTTGTACTCCACGAACTGTGTTGAAATAGCGAAGGATTAGGTTGAAAGAGATCCAAAAGTCCAAGTAGCCTTGGCACACATGTCCAACCATTGCAGAGCAACAATTAGCAAAGCTAACAGAACATTGAACTACATAGCCAAAACAGTTCAATACAAGTCAGAGGAGATCATGATCAAAATGTAGAGTGCTCTGATCAGACCGTACCTCGACTATTATGTCCAATTCTGGTTGAGAAGAAACAGGGGAGTCATTTGGGCACTGCAGGCAGTACACAGAGGAGGCATGAGACTGATTGCTGGTGTCAGGGGTCTGTTATTAGGAAAGGCTGGAGAAACCTGGGCTTTTCAACCTGGATAGGAGGAGTGAGGAAGGTGGTCTTGTAAGAGATATATAAAATAGTTACGGGATTAGAAATCGTAAAATCAGCAATACTACTTCAATTTAAGTAGTGACAAATTGGACAGTGGGATACAAGTTCAAACTAGTAACAGGTAAAGTTAAGACTATCAGCAAGTACTTCTTCAGGCAAAGTGATCGACACTTAGAATTAACTTCTAAATAAAGTAGGCAATAGAGGTGAAAACCCATGATTTATTTAAGAAAGAATTAGATGCAGCAATGGAAGGACTATGGGATTGTTCTGGATGGATAAATTAAGATAGATTGAATCACCATCCTCATCCATAATTATATTGTCATCTTTTGTCAAAAAGTAGAAATTTTCAGCACTTGAAAGAAAGACTTGTATTTATATAGCGACTTTCACGACCACCAGATGTCTCAAAGCGCTTTACAGCCAATGAAGTACTTTTTGAAGTGTAGTCACTGTTGTAATGCAGGAAACCATTTTCTATTACTTTAACATTCAAGTACAGTTAACACAGCTAAATAACACCAGTGATAAATTGGAGATTTTAAAAAAAATCAAAAAGGTAATTTTCTTCTGGAGGGAATGAGGTCTGTCAGAAATGTACAGAAAAGTGAAATTGAAATCTACAGGGATATTTGTATAAAAAGGGAATTCCTCCACTTGCTCCATTTGTAATGAATAAAAATGTGTTCACTCGTATCTTTCTATAGTTTCTCTCGTATCTCCCCTCATGCCTGCTCAGAGTTCATTGTGTACACAAGACCCACCTTCTGCTCTCTTGGCCCTATTCCCACTAAACTACTGACCGCCAAACTTCCCTTCCTGGCCCCCATGCTAGCTGATATTGTTAATGGTTCCCTCTCCTCCCTCTGACCTTGCAAACTACCACCTCAACTACAACCTTCCTTTCCTCTCCAAAGGCCTTGAACATGTTGTTGCCTTCCAAATCAGTAACCATCTTTTTTGCAATTCCATGTTTGAACTTGTTCAGTCAAGTTTTTGCCCCTGCTACAGCACTGAAACAATCCTAATCGAAGTGACTGTGACTGTGAGGCACTATCCCTCCACGTCCATCTCGACTTCTATGCAGCCTTAGACATGGCTGACCACACCTTCTGCTTCCTACGCCTCTCCTCCATTTCCCATGCCTGGTTCCACTCTTGCCTCTCCCATCGTAGCCAGAGAATCTCCTGCATGGCATCGCTTCTCATCCCCGCACCGTTAACTCTGGAGTCCCCCCAAGGATCTATCCTTAGCCCCCCTCCTACTTCCTATCTATATGCTGCCCTTGACATCATCCAAAAACATGGTCAGATGCATTGACGATACCCAGTTCTACCTCACCATCTCTCTTGACCCCTCCACAATGCTCTCCTAGCCAGCCTCTCATCTTCCACCCTCCATAAACATGAGCTCATCCAAAACTCCAGCCTTACAACCCTCCAAGAACTCTGCGTTCCTCCAACTCAGGCCTGTTGTGCATTTTCCCACTTCCTTCCCCCGACCATTGGCAGCCATGCCTTCAGCCACTAGGCTCTAAGCTATGGAATTCCATCCTGATACTGCTACATCTCTTCACCTCTACCTCCTCTTTCAAAAAACTTATTTCTTTGACCAAGCTTTTAATCACCTGTCCCAATATCTCCTTTGGCTCGGTGCCAATTTTTGTCATATTGGCCCAGAATTTGCAGTGTGTAATAACAGCATAGAAACATAGAAGATAGGAGCAGGAGTAGGCCATTCGGCCCTTCGAGCCTGCTCCGCCATTCAATGAGATCATGGCTGATCATCCAAATTCAGTACCCTGTCCCTGCCTTCTCCCCATATCCCTTGATCCCTTTAGCCTTAAGAAATATATCCAACTCCTTCTTGAATATATTTAATGAACTGGCCTCCACCGCCCTCTGTGGCAGAGAATTCCACAGGTTCACCACTCTCTGGGTGAAGAAATTCCTCCTCATTTCAGTCCTAAATGGCCTACCCCTTATCCTTAGACTATGACCCCTGGTTCTGGACTCCCCGACCATCGGGAACATCCTTCCAGCATCTAGTCTGTCCAGGCCTGACAGAATTTTATAGGTTTCGATGAGATCCCCTCTCAATCGTCTAAACTCCAGTGAGTATAAGCCCAATCGACACAATCTCTCCTCATACATCATTCCTGCCATCCCAGCAGCATTCACTGTTATTACCCCTTTGAAACTGACCACAACTTCAGGATGTAGCGCAAGCGCATCCTAACGAGGAAATCCTGAAGTTGCGTTGTCATTCACTGCTTCAACACTGGCTCTGCTGTGCCCACACGACCCCACCCCCAACACATACACCCCCATAGCCGGCAATCAGTGTAATCAGGGAAATTAGTGAAACTGATGAAAATTTGAGCTTTTCTGTGGTAATATCAATGTTAAATACCCCATTAAAAGTTAGGCCTTGTTCGATTAGGTGTAACTGGGGTTTTAACAGCAAATTGACTGCTAAACAAACATTATGGCCCTGAAAAACTAATTTTAATTTTGTGGAATGTCAAATTTATCCATTTTAATGATGATGAAAATTACAGTTTAAGAAACATTAAAAAAATATATTTTTTTAAAGTTTGTTCATATTTATTTCAGCTTTACCTATTCCACATGAGAGCCCCAATCTTTGTTTTGTAACATTTTTAAAAGTCTGAATAAAAGCAACTTCTTTACTTCCTGGTTCCCTGTCTTGAGAATTCTGCATTGTGATTGGCTGTTTAGACAGCTTGTTGATGTCACAACAGCTCACGCTATGGAATTCCCACTATTCCACTTAAATGATTTGCACGTCAAAAAAGGCAAACTTTTCACCACAGAGATCGCAAGATCTTTGTGGGCAGCTTTCTTCAGAGCCAGCGGCGAGCACCTTTTGCTTCGCCGCTGACCACAAGTTCCGGGCCATTATGTGCCTGTTAAGTGTTTTGGGATGTTTTCCTACATTAAAGGGGTTATGTAAATACAAGTTGTGTTTGGAAAATTGTTTGAGAGATTATTTAAAATGCGATTGTACCTGCATTAGGAGTTCCAGAAGGTGCATGAAATGATGGCGAGTATGAATGTACATCATTAATATACTGTATACTTACCCATTTTAGGAATCATGTCTACAGTTGCACCTTTACAAAAGCAGACGTAGATCAATGTCCCTCTTTGGATCTGTAAAACAGGGAAATCGATGTAAAATTATAATATAAAAGATTTCTTCCAGCAAAATAAAGTTGAAGAGATTGGGTGAAATGCAGGGTAAAACACTATTCATTTACCTCTGGGAGGGAGGGGTAGAGAGGATGGGGAGGAATTTCAAGCTTTCTCTCATTTCACAGGACCAGAGTCCCGGCCCCGCCCCCGATCCAAGTCCAAGTCCAAGTCCAAACCCAAACCCTGAGCTGGTTGCCAGCACGCCAGGCTGGTCTGTCAACAGTGACTTAATTCAACGGAAAAGCAATGGCCAGTATGGCTGTCGAATACCTGAATGCATTCAGCGGCCGCACCCTCCTCCGCCGGCTTCACCTGCAGCCGGGCCGAAAGACATTGCTGCATCAACGCACGAGTCGCCATGGACAGCAGCAACTTCCGCCGGAAACTACCGGCCAGCCGCAGCTGCGTGCGCATAGTGGCGGGAGAAAGGCCTGCCTTCCTGAGGACTCTCAGCACGTGGTGTCTTTCAGCGCCGGGCCGACTCTCATCTTTGGCTCACTATCAATTTTTGTATTATGTTCATATGAAGCACCTTGGGACGTTTTCCTACGTTAAAGGTACTATATAAATGCAAGTTGTTGGTGCTTGGAAACTTGTTTGAAACAGATCTTTTTAAAATGTGATTGAACCTGCATTAGGAGTTCCCACCTAAAAGCTTTAGCTGGGAAATTCCGAGGATGTGAAAGCTGTTATATAAATGCAGGTTCTTTTTACCTGTATTGCTCTTTCATATTTTGTTTTTCCCCGTCTTATTGCTTGTATTGACTTTTATTTTGCAATCCCTTTGTGTTGTCTTTTCTTCCCATCCTGGATGTGTTGAATATCCATACGTCTTGGCTTCAGGCTAACACATTTGAGCAATATTGCATAATTATTTCAGAATGCCAGCAAGAATCTCCGGAAACGTATTAAAATGTTTACTATACTGTTCCCTTCACCTGACTTCACAAAAGGGTTTAGAATCGAGTGCCCTTAAATACAGGAAACCTTCAGAGTCCGAGATGAAATTGCACTTCAAGATTCCAGATTTGATTCAAAGTCTCTGCTAAGTTAGCTCATCTCTGCCAGGTTGGCAGCAGGGGTGCCTCAGACCCTTGAACGAGGGAGGCGACAGTGATCTGGATTGGAAAGTGCACATATGAAGATTGGATGAAGATGGGATCAATCGTGGCTAGGATACCCAACTCTAACTGAAAGCCCCCTAACACAAATGTAGAAGGACTATTTGGATAAGATACTGGAGGGGCCTGTGAAACTGTATCTCAGCAGGAGTTAATGCCTTCAGGAAAGGAAATTGGAAAATTGCTTTTGCAATTCCCTGGGTCATTCTACTCTTGTTCAGCTACTGATATCTGAGGGAGATTGATGGTGTCCAATAAGTCTGTATTTTGTTTGGACTTATCTGAGGAAGGATGTTCTTGCCATGGAGGGAGTGCAACAAAGATTCACCAGGCTGATACCTGGGATGGCAGGAATGACGTATGAACAGAGATTGGGTCGATTGGGCTTATACTCGCTGGAGTTTAGAAGAATGAGAGGGGATCTCTTTGAAACTTATAAAATTCTAACAGGACTAGACAGACTAGATGCAGGAAGGATGTTCCCGATGGCAGGGGAGTCCAGAACCAGGGGTCACAGTCTAAGAATAAGGGGTAAGCCATTTAGGACAGCGATGAGGAGGAATTTCTTCACCCAGAGAGTGGTGAACCTGTGGAATTCTCTACCACAGAAGGCAGTAGAGGCCAATTCATTAAATATATTCAGGAAGGAGTTAGATATATTTCTTAAGGCTAAGGGGATCAAGGGATATGGAGAGAAGGCAGGGACAGGGTACTGAATTTGGATGATCAACCATGATCTCATTGAATGGCGGAGCAGGCTCGAGGGGCCGAACGGCCTACTCCTGCTCCTATCTTCTATGTTTCTATGACTCAGAGTGTGTTATCTTCTCCAATAAAAATGAGAATTTCTGTGAAGAAGAATGGCTGCATCACTCCATCCATCTTGAAAAATCAACTGCCCTACTCAATCTCGTTCCACATAGCAAAGCCAAGTATTTTAAATTAATTCCTTAAAAAAATTTTGTATGAGTTTTCAGTCAATTTAGTAGAGATTTTGCTTTCTTTTTAATTGAGTGTTTACTCCTTCATATTCCACTTGGTTACATATCCTTTCAAGTGGAAGGAAAATGTAGGGGCGTATATTTTGCTTAAAGTGCTAGTTTATAGAACAGAATAATAGTTTAACTTAAATTTAGATTTAAAAAATACTAATCTTATTTCCCACATTGTTTCTTTCTCACAACTAGGCCACTCTGGTGATGCCACTGATGGGGAGTGACCTGGAGTGACTTTATAGGAAATGGGTTGTGGGAGGAAATCTCCATCTGCAGCTAGTAGTATGGTTTCCTGAGGTTCATCACAGAATCACAGAAACCCCACAGTGCAGATAGAGGCCATTTCGGCCCATCGAGCCTGCACCGACACATATCCCACCCGATCCCCGTAACCCCTACACCAACACATATCCCACCCTATCCCTGTAACCCCACTAACACTAAGGGTCAATTTATCATAGCCAATCAACCTAACCTGCACATCTTTGGACTGTGGGAGGAAACCGGAGCACCCGGAGGAAACCCACGCAAACACGGGGAGAATGTGCAAACTCCACACAGACAGTCGCCCGAGGCCGGATTCGAACCCGGGTCCCTGGCACTGTGAGGCAACAGTGCTAACCACTACTATGCCACCGTGCTGTGGCTTTACTTGGATAGACTCTTAAAAAATAGCAGGAACTGCAGCTTCAATCCACTCTGAGATGTTCTCCATCAATGATCTTACTCTGGCAACTCAGGATTGACGGAGCCTAATTGGAGGGTTTCCATTGTTGGTAATAAAACTGACAGTTTTATAATATTGTCAATCAAGAGTTGAGTGAGGTGGATATTTTCTTCTGTATGGTTGAGGACTAATTTGAACAAAAAATACTTCCCTAGATTTTGCTTCCCTTTAAACGTTCTCACTGCTCGTGTGTGACTAAGGAAATATAAGATAATTTCAACTGCACAGGGGGAAAAACTGCCACCTGAAGCTTAAACATATCAGAGCTGGTTGCTAATTTCAGTTAACAAGTAGAACTAATACATTTGTTAATTTGTATTTCATCAAGTTACTTTGATGTGCAGCTTTTACCTTACGCAGCAGCCACAGGAACCCATCCGCCACTACCAGCAGGAGAAATGTCATCCAGGAAAATGTTATTTGCATGGCAAAATTCTAATTGAACATAACATAAAGCAGAAAATTACCATAAAAAGCATATTAACTACAGACTGCAGTCTGTGCATAGTAAAATTATGAGACAATGCAGAGAAGGATGCTGTGAAAAATTTTATGCGGCATATGACAAATCTGATAATACACACTGAATATAGTAAAGGCTAAGTGGAACTATGAAAATAAACTGTCAGAACATAAAGGGAAATAATAAGGATTTTTATAAACACACAAAAAGTAAAATACCAATTCAAGAAAAGGTAGGGTCAATCAAAGACAAGAAAGAAACTTCTTGTGAAGGATGATGGCATTGCATACATACTCAACAAGTACTTTGCAAAAACCACAGTAATGGGAAAGAAAGGGTACAAGAGGAGAAGGTGAAGTAATTGGATAAGATGATTATAGACAAAGAAGTAGTGCTGGAAAAACGGTGGAACTCAAAATGGAAATGTTTGAAAATGATGCGTGCTAGATGCTCATGGTAGTCAGAGAGGAAAAAGCAGTGACTCTGACCACAATCTTTCAAACATCCTTGGATATGGAAGTTGTGGCAGAGGCCTCGAGGGTTGCTAATGTAATACCTCAGTTCAAAAAAGGAATAAACCAATTAATTATAGATTGGTCAGCCTAACAGCAGCAGTGGGTAACCTTCCAAAAAGTTAAGAGCGGGAGTAGGCCATACTGCCCTTCGAGCCTGCTCCGCCATTCAATAATATTATGGCGGATCTTCAACCTCAACTCCGCTTTCCCGCCCAATCCCTATATCCCTTGATTACCCTAGAGGTCAAAAATCTATCTCATCCTTGAATATACTCAACAACTCAGCATCCACAGCCCTTTGGGGTAGAGAATTCCAAAGATTCACAGCAGAAATTCCTCCTCATCTCAGTCTTAAAAGGTTGACCCCTTATCCTGAGACCATGCCCCCCTAGATCTGGACTCTCCAGCCAGGGGAAACAACTTCTCAACATCTACCCTGTCAATCCCCCTCAAAATCTTATATGTTTCAATGAGCTCACCTCTCATTCTTCTAAACTCCAAAGAGTATAAGCCCAATCTACTCAACCTCTCCTCATAGGACAATGTTCTCATCCCAAAGAATCTTCGTTGCACCGCCTCTAAGGCATGTATGTCCTTTCTCAGATAAGGAGACCAAAACTGTGCACAGTACTCCAGGTGTGGTCTCACCAAAGCCCTGTACAATTTTAGTAATACTTCTTTACCCTTGTACTCCAACCCCCTTTCAATAAAGGCCAACATGCTATTTGCCTTCCTAATTGCTTGCTGTACCTGCATGCGAACTCTCTGTGTTTCCTGTACGAGGACACCTAAATCTCTCTGAACACCAACATTTAATAGTTTCTCACCATTTAAAAAATATTCTGTTTTTCTATTCTTCTTACCAAAGTGAATAACCTCACATTTCCTCACATTATACTCCATCTGCCACCTTATTACCCATTATCTTAACCTGACTATATCCCTTTGCAGGCTCTTCGTGTCCTCTTCACAGCTTACTTTCCCAACTAGCTTTGTATCATCAGCAAACTTGGATACATTACACTCGGTCCCTTCATCTAAGTCATTAATATGAATTGTAAATAGCTGAGGCCCAAGCACTGATCCTTGCAGCACCCCACTAGTTACAGCCTGCCAACTGGAAAATTACCCATTTATCCCTACTCTTTGTTTTCTGTCGGTTAACCAATCTTCTATCCATGCTAATATATTACCTCCAACCCCATGAGCCCTTATCTTGCGTAGCAACCTTTTATGTGGCACCTTATCGAATGGCTTTTGGAAATTCAAATATACTGCATCCACTGGTTCCCCTTTACCTACCCTGCTAGTTACATCCTCAAAAAACTAATAAATTTGTCAAACATGATTTTCCTTTCATAAAATCATGTTGACTCTGCCTAATCATATTATGATTTTCTAAGTGCCCTGTTACCACTTCCTTAATAATGGATTGACTCCCTGTTTTCTCTCTCCCTCCTTTCTTGAACAGCGGGGTTACATTTGCTACCTTCCAATTGCTGGGACCGTACTAGAATCTAGGGAATTTTGGAAGATCGCAACCAATGCATCCACTATCTCTGCAGCCACCTCTTTTAGAACCCTAGGATGTAGGCCATCAATCCAGGGGATTTGTCAGCTTTTAGTCCCATTAGTTTCTCTAGTACATTTTCTCTACTGATATTAATTACTTTAAGTTCCTCACTCTTATTAGCTCATTGGTTTCTCATTATTTTTGGTATGCTTGTGACTTCTACTGTGAAGACAGATACAAAATATTTGTTTAAAGTCTCAGCCATTTCTTTATTCCCCATTATAATTTCACCTGTCTCAGCCTCTAAGGGACCAACACTTACTTTCGCTACTCTTTTTTACATACAGGAAACTTTGGTTTATCCGGAGGTTAACTGTCCGGAATGCTCGAGCCGCTTCGTTAGTTTTTTTTTCTTTTCGTTGCTTTTTTTTCACCAGTCAGGCTCTGCAAGGTCTCGCTGAAGCTGTTGCTAAACTACAGAGACACTTGCAAGGTACGGTCGACTGTTTAGAAGCTGTACAGGGTTTGTTGCCAGATACGGAGCTCAAAATCTCCGTATGTTTCAACATTAGCGCTGGTTTGTCCGGCAGTTTTGATGGGACGGCAACAGCTCAGTCCCGTCGGTGCTGTAATGATCAGTAACCTGTCATTCTGGAATGGTACACTAGGTGGTGCTGTATTTATATAAGAGTGGGCTACCCAGGATGCACTAGGCTACCCACAAGGCTGCAGTCAAAATGGATGCCTCTACAGATACTGTACCTAGTCTACATGTGCTCAATAAAGTGTCTAGCAAAAGCTAGCTGTTCTTAATAAAAACGACTAGTTATTAATGAACATAACAGGTGCCGGATAGCACAAAGTTTCCTGTACTTGTAGAAACTCTTACAATCCTTTTTTATATTTATTGCTAGTTTACTCTCATTCTATTTTGTTCCTTTTTTATCAATTTTTTGATCATCCTTTGCTGGTTTCTGAAGCTCTCACAATCCTTAGGCTTACTACTATTCTTTGCAACATTATAAGCCTCTTCTTTTAATCTAATACTATTCTTAACTTCTTTAGTTAGCCACGGATGGATCACTTTTCTCGTGAAATTTTTATTTCTCAATGGAATATATATTCGTTGAGAATTTTGGAATATTTCTTTAAGTGTTTGCCGCTGCATATCTACCATCGTACCCTTTAACCTAATTTCCCAATCTACCTTAGCTAACATGCCCCCATACCTATGTAATTGACTTTATTTAAGTTTAAGACTCTTGTTTCCGCCTGAAGTATTTCACTCTCAAACTCAATGTGAAATTATATATTATGACCACTCTTCCCCAGAGGATCCTTTACTATGAGATTCCTAATTAACCCTGTCTCATTACATAATACAAGATCTAAAATAGCCTGTTTCCTGGTTGGTTCCATGGCTTATTGTTCTAGGAAACTGTTTCAAAAGCATTCCATGAACTCGTCCTCCAGACTACCTTTGCCAATTTGATTTGCCCAGTCTATATGAAGATTAAAGTCCCCCATGATAATTGTATTACCTTTGTTACAAGCTCCTGTTATTCATTAATTAATACTCTGTCCAACGGTATAGCTATTGTTTAGGGGCCTATAAATTACTCTCACCAGTGTTTTCTGCTTTGTTATTTTTTATCTCCACCCATACTGATTCTACTTCCTGATCTTCTAAGCCAAGATACTTTTTCACTACCCTTATGTCATCCTTTATTATCAAGGCTACCGTCTCTCCCCACCACCCCCGCCCCCTTTCTATTCTGCCTGTCTTTTCTAAACGTCGAGTACCCTGGGCCATAATACGGGATAAAATTAGCACTCACCTAGAAAGACATGGGTTAATTAAAGACAGCCAATATAAATATGATATAGCAGAATATATTGATAAAGGAAATGCCATGGATGTTGTGTTTATGAATTTTCAAAAGGTGTTTAATAAGATGCCACATAGGAGGTTTGTTGATAAAATTGAACCATATGGTATTAAATGCAATGTGGCAGCATGAAAAGAAAATTCATTAAACAGAGTATTGGATGTTTTTCGGGCTGGAGAGTTGCAAACAGTGGTTTCCCTCGGGGCTGTGTTGGTACCAGTACTGTTCATCTGGACTTGGTTTTGGGGGGAAAGTATCAAAAATTGTAGATGACACAAAAAGAGGGAGCATGGTTAACTGTGAAGAGGATTTTAAGTAACTTCAGGCCGACATAAGTTTTGTAGATTGGGCAGAGAGACGTCAGATGAAATTTTATGTGGAGCAATGTGAGACGATACATTTTGGGGGGGGGGGGGAAGAATAATTAAACTTTAAAATGAGTAGAGAGACTTAGGGGTTGAAATATACAAATCAATGAAAGTGGGAGGTTGATAAAGCTACAAAAGTAAAATGTGCTATTCTAGGCTTTATACGTGGAGGTATAGACTAAAAAAGCAAGATGTCAAGACCATGGATAGGATTTAGCAGGAATATACTAAGATCGTGCCAGGGATGAAAGGCTTTAGTTATGAAGAGAGAATAGAGAAACTGGGGCTCTTTTCATTAGAATAAATATGGTTGAGGAGGTCTTAAAAATATAAGGGAAATTGGGAAAAACGGTTTCCATTGGTCGATTGAGTTGATAACGAGAGAGCATAAATTTAAGATTATCACCAAAAGAACAAGGGGAGTCAGGAGATTTTTTTAATGCAGAGGGTTGTTAGGACTTCAAGAAATATAGACAGGTTATCTGAGTGAACAGATAGGTGGTAGATGCCATTTAATGTGGATAAGTGCGAGGTAATATATTTCGGTAGAAAAAGTAAGGAAAGACATTAAAGGGTGTGGATGAATAGAGAGACCTTGGGGTTCAAATACATAATTTCCTGAAAGTGAGTCTCAGTCGCGAAAGACATTAAAAAAGGTCAATAGAAATTTGGGGTTTATAAATAGGGGCATAAAGTACAAGAGTAAAGAAATCATGTTGAATTTGTACAAAATATTGGTTAGGTAGCAGTTAGAATAGTGTGTGCCGTTTTGGGTGCCTCATTATATAAATTGCAGGGAAGCCATAGAAAGCAACAGATTCACTAGGATGGGAAACTTTGAGGAAAGATTTGAGATACTAGAAATATTTCCACTGCAGTAATGGACACTGTGGAGATTTAATACAGGGTAATTTTTTTAAATTATGAAGGGCTTTGATAGAATCAATAGCAAAAACTATTTCCTCTAATTGGGGAGTCAGTGACAAGGAGTCATTAATTTAAAATTCTTGAAGGGAGTGAGGAGAGGGGTTTGGAGAACTTTCCTTCCTCAGAGGATTGTTGGAGCATGGAATGCTTTACCACAAGTAGAGGTTCAGGTAGAGACCATTGTATTGTTTTAAGGGGAAATTGGATAAATATTTGAAGCAGAGGAAGCGACAAGGCAATGGAGAGAGAGTGATGCTGTGTGATTAGTTTTGGATTTCTGTAGCATACAGTTTGCACAGACACAATGGACCAGATAGCCTCCTGTGCTGTAAACTTCTACAGATAAGGAATGCCCTGCCAGAAAAAGTGTTGGAAGTAGACTATACTAGCTTTTAAAAAGGAAGTAGGTAAATATTTGAAAAATAAAATGTAAAAGTGATACATGGAAAGGGCAGGCGAACTGGATTAAGTGGATAACTCTTTCAGAGTCGGCACAAGTGTAATGGGCTGAATGACCTCCTTCCATGCTGTAAAATTCCATGAGTCTATGTTCCAAGGAACATTCCCCCCAAAGTGAAAAACGGTACCTGAATAAGAGCTATAATTCCCTTGATATATTTGATTTAACAGCACAAGTAATGCCAACTATATGTTTAGTACGAACTATGTGTTCTTATTCTCAGACAAATTAAATCTGTTCTGGAAAAGTAATTCCTGCATTTCTGCAACAAGTGAATTTTACCTGTTCAATCACTAAGTTTGGCTTGGAGTATCGAGTAAGCTTACCTAATTTCTCTGAGAAAACTATTACCTTTGTTGAAGATATTTATGGCTTCAACAATGGTTGCAGATAAATATTAATGGAAAGATATTCTCCTCCCCAAATCTATTTTGAGAGGCTGCAGACAGAACCCTCCATTTTATCTTATGTATTGGTCTGTTTTCCCCCAGCTAAGGCATAAAACAAGAATGCAGCGTGCTTAACCTGATTAAAGTCCTTAGATAAGTGCTGAAATGTTGTTCATCTAGTGCTACAAGAAATACATAGCTTTGTTATTTGCTAAAGCTTGCTGGAGACCAATGATTTAAACATTTTTTGTTTACTTCCTACATTGTTACAGACTCACTGAGTGGAAATTAGGAACAAGTTGGCCTCCTTCTGTGCTGTACGATTCTATGAAGTTGGCCAACTTAGTATCAGTGTGGACTAAATTGTGGTCAGTTTTGTACTGTAGTGCTGCTCTCTCTAAGAACTGGGTTAAAACTGCCACAAATCATTTCTCATATAACCCATATACATGCAACTAAGAAAGGGGACTTTCATCACATTGACCTGGTCTAGAGATAAAAGGACATTGTTGGTCACTGATAAGCAGTTCCCCTGACACTCTTCTCCCTCATCAAGCTAGCATTTAAGATAGATTTTATTCCACTCTAAGTTATTAATTCTGACTGATGTGGCATGAAGCAATTATATGTAAGATGCAACCTTGCATTTCTGATTTTTGACAACTACCTGCATAATTATATTTAATTTTTCCAAAATCTGAGTTTTATGCCAATCATTGTCCTGTGGCAATCTTAAATGAATATCATTTACCCTTGCTGTCTGGTACTGTGCACACGTGGATTTCAACTCAGGAAAGTGTCAAGGTCAGGAGTGGGGTAGGGTGCTGGGGTGTCATTTACCCGAATGAGTCTTGTCAGTGATCTGTTCAAGGATTGATTTTACGATTCATATGGAGGTTTTAAAAAAAATTGTATGTTACGACTTTTGCTTGAAAGCTTTTATGAGCTGTTGGAGATAAGAACTCACAGGCACAGTTAAGGAAAACTTGTTTAAAAAACCTTTTAAAGCTATAGGGAGAGAGCACACAATATCCATTACCGATCATTGTGATAACTATATCAGTTGGACAGTTTTTTTAAACACAAGAACATTTATATCTTTCCTTCAAATATGATTAATTTTAGTTCAATGATTTAAATTTGTTATCCACTTACAGATCTGGAGATCATATGTTCAATGCTTAATCTAAGAGGGAGTTGATTTTAGCCATGCCAGCAATTAGGGTGGGGCAATTAGTCATTGGGCTCTTACTCCTCCACACCTTAAGTTATTGGCCTCTACTGGGGTATTGTTCCAAGAGCAAAATGGGCCCCCAAGTACCTTGTCCAAGTGTCATTTTGATTGACCAGTCAAGGAATGTTGGGGGAAATAACTATTAAATTGTGAGATTTTTTCCCGATTTGACACAAGTGTATTTCCACTAAGAGCCACTGAATTTCAATCAGGATCAGCAACTCTAAAGCCAATAAAAGTGTCCTTAATACCATTCCAGATGAGCTCAACATGGACCAGGGATCAAGATGGGGAATTTTTGTTGTGTGTGGCCTAGGACCACTGGTAAGGCTGCAGTTGGAATATTGTGTCCAGTTTTGGATGCCTTATTTTAGGAAGGATATCAAGTCTGTGGAATGGGTGCAGAAGAGATTTACTGGGATACCAGGCATGAGAGGCTTTAGTTATGAGGAGAGAATAGAAAGACAGGGCATCATTTTGTTAGAACAAGGAAGGCTTAAAAGGAGATCTGCTGGTAGTATTTGATAAGGTAAATAGGGGAAAAAACTATTGCCAGTAGTTGGTGAGCCCATAACTAGAGGGTGTAAATTTAAGGTAATCAAAGAACAAAGGGAGAGATTAGTAGAATTTGTTTTATGCAGAGGTTATGACATGGAATGCCCTACCAGAAACAGCAGTAGAAGCATTATCCATAATAGATTTTAAAAAGGAAGTGGATAAATATTTCAAAGAAATATTTTTTAAGGAAATGGGACTAATGGGCGAGTTCTTTTAGAGAGCTGGTACAGGCTCGATGGGCTGAATGGCCACCTGTGCTGTAAAATTTCATGACTCTATGCAACGTGACAAATTATCCATTGAGCTATTGTGGGGCAGGTGTTTGAATCATTTCTGTCTCATCAGTGCACATCACATCAGACCGAAATAAAAAAATCAATCAATAGAGCTTCTCAAATTTCTCAACATTTCATTTAAAAGTACTTACTAAACACTTTTTAAAAAACACATTATCGAATTTTGACCTTGCACTAAATTTTTGCACACCCTGAGCAAGCTTCTTATATGCTTGGGATTTTGACCAATGACACCAAGAAATCCCATCCTCCATATGAGGAGAGTGCACGTGTTAACATAGAAACTAGGAGCAGGAGTAGGCCATTCGGCCCTGCTCCGCCATTCAACGAGATCATGGCTGATCATCCAAACCCTAGCACCCGGTGCCTACACTGACAGCCATCCCACCCAAGCCCTATCCCCGTAACCCCACGTATTTAATCCCCCCTAACACTAAGGGCCAATTTTTTTTTTATCATGGCCAATCAACCTAACCCGCACATCTTTGGACTGTGGGAGGAAACCGGAGCACCCGGAGGAATCCCATGCAAACACGGGGAGAATGTGCAAACTCCACACAGACAGTCACCCGAGGCCGGATTTGAACCCGGGTCCCTGGCGCTGTGAGGCAACAGTGCTAACCACTATGCCACCGTGCTGAAGAAGTTACATAACTATTTTTGAATCTCACCCACATCAGCATTTCCAATGCCTCAAGTGCTGACTGTTATAAATCTCATCATTCATCAAGAAACTACTCATGAAATAACGCTGGACGGCCAGCTGGTGGTGCCGTCCAAGGAGTATAAATACTCAGGCGTGGGCCCAGCTTGCCAGGGACATTTTGTAAGACAAGGAACTAGTGAAGTACAACTAGACCTCCATGTTCTGAAACAAGTTGATTAAAGCCTTGCTTTATGCTCAAACCAAGTGTATCGTGAGCTTTATTACATCACTGACAATTTTCATTTATGGTGCGCACTGAAATGTGAATGTTGATCATTTGTTCTGCATGAAAACCATGTACAGGAAGGACATTCTGCACTGACTGCAAGAAAAAGTGGCCATTCTGAGTATTAGAACCCGAGCACCTGAGAACAGAAACATTATGAACAATTAACTCCTAGTAATTTGACGAGAACCTCTTGCTGTTTACAAGCATATTTTAACGATTCACTTGTTTTCTTTTGTTCGGGTAAAAAAAAAAAATCTATAAAACAGAACCAAACATAATTGCATTGTTTAAAACTAGTATTTTTTTTGCTATAATAAGAGCCATATATTTTTCTGCAAAATTATTTACATAGAAGTTACAACACAGAAACAGGCCAACTAGTCCATGTTGGCGTTTACCCTCCATGTGAGCAATTAGTCCGAGTGCATTTACTCACCACATTCCCATATCCCTTTATCCCCATCCCCTTTTTCCTTCATTCACCTGTCTAATCTAATCTTGAATGTTGACATAGTTTCCACCTCAACCACTGACCCTGGAAATGAATTCCACAGCCGTACAAATATCTGTGCTAAAACTCTTAAATTTCATTTTGTATCTATAGCCCCTCATTCTCGACAATGTTCTTTGAATAGTTACATGAGATCCTTCACATTCACCTAAACAGACAGACAGGGCCTTGGTTTAATATCTCATCTGAAAGAAAGCACATCTAATAATCCAGTACTCCCCGAGTATTGCAATTACGTGTTGGCCTAGATTTTCTGCTCAAAGTCCTTTAGTGGTGCTTAACCCACAACCTTCTGACTCAGAGGCAAGAGTGTTATCACTGAGCCAAGCTACCAGATGAAACTAACACACATATTTGCACCTTAGAATGCCCACATTACATTTTCTTCTCAACCATAGTTAAAATATTGCATCACCCAGCTGTTACGTGTACTGCTGTTTTAACCAAGAATGACTCAGAAAAGCATTGCTGGCCCTCATGGGGCCAGGAGTTCAGAAATTAAGTGTGGGCTGACACATGCTTGAATCCCCATCCTCATGGGGTTATCAGGGAGATTAAGCAGGAACAGTGGGTTGTGTTGATCCACGAGGATGCACAATTATACAAAAATAATTCTAAATAATTTTTCTGTTGGCTAAAGTTTGTCATCAATCGTGGTTCAAAGGGTCTCTCTAGTCCAGCGCCAATAACTATCAAATCCATTCCTTTTCAAGAGACCTGTGAGACATCCTCTAGGCTATACTGAGTTTGCATCTGAGCTAACAGGCCGTATTGAAGAATTGGAAAAGCAAGCATAATGTGATTGAAGTTCTTAATGAATCAATTTAGTAGGACGAAGTGAACTGTACTGTGGCACCGAGCTAACTGTCGGGTGGCAAGTGGAGACAGGTTTTATACCAAATTCCCAAGAGTTGCTACTGGTAGCGGTGGGGGGTTGCGAGGAACGACAACAGTGTCAAACCCTTCTGAGGCTGGTGAATAGCATGTATTTTGTACGCATAATTTTGAAAAGCTCCATTAGATCCCTCCTTAACCTCTATTTCAGGTTTTCTTTGTACAGTAACTACATTCCTGGTATCATTTCAACAGCTCTTCACGATACCCTTTCTGTGGCTCTAATATCCTTCCTTTAACCAGATGCCCAGAACTGTATGTGGCCTAGCCAATGCCTTGTATGTGTTCAGCATCATGTCTTGTTTTTGTATTCAATGCCCCTATTATATAAAACCCACAATCACATTAGCCTTTTAATGGTCTTTTGTGTCTGTACTTTTAGCTATTTAAGGATCTATTATCCCCACTCGTAGAACTCTTTAAAATCTTTGTCATTTGGGGTCTACTTCCTTTCACCTTTCTTTCCCCCCAAAATATATTACTTCTCATTTTTCTGCATTGAACTGCATCTGTCACCTATTTTGCAGTCTGCAAACCTATGTCCTGCAATATTCCTCAAAATTTGCCATGCCACCTAATTTGGTATCAGCAAACTTCACAAGAATCTTCTTATGCCTATGTCCAAATTATTTATATATAAATGGAAAACAAAAAAGATTTGCAAGCACAGATGCTGGGGTACATAATTTCACCAATTCGAAAAAGTGTTTAAATTTTTTGAAATTTTTGATTTTCCTTTATGCTATTTTTAACTTTACTACTTGACAACTGAGGTGTTGGTTTTGATACTAATTTTATTTGTATACAGTACATATTTAATTTGCCCACCATATATTATTAAAACCATTCAATTTTGTTTGCTATTTTTCCTAGCTGCTTATTTCCCTATTTCCTGCCACCATTTTGACTGTTGTGGCTTTAAAATGAGTTCTTCTCAAATCTGGGTAATTTATTTTTTTCTTGCTTTCACCCTTGTCACAATATTGGACTCAACTACAATATGATAACTTTTGCACAAAAGCTTCCCAGTCTCCAGATTTCCCATATGTCCACCCCAATACTAGGCTTCTTTCTGCATCTTTTAAAACAGTCAGGAAGCAGACCGGCATTAACTCCGCCTTTGAAAGTCCTCAGTGTGCTCTGCTGCATTCCTTATTTGTCCAAATAATCCCAGATCAGTTTCTCCTTTTGTCCATTCATGCATTACAAGTGATAATTGCTAGTTACCTTCTCAGTGTCAGGTTGACAGACTCTCTCACTTCCAAATTCAATCAGTTCTTCTAATTTTCAGACCCTCCCATGCTGGCAATGTCTCATTCCCCAACTCCAGGTGAGTAACCCTTTTAGATATCCTAAAATTATCAAATGAAACTAATACTCATCCTTTGATTTTAACCAGATCTCTGTTAAGTCAGTGATATCCAATTTTATATTTCTACAAAACTCCCACATTTCATCACCTTCTTCCTTATATTTAAACTTTTTGATGTTACTTTGTTTTTCTATTCCTTCAACTTCTTTTGTGAAAATACAGGGCCTGTTTTCTAAAAATCTGTTAACACTAGCCTGTGGAAACTGGAGTTGTTAATGTGCAGCTATTTTGAAGTTTTCCTCCATAGTTGTGCTCTCCTGAATCTTGATTGGTCTCTTTTAAAATGAAAATGTGGCATTTTTCAGTCAGCTTGCTTCCTTGGTCAGGATGATGCACTTGGAAGGATATTTGGAAACACATTACCATCTGTTTTTTTATGCTCCGTTGGAAATTTTGATTATCTTAGTGTAATTTCTTTACTTTTATCAAAGAGCTCCTATTTGTAGGATTTGTTATGTAGTTGTTTTGTGTCTATAGTTTTGATTGATTGCTGTAACTCCTATTCAATTATAATAAATCCTTTGCTATTCTATTTTTTATGAAGTTAAACCACACACTTGAGGGTGTATGAGAGGCTTCTATTATTTTCCATCCAAAAGTATTGTTACACTGGATTATTAATTTGTCATTGTTGGTTCATTGCAAATAAAAAAAAGTGCCCAGGACATTTCAATCACCCTGGAGACAGGTGTGTTGAAGGATGGAATATTTTTTCCCAGTTTCACCATCAAGCATTTCCACACCTGATAAATTACTGGTTCAGTATGTGGTTAGCTGTTCTTCCCCAGCAATGTTATTTCATTCAAACTTCAGAAGAGCACCTCCTGCTGCATCGGTGTGATACTTTAAAAAAGAAGCTCGATGCAAGAGGTAAAAACAGATGAAAGCGTCATGGTTTGTGAAACCACTCATAAATAGAAGAACCAAGTTGCATGCTTGTGCCTGAATGGTACACATAGAACATGGCAATATAGGGCCGGAAATCAATCAAGAAGTGCTGATAAGAACAGAACTCTCAACTTACGAAGAACAAAACACAATTGAATTAACTTGGAATACAGAATCAAATATACACATACAGTTCCAAACCACGCTGCTGAAGAGAATGCCAATGACCACTGTGATTACATTCATTAAGCATCAAATAGCCAATTTTGATGTCTCTGCAGATCATGTAATACACAGATGATCAAAGCTGGCTTTCAGGATAAATTTACCTAGTCTTTAATTCTTTAAAAAAAATTTGAGCTGGAGTAAAAAACTCTGTAAATCAGAAAATCATAATTAGGTAACATTAAGTTTTCATCAGAAGCCAACAGCTACAATCCTGAGCTGAATCCTCTAGAAGTTACTGCAGCACACTTTCCATGGTCTTTTTATACTAAGAGCTTCTAGATAATCTTGGAGACTATTTCATCAACTGAAGACAAACAAAATACTGGAGATCTGAAACAAAACTGGAAAATGCTGGAAACACTCAGCAAGTCAAGCAGCATCTGTAAAGAAAGGAAGACTGTTAATGTTTCAGGCATTGCCCTTCATCAGCACAAGGTATGCACATTGAAGAATTGTCTGAATAAAGGAAAAAAACAATTTTTTCAGGCTTGAAGGATTTCTTTTTATTTCTGAGAAACAAATGCTTTTATCACACTTACAATATTTTGGGGAAACAATACTGATAATAAAGAACACAATGAGGATAAATCTTAGCACACATGCCAGTTTATAACATACTGGAGAAACCTTGGTTATCATACCAGTGACAGGTAGGTACTATTATTCTTTCACTAACTTGAAAGATTTATAACTAATAAGTACCACTGCATCTTCATCCAACTGGAAGACTCCTGGAAACATTACTGGTATGATATTTTTCATTATATGCAGGACTGGTAACATTTCAGTGTTTACACAAACAGAAGTGTCAAAATTGTTCACATTTCCTTCTTTAAAAAAAGGCATAACAGAAAAAAAGTATATATTTACAACCATTTTAAAAGCTGCAGTTTTTCAATATAGTTAATATCAATATTGAAACCCATTTTGCCAAGATTTTTCAACTGGATTGTTTAAACCTGTATTTTAAATTAATTGCAAGTTCCAGCCAATCAGATAACAGGATTAGCAGCATGAGTGCACACATTTCAGAGTGACATTTTGAATAGCTGATTTAACAGCCACACACAGGTGCAAACACATTATTTGTTATAATTGTAACCTTTTCTAAGAACTATGTGAGGACATTGAAGCAGCAATCAGAGAATTACTAACTTAGAGTAAACAATGATTTATATAAGGCTTACATGGTAAGGATCAGTACCAACTTATCCAGGCAACTTATCCTTTTCTATGTACCGATACTGAAGGTAACATTCTTAAGACAAGGAATACTGGATTCCCCCCAGCATATCAACAATACATGAAAGTCAACAGCTCAGAGTCCATAATACAAACCTCTAATGAGGAAATTTTACTCCTTGGAAAAATACTAAGGAGCTCTTTAATGATCTAGAGATGTAAACGGAATAGAAAGACCTGTTTTGGTTGGAATGAGACACTATTTTAAACCTGTGGTAAATTTTCACACATACAAAATGGTGAAACTGAAGGAAGTGGAATGGAGACACTTCCTATTTTGGTTAATCAACAAAATATTCAGTTACAGCAAACTTGAAATATGTAACACTCTTTACACAGATTTGTTGTGTAAAACATAACAAATAAATAATCCCTTTGTAACAATTAAAGATCCAATTTGCCACTTAGCTCTGGGCTTTTTTTAGATGGCAAGTTGCTGATCTTGGCTGGGTTGTCCTATACAATACCAAACAATGAGACTGAAAAAGCGGACAGGAAGGAGGAAGTGGGCTCGAACCAAGGCACTGCCTGGGAAGCAAGATGAAGGAAAACTGTGCCATTACAGAAATGTTTATGCATTAATTTTTGACTTTTTTATTGTTGGCACTCTCCACTCTTGAACATTAGTTGGCACTCTCCACTTTAACCCATGTTTTAGCCTGACCTAGATGAGCTTGATGGCAGCATTCACCCAAACTTGATTATTAACAGTTAAATAAATCTCAGAAAGGTGTCAAGACACATCAGCGTGTCAACAATGCATAATTTCTAGGCAACAGCTGAAGAATGAACAAACCGCATGTTTAAGCCACAATTTATTGGAAAAATGAGGGAGTGGCTCAGAAAAATGAGGAATTGGCTCAAACAGCAGCTGAAACAATAATCAAATAATAAAGACTTCATCTGCTCAATTCTGCAGAATTGAGGATAATCAAAAGCTCCTCCTTCAACTCCAGAACCAACTACCTTCAATCCCCCAGTAAACAGCAGGCAGAAGCCATGATTACTTAATAGTGTGTCTTAACAGTGGTTGTTTCTGTTCCTCAAACATTTTAGGAACTGCTTAAATTCATGAATTGGTAAATATAGAGCTATTGGTAAGGTGCTGAAACTTAAGACTATATTTTTTTTGGGGGGGTGGAATATCGAGGAATTAAACAATGCTTGGGATAAAAAGTTTGGCAGAATAATCTGTGGAACTACAAGTGCTGCTCAGTACACTGATTCAGTAACTATAAGGCACTAGACCTGGAGTATCTCATTCAATATATTTTTGTGTCATAGCTGCACATGCCAGAACTAGGGTATGAAATCAAAAACATAAAATTCCACCATAAACTACCTTACCCCAAAGAAAAAAAGCCATGTGTAGCAAGAACAAAGGATGTTGATGGTACAATGAGTAAAGTGGAAATGTACGGGTTCAAAGGTGATTAATTTAAAACGGAAACACAATAGGAAAGATAAAATTGTCGAAGAATTAACTGCGACCTGTGAATTAGAGAAAGGCATCAGAGTGATACGCATAATTTATAAAATGAAACTGTTCATTAGATGAATGCTGTGAAGCCGCTTTACAATCAAATTTTATAAATGCTAGGTCCTGCAGTCTATTATAAGTTGTTTTATCTCCATTGCAATCAGTGCATTCATTGACTTTAGGCTCAACATTGACCAGAAATGTCCAAGAGTTTCCTCTTTTTCACATTTCCAATCATTTGAATCAACTTCAGTACTCAAACTTGAACAGAAATCAATTTTGTGTGTGCACGCTGCAGCTCCAGCTCAGCGTAATCTCCAGTCCAACTGCACTCACTCGCTTCTCTGTGGGTCATGCTGGTTTTTTTCTTATCACGTCTGTTAAATTCTGAGTTTCTGTTGTCAGGGGCTCCTGATCAAAAAATGTAAGTACAGGTAGACTACCCTTTATCCGGACTTCCGAAAACCGAAACCCTCTAAAAACCGAAGGTTTTTTCGTTCAGCGTAAGTCGTGCGTACGAACGAAAAAACCGTCGGTTTTTAGAGGGTTCCGGTTTCGGAAGTTCGGATAAAGGGTAAGTCGTGCGCACGACACCCCGCCGGCCCCGACAACCGCCGACCCCCCCCCCCCCGCGGACCCCGCCGGCCCCGACAACCGCGACCCCCCCCGCCGGCCCCGCCAGCCGCCGACCCCCCCTGCCGGCCCCGACAACCGCCAGCCCCCGACAACCGCGGACCCCGCCGGCCCCGACTGACTTACGCTGAGCGTCAGCGTAAGTCGTGCGCACGACCCCCCCGCCGACCCACCTTCCGAAATTCTCCTTTATCCGAAACTCGGCTGGTCCCGAGGTTTTCGGATAAAGGATAGTCTACCTGTATTGGAGAGGATAAATAATAGGAAAGGAACAACAGAACAAGAGGAACTCAAGTGGAGGAAAACAGAGAAACAAAAACGAGGCAAATATAAATAAAGAATATGAAACAAGTGCATAGCTTGGTGGGGCACCTTTTCTGTAGCACAGGTCATTAGCACACAGAGTACTTCGACAGAGATTGTCTTTTACAATTGCTTGACACTGAGATAACTATCTCAGTCGGGATGCCTAGAAGGTAGAGTCAACCCGTGCCAATTTCCTGGGAACCTCTCAACAGTACCAATGGCAGGAATTTGGAATCAGGCCACTTCCCAGTTGTAATATTCTCTGTGCTGCAGGGTGAACCCAATGAAGACAGGAAAAACAATCAGACCCAAGGAATATACAAGCAAAGAAATGTTAAGTCACAGAGAAACAAGGAAACATTTTGCTCATAATATCTCAGACCTCCTGTCCCTTACATATGTGGAATTGGAGCTGTTGCTCTGCCAAATCCTTTATTTCTCTACTCCCACAATACCTGCACTGCATCCTCTTTCACTTAACCATGATAAAGTCACATACGAGAAAAACATGTTTTTTTTCTTTCCCGTTATTCCTTTCTCTTGGTTGGACCTTGACCCTTTGCATGATCTCTACATTCTGAAAATGGACATCGAGATCACACTGTGAAACCAAATTTCAACATTAGGTTTTTATTTTACTTCAGTAACAGTCAATTCTACAGTATAAAATTGTAAAAATACTTCAAAGTGAAAGAGAAATGATCCCTCTCCCACTGTGGGACGAGTAGGTATATTCACAGTTTGTGGGATAGGTCATCCAATTCAGTTGTTCAAAGCTTAAATGAATTGTGCACTCACAAGGACTTGTTTTTAAAAAAAAAATCAAACCACAACTGGATTATATTTGTAATTCAGATATCTGAATCGGTTCTATTAAACCCTTTTCCATCTTAAGTGGACAAAATAGTAGCTGCAGCGTTCCACTAAAAATAGAAATTCCTCAATGAGAAAGGGTTAATCTTCCATTTGTATGGTTAAAGATATTAAAAAAGGCTTTTCTTCGGTTTACATGTTCTGTGATTTAACAGAGTGCCTTTGGGTAGAAAATATCTACATAGGGAAGGACACAAATTAAGTATACAGACTGAAGATTATTGTCATGAAATTACAGTAACTAAAAAGTGAACAAGCCACACAACTTGGAAACTGAACCTCAGTATTAAAATATGCCCTTGCTTTTCCACACAAGTTATTAGTAACTACCAGTATTAAGCATCTTTAACATTTGCGTCTTCCAAGACTTGAAGCATGCTTTGGCCACTAGGGGTTGGTAAGCAAACACAAACCATGTCATGTCCACCCTACCCCAATAACCAGTTAACATAACATTTCTCAGTTTAATTGTATTCAGCACCTTAATCTAGTAATATCCATAGTGAATTAAAAGAAAATAGTTAATTAACTAGCACCTCTCATTAACAACCCAACGTTAACAGAGTCATTTACAATGATGTCTGTATGAGAACTCACCATCTACCAATCATGTTTAAGGCTTTTAGGTTTCTTATTAAGAGTGGCTCAATTTGGATAGAACAGCTCAGCTGTAACTTTGTTTTACCAACAGTTTTCGAGTCAGCTCTCTTGTCAAGAAACACATTTACAAGCACTTGTATTTGTTTTTTTGGGGTAAAAGATTTAAATCTTTCATTACAAGTCCCTGGGAATTATTAACTCCTTTTTATAGCAACATTTAGCCACATTTATTTCATAATGGCCAATGTAGAAATACATGCATCTCAAATCAAATGCACATCATTATTTGTGGCTGCTACAGCATCAATTAAAACTAATTATTCAGAATTTCTTACATCATCTAAAAATTTAAAACAAAGTAAGCTGACTCTGTAAAAGTGATATTTAAAAATTTTAAGAATCCCATTTCTTAAAAATAGAAACTAATAGCTATTGCCCTGTAGGTAACAGAAGGCTGGATCCTCCGTTAAGGTAATGATGGTTTGTGAGCATTCAGGTCTGAGCACATGCCCTTCAGCACAGCAAGGGGGAAGGTCTCGACAAGGCCATGTTGAATCCATTTGCTAAAACTGGAATGCCAACAAATCAGACAATTCCTTTAATACATTTATTTTAAAAAAAATTCACTCACTCACAATTCATGGTGTCAAGACTCAGTTATGCAAAATAACTATATGCTATATTTCTCACTATGGAACACTGCCCTATTACATAGTGTTGTAAGATTTCCATTTATTGAAGAACTGCTAAGTGCATTGTATACTAAAAGTAACTGCTACGAGGGAAACAATAGAATGAAAGACTGGTTATGCTACAGCAAACCACTTCCAATAGTGCTGTGAAATAAAAGGAAAACATGAAGGCAGGGCAGTGGACTTGATGCAAGATTTTCCTTCATATAGGTTGAAAAGATCACATTGGATCATTTGATGTATTGTCTTACCTAGGGTTATATGAAAGAACATTAGTGATTGACTTTATAGGTAACCTATTTTTAAGTCCTAAATAAAGTCATAAAATGAAACTCTTGTACTATCTTTGCATTGCTACAATTATTTCTTCCTGACTTCATGTTGGCTTAAAAGTGAAGTCAATTTTTGCACTCAACACACCCCCCAGAAATTAGTCTACAAAGAGATGGCTGGTTTACTTTTGAGCTATTGCTCTCAATAGTTTTACCAAACAAAATTGTTTTCCACTCAACATGCAAGCTTACCAACAATTAAAAAATCTTTTGGTTATGAACCTGTATGCAGTTGCATCAGAAAACATACTGTATATAAAATAAAAATGCGCTACAAAGATACAACTTCATTTTTAAGTGAATAAGTTGAACAGTGAATTTAACCGTAACCTAAAACACTTTCCTTTCAGTTATTTCACCCTCAGCAGCTGAAGACGTGGAAGGAAAGTCAGCCATATTATGGCCCATCATCTGTCCCAGCATGAATAGAACACGGGCTTCATGTTCTCTGTCGCTTTGTCTCATCCTTTCCTCCATTTCCATACGGAGTTGCTCAAGACGAGCAAACCGTTCCTCGGACGCCTCCATGTAACGGAGAAATTTCTCATCTGCGGCTTCACTATAGCGGATGAACTTCTCCATCATACCATCCATTATGTCCTCCAGCGAGTGTTTCTTTGCTTTCTTCGGCTGAGGTGTAAGTGGCACAGATGAATGTGCACGACGCACACGGGGAGCTGGGGGAAAAAATACAAGAAGTTTGAAACATACCCCACTGAGCCAAACAGGCTTTACAAACCTGACAAAAAAAGTCTTATTTAGTCCATGAAACGCAATAAAGGACAGGGAAAGATCAGCTGTTCCATCAAGCCTGTCCTATATGGTCACGGTGTAACTTCTGCACACCATGACCCCCATCCGCACCCCCACACAACTCCCCAACCTCTACAATCTCCTGGGAGGGACAGAAAAAACGTAGGCCAATTGAGGAAAATACTGGGAAATTCCTCTTTGATCCCCAAAGGCAATCAACTAAGTTCCAGGAGACCAGGATGGCTGGGAGACACATCCTCTAATATCCACCTACCTTCTATATGTAGTTCTGTTGAAATGGACTATTGAGTCAATAATTTAATGCTGCATATCAAATTAAAAAAACAGCAGTGTATCCTTTGCCAGTTTATAAATTAATTACATGCTATTTAAATAATTTACTGCCAATTTAAAAAGAAAGCTTTTGAATGTTCACAAAGTAGCTGTCATTCAAAATGCCTTCAAGAACAGATAGGTGCCTTCAAACAGGACTTTAAGCTCCATTCCCAAATACAGAGTGCAAACTTCCAATGATCAATGTTTAAACATCTCTGACAGACCTTTCATAGGAAAATTTGTGACAATGTACTACATGCTGCAGTGAACAGTCAACAGCCTTAATGATCATTGGATTTCACTGATGAGGTTACGCCACGAGTCACCAGGATCTGTTAAAACCATTTCCCCTCAATATTGTGATAGAAGAATTATGTTCTCCTTTTTGTACTGTTGTTTCCTACCAGTTTCAAGTTAAAAAAGTTCTAAAAATGGTGCAGATGAGTGCTCTGCAGATTCATGCAGCCATTTAAAAGTGTAGTTGCACCCACCAGTTAATAACGAACCACAGTACTAATACTTCTTCCGAGAGAAGCAGTGTCTGCTTAGGAGGTGCATCAACAATCAAACCGAAAATACAAAGGTCTGCCAGCAACCACTTATGTGAACTTAGAACCATTAAAAATGCTTGTAATACAACTGAAAAACTAATAATAGTTTAAAAATTAACTTTCATGACCATTTTTAGTGCTTCTCAAAACTCATTCATATTGGCTAACGTGTGACTACTTAAACATGATTGTCTTTCCCTCCTCGCGAGAATGTGGATTTGCGCAGATATTCCTGATGCCAAGAAGGTATCCACCATGCAGGTCCTCACAGGTCCAGGTTTCCAATTGCATAATTGTCCTACAGTTAAAGGGCACCAATGGAAATGTTACTGATCCAACCAACAAACTGTCAATAAACCAATTGTGGATTAGGAAAAGTAATGCTGGAAAAGCTAGTCACATTAATGAAATTTTATAATGGCATGAGAAGTATCTTTACTCAAAGTTTTAAAATCATGTTCAGAGATTTAAACAAAATAAATCCAAATTTCTTTCAACTTGGCTACAAACACTTCAAAATGCATCACCATCAATTTCAAACAAGGTGTTATGAAAACCAAGTCAAATATCAACTCCAGAATAAAAGATTCTATTCTCCAAGTATGTTCCCACAATAGCAGATCCAGCGTGATAGGCTGTTCTTTATTCTTATGGAATGCCATTACCAGTGGTTCTAGAATCATAGCGTGATACAGCACTGAAGGAGACCAGTCGGCCCATTCAGCCTGTGCCGGCTCTTCAAAAGAGTCTCTAGCCAGTTGTTGCCTGTGCTGCCAACAATAGTTTTCATGCAAGACTTGGACTGTTACATAAAATTAAACAACAAAGAGATTACTATTAAAATGTACAGGTCTGATTCATTGCATGTTTTATTCCATATCCACTGAGAACAGTGCCCTTAAACTCAACTCAAAGTACATGTTTGGTCAGCTCTTGTATGATAAAGCCCTCACAAATATCCTGAGTTTGCCAACTCAAGTCTGGCACATCCAATACCCGCACCACTATGCAGCAAGAAAACAGACATTTTCAGTTGACCACTACATGTAGAAATTCCTATATGGATAAGGATTTTGTTTTCTACTACCTGTGTTTTTGGAAAAGGGAAATAAAAAGTTGCTGTCAGAACATTAAATACAACTCATTGAAACATTTGGGGCAAGCATGTTCATGATCTAAGAGAACAGATAAGTTTAAAAAATTATTTTCTTGCCCCCTCGGTGTAGCATAAAATGGGGCCATACATGGACTTCATTTTCTGGCTTCTGAGGCTCCTCCATTTTCTCTAGTACTTTCCTAGGTACAAGCTCTGTTCGGATGTACAACATGATATCATATGGCTCAATCAATAATTAATAAGTTGAACTGTCATCTTGATTTGCATTAATAATTACAAAAGCAGGGACAACACGGCCTTCATCTAAAGTGAAATTAATGCAATTTTATTTGCACATTCATACTTGCATTTCCACTCCCAGATATGCACGATCTGCAGGTAACAGGACAGTCATAAAAGCAACACACTCTAATGATAGACCTCCATGCACCCAGAAACAAAATGCACTTCATCTTTTACTCACTGATCAATTGAGATAGATCACTACTGAATTTTCCAGATCTATATGAAAAAAGATTTACCAGAATGACGTCACAAATATCAAGTTCCAGGGACAAACAAAATACTAACAAGTTGATCTTGGAGATTAGAAACACTGTTGGCAGCCCATTTCAACAATAATGTGTGACCAGTTTTTACAAACTAAACTAGAACTGCAAAGGTTCCACTAAATTCATGGTATACAGTAAGCCTGAGCCATTAATAGGAATCAGCAGCAAAAAAGCCCTCTCTCAAAAAAGGAATGTGTATACCTGTGAGGCAATATAAGACACAGGAGCTTACATTTTCTGACTGAGCGCAAGTTCATTGATTTCACAGAATCACAGAAACCCCACAGTGCAGATAGAGGCCATTTTGGCCCATCGAGCCTGCACTGACACATATCCCACCCGATCCCCGTAACCCCTACACCAACACATATCCCACCCTATCCCCGTAACCCCACGTATTTAATCCCCCTAACACTAAGGGTCAATTTATCATAGCCAATCAACCTAACCCGCACATCTTTGGACTGTGGGAGGAAACCGGAGCACCCGGAGAAAACCCACGCAAACACAGGGAGAATGTGCAAACTCCACACAGACAGTCACCCGAGGCCGGATTCGAACCCGGGTCCCTGGCGCTGTGAGGCAACAGTGCTAACCACTATGCCACCGTGCCGATTTGTGTAATCTAGTCCTGTTGCTGCAAATGAATGAACATTCAGAGTGAAATTTTTTCCAAATCATATAGTTAGTGGCTTTGTGCAGTGGAGCATTAAGGACAAGTGTACCATCTGTAACTAACAGAGCTTCAGATATTGATAAAATTGCACAACCATCTCATGTTGCTGCCAACAGTCTACGGGGAAGGAGATAAAATTGGTTGTTTGAGAAAATAGGGCAGCTGCCTTTATACATCTCTGTACTGTGGATTGATTAATGTGGGTCATGTCATCAGTGCACCCTTGAATGATTCGCAGAGAGGGCTGCTTTAACTTTCAAAGCCACTGGCAGTATGATGTCCTTGTACGGGCTTAGCTGCAGGTTACTTTGCAGCACATGACACAACCCATTCACAGGCTCCTTATCAATCGCAGTCTGTGCAAGCATTGGTCCTCTGATAGTTATAGGTCTGTCTGCAATAGTGTGAGGGTACCAGTGGTTGGATACAGCATGCCTTTGTCGCAGCCTGACCTGCCTTACAACCCTGTTGGCCCCTCTCAACTTCAACCAAAATGCATAGATTTAGGGGAATTCCCATGAAAAAAAAACACTTCACTGTTACAGCAGTTGGGACAAAATAGCTGTAACACAATTGCCACGAAGGCACCTGAACACCTAAGTGACGGCAGCAAAAAAAAACTCCCAGTGAAATGGTTGAGAAGTGAAGTGAAAACTGTGCGGAGAATCTTTTTGTAGGACTCTTTAAATTAACTACTGTAAACAGCCCAGTTCCTCGCAACGGTGGACACTTGTTTTAAATGGGAGGGCAGTGTAATGATATCAGCAAATAGTGATGATATTTGTCTGTGTTTGATTACTTATGCCTTACAGCATATTTGTCTGTGTTTTTGATTACTTGTGCCTGACCAGCAGAGGTCATGTGAGAGACAAGCAGTCCAGAGGAGTTTTACTTTCAGTTTCATTCTAGATGCATCACAGCATAGTGTGTTCTGTAAAAAGCTGTAGAAAGTCTTGAACAAGACTTTAGATTAAACAACATTCTCTTTCAGAAATGAGTCTTTATTGAACCCAAAAAGAAAACAAAACAGGCAGGTGAATCACGATTAGGCACATATGAACTTAAAGGAATTGCATGAACATCTAAATCAGTTATCAGGACAGTATTAACATACTGAAATGAAGTTTTCGTTTATTTCAGGTCAGAGCTTCCTGTACTCACAAAATCCCCCACCAGAAATGTGCTTGATGCACTAAATGGACAGAGATGTATCTCTGGCTCTTTTCCAAATTGCTCATGCCCACTTGTTTGGAAGATCTTGACTTGTATATATGAACCTTCACAGGATGTATCTAGCAAGTTATTGGTTTACTTACTTACTAACCCTTTATTAAAAGCATATATCACACAAGATGTAAACAAAAAAATTTCTACAAATCTAAAGACATTTAATACTCAACTAAACAGCTAAATACAAGGAACAACTAAAAAAAAAAGGCTGCTATTAGATCAGCAAAAAGGATAATGGAAAAGAGGACTGTAGACAATTGTGGAAGGAATGGGAAAAGCTTTTTCAGTCATGTGAAGAGCCAAAAAACTGTTAAAGACTGTATTGGGCCTTTGAAGGATGCTTAAGGACAGGTTACGAAGGTCTCACTGGGTATGGCGGAAATATTAAATGAGTACTTTGCATCAGTCTTCACTCTTGAAGATGATGCTCAACTGTTAGAATTTAATGATGATGTTGATAATAAAATTAGTAATTTTAACATAAACACATTGTTTTAGATAGAATTAAGAACTTGAAAATAGATAGAGCAGCTGGGTCAGACAATATCCAACAGAAGGTCCTCAAGGAGATAGGACACGTGCTGTGCAAGCGCCTTGCCTGTATTTTTAATAGCTCATTGTACTCTGGGATGGTTCCGTAGACTAGAAAGAGGCTAATGTAGTCCCCCTCTTTAAAAAAAAGAGACAAGATGGACCCAGGTAACTATAGGCCCATTAGTCTGGCATCAGTAATAGGAAAGATTCTTGCGGAAATCATTAGGGATGCAATATAGGATTACCTGGCTGGAGAGGGACATATTAGGGACACCCAACATCGCTTCAAAAAAAAGTCATTTCTTACAAATTTGATTATATTTTTTGAAGAAGTCACCCAGGTGCTGGATGAGGGAAGCCCAGTAGACATTGCCTACTTAGATTTCCAAAAAGCTTCTAACAAGGTGCCACGCAAGATGCTTCTCTACAAGATCGAAGCCTCTGGAATTAGTGGTAATATACAGTATTGAGCTAGATTGAGAACTGGCTAGAAGGCCTTCGGCAGAAAGTAGTTATCGATGGATTTGGATCTGTTTGGAGACCGGTCACCAGTGGTGTCCTGCAGGGATCAGTTTTGGGACCATTGTTCTTCACTATTTTTATTAATGATCTAGATGTAGCTATTGAGGGCATGATGAGCAAATTTGCTTCAGGTGGATCTTGATGAAAAGGGTACATTTACAGGACAACTAACTATACTATTTTGTTTCGTACAAGACTTTGGTCAGACCTCAGTTGGAATACTGTGTCCAGTTTTGGTCTCCTCACATGGTGGGTGATATTGAGGCTTTGGAAAGTTATCAAGATAAGCTAAAAGAGCTGGGACTCTGCACTTCAGAGAAGCACAGAGGTGATCTGATTGAGGTGTGTAAGAGGATGATGGGAATAGATTGTGTTTGAGTTGACAGTTTGTTCCAATGAAGTAGGTTATGGAGGGCCAGGGTCACAATTTTAAGTTGTACAATGCCAGATCTAGGTTCGATGTCAGGAGGTGGTTCTTTTCCGAGCAAATAGTGGATCTCTGGAACAGGCTGCCAGCTTGTGCGGTAGATGCCGATTCGCTGAATTCCTTCAAGCGAGAGCTGGACTTGTTGCTGGCTGGGGTGGATAGAGATCACCTCTTACAAAAAGGTAGGTATTGCATTGTATTATCAGGGCCACAGTGTCCTTCTGGATGAGTTTCGAGTGCCTACGGGGTCAGAGGGGACTTTCCCAGAATTCCACCCCCCCTCAGGTGGGTTGGGTTTTTATCTGGTTTTCTGCCTCTCACTCACATGGGGTGGGGAGTGTATATATTGTGATATCACAATTGTGAGAGACAGGCTAGATAGACCAGAGGGTCTTTTTCTGTCTGTCATTGCTCGTATGTTCGTAAACTCCAATTTGCCAAGACAAAAACAAAAATATGGAAATTCTTATCCCTGGAATAACAGAAATGAATCCAAACAAATAAAGACATGGATAACTATTCCTTGTCCAACACAAAAATAGGCCTGGCATGCTTCCATGTCACCCTCATGAACTCTGTTTCTCTTGAACTAAAAACATTTGTAAAAGGTGGCCTCATAAATTATTTTATTCATTCACGGGATGTGAGCGTCGCTGGCAAGGCCAGCATTTATTGCCCATCCCTAATTGCTCTCGAGAAGGTGATGGTGAGCCGCCTTCTTGAACCGCTGCAGTCCGAGGTGAAGGTACTCCCACAGTGCTGTTAGAGAGGGACTTCCAGAATTTTGCCCTAGCGATGCTGAAGGATCGGCGATATATTTCCAATTCAGGATGATGTGTGACTTGGAAGGGAACTTGCAGGTGGTGGTGTTCCCATGTGCCTGCTGCCCTTGTCCTTCTAGGCGGTAGAGGTCACGGGTTTGGGAGGCGCTGTCGAAGAAGTCTTGGCAAGCTGCTGCAGTGCATCTTGTAGATGGTACACACTGCAGAGACAGTGCGTCAGTGGTGGACGGATGAATATTTAAGGTGGTGGATGGGGTGCCATTCAAGAGGGCTGCTTTGTCCTGGATGGTGTTGAGCTTCTTGAGTGTTGTTGGAGCTGCACTCATCCAGGCAAGTGGAGACTATTCCATCACACTCCTTACTTGTGCCTTGTAGATGGTGGAAAGGCTTTGGGGAGTCAGGAGGTGAGACACTCGCCACAGAATACCCAGCCTCTGACCTGCTCTTGTTGCCACAGTATTTATGTGGCTGGTCCAGTTAAGTTTCTGGTCAATGGTGATCCCTAGGATGTTGATGGTGGGGGATTTGATGCCGTTGAATGTCAAGGGGAGGGAATGTTCCTGTTGAGCTGCGCGGCAGTTTGGAGGTCCTGCGCAAGCCGCTGAACGGCTTTACAATTGAAATAACCATGCATGCATGAGAAATTGAATCGGTGGCGTAGCCAATTAAAAGGCCCATGCACCAAAAAAAATTACAAGGAACATTGGCGGTTAGACTTTCTCTTGTTGGAGATGATCATTGCTTGGCACTTGTGTGGAGTGAATGTTACTTGCCACTTATCAGCCCAAGCCTGAATGTTGTCCAGGTCTTGCTGCATACGGGCACGGACTGCTTCATTATCTGAGGAGTTGCGAATGGAACTGAACACTGCATTCATCAGCGAACATCCCCAGTTCTGACCTTATGATAAAGAAAAGGTCATTGTTGAAGCAGCTGAAGATGGTTGGGTCTAGGACGCTGCCCTGAGGAACTGCTGCAGTGATGTCCTAGGGCTGAGATGATTGGCCTCCAACAACCATAACCATCTTCCATTGTGCTAGATATGACACCAGCCACTGCAGAGTTTTTCCCCTCATTCCCATTGACTTCAATTTTACTAGGAATCCTTTATGCCACACTTTGTCAAATGCTGCCTTGATGTCATGGGAAGTCACTCTCACCTCAGCTCTAGAATTCAGCTCTTTTGTCCATGTTTCGACCAAGGCTGTAATGAGGTCTGGAGTGGAGAGATCCTGGCAGAACCCAAACTGAGCATTGGTGAACAGGTTTTTGGTGATTAAGTGCTGCTTGATAGCACTGTAAACAATACCTTCCATCACTTTGCTGATGATTGAGAGTGGACTGATGGGGTGGTCATTGGCTGGATTGGACTTGTCCTGCTTTTTGTGGACAGGAGACAGGACATACCTGGGCAATTTTCCACTTTGTCGGGTAGATGCCAGTGTTGTAGCTGTACTGGAACAGTTTGGCTACAGGCGCGGCTGGTTCTGGACCACAACTCTTCAGCATTAGAGCCGGGATGTTTTCGGGGCTCAGTGCCTTTGCTGTATCCAATGCGTTTAGCCGTTTCTCAAAATCATGTGGTGTGAATCAAATTGGCTAAAGACTGGCTTCTGTGATGGTGGGGACCTCAGGAGGAGGCCAAGATGGATTATCCACTCAACACTTCTGGCTGAAGAAGGTTGCAAATTCTTCAGCCATGTCTTTTTCACTCATGTGGTGGACTCCGCGGGTGTTCATGGAGCCTCCGCCTGCCATTAGTTGATTAATTGTCCACCACCATTCATGACTGGATGTGGCAGGATTGCAGAGCTTTGGTTGTGGGATCGCTTAGCTCTGTCTCTAGCATGTTGCTTCCGCTGTTTAGCATGCATGTAGTCCTGTGTTGTAGCTTCACCAGGTTGGCACCTGATTTTTAAGTACGCCAGGTGCTGCTCCTGGTATGCGCTTCCTCCTTGAACCAGGATTGATCCTCTGACTTGATGTTAATGGTAGAGTGAGGAATATGGAATTTGGAACTCACTGCCTGATATTTAAAAAGTACTTGAATATGCGCTTGAAGTGCTGTAACCTACAGGAAACTTTGTGATATCCGGGACCGGCGTGTTGCCGATCTATCAAAACTGCCGGACATACAAAGTTAATGCTGAAGCATACGGAGGTTTTCATCTCCGTATCTGACAACAAACACTTGCTTAGCAACAGCTTCTAAAGAGTCGGCTGCAGCTGCAAGCGTCTCTAGCTGAAGCTGTTGCTATCGCTACAGACCTTGCAGTGCCTGACTGGGAAAAAAAAAAGAACGAGAAGTAAAAAAACTTATAGAAAACGGCTCCTGATTTTTGCCGTTAGATCGAGTATTCCGGACATACAGCCTCCGGATAAACCAAAGTTTCCTGTACAAGGCTATGGACCAAGAGCTGGAAAGTGGGATTAGGCTGTCTAGCTTGTTCTTGGCCAAATGGCCTCCTTCTGTGCCATAAATTTCTATGATTCTACGAAAATGCCGGGCCATGAGGTTAGATTGCGGTGGAATAGAATTCTGCTGCTGGCGATGGCCCACAGCACCTCGTGGATTCCCAATTTTGAGCTGCTAGATCTGTTCTGAATCTATCCCATTTAGCACGGCGGGAGTGCCACACAACACGATGGAGGGTGTCCTCAGTGTCAAGACGGGACGTGATCTCCACAAGGATTATGCGGTGGTGACTCCTACCAATACTGTCATGGACAGATGCACCTGCGACAGGTAGATTCTTGAGGACGCGGTCAAGTAGGTTTTTTCCTCTAGTACGATAGCAAAATACTGCAGATGTTGGAAATCCGAAATAACAACAGAAAATGCTGGAAAAACTCAGCAGGTCAGGCAACATCCGTGGAGAGAAATTTGAGTTGACGATCTATTTTCTTTTCTTTCCAGTTTTGAAGAAGGGTTCGACCCGAAACGTCAACTCAAATTTCTCTCCACGGATGTTGCCTGACCTGCTGAGTTTTTCCAGCATTTTCTGTTGTTATTTAGGTTTTTTCCTCTTGTTGGTTCCCTCACCACCTGCTGCAGGCCCAGTCTGGCAGCAATGTCCTTCAGGACTTGGCCAGCTCAGTCACTAGTGGTGCTACCAAAGCACTCTTGGTGATCAATATTGAAGTCCCCCACCCAGAATACATTCTATGGCCTTGCTGCCCTCAGTGCTTCTTCAAGTGGTGTTCAACATGGAGTAGAACTGATTCATCAGCTGAGGGAGAGCGGTGGTAATCAGCAGGAGGTTTCCTTGCCCATGTTTGATCTGATGCCACGAGACTTCATGGGGTCTGGAGTCAATGTTGAGGATTCCCAGCTGTGTATCACAGTGCCGCCACCTCTCGTGCCAGTGGAACAGGACATACCCAGGGATGGTGATGGAGGAACAACAACAGAAAATGCTGGAAAAACTCAGCAGGCCAGGGCAGCATCCGTGGAGAGAGAAACAGAGTTAACGTTTCAGGTTGAAGACCTTTCATCAGAACTGGAAAAAAGGGGATTTGTTTGTTTAGATCTCTTATAGCCGGTCTAAGATTTCCATCAGATTTACATTGAAGTCATGAATTCTACTCAGGTTACCACTAATGTTCCCTCTAAGCTGCGTGGCCATGCAGCTCTCTGCTGGCTTTTTTAAGGTTAAATTTTGCGCTTGCGCGAAACTGTGAATGGGCCGCGCGCACAAAAAATTAGGGGGAACATTGATTACCACTACTTGGGACGGGCATGTTTCATATGTCCTCCCTAGTGAATAATTGGTGGAAATAATCGCATCACACAATGATTACTTATTATACATTTTGAAAAGTTCTTTTTGATTGCATTATCAATATTGATAATGCAATCAAAGAAGTTGAAACCTCCTCTCCTCCTACCCAATTGTAACAATCCAGATTTTACTAGCTTTCTTCAACAAATGTTACTGTGACATGTAGATTACATGTTGGATTATTTACTGATTTTTTTCCTTGGTAGCTGTAGTGCACAGGATAATACTGGTTACTGCTACCTGCGAGCTACATGAAATACTGTACAGTCTGGGATGCAAATGAATCACTTCATATCAGTGTCTGTGGTTCAATGGGCAGGATTCTCGCCTCTGAGTCAGAAGGTTGTGGGTACAAGTCCCACTCCAGAGGCTTGAGCACAAAATTCTAAGCTGACACTCCAGTGCAGTGCTGAGGGAGTGCTTCACTGTCGGAGGTGCCGTCTTTTGGATGAGACGTTAAACCAAGACCCCGTCTGCTCTCTCAGGTGAACGTAAAAGATCCCATGGCACTATTTTGAAGACGAGCAGGGGAGTTATCCCCGGTGCCCTGGCCAATATTTATCCTTCATCAACATAACAAAAACAGATTATCTGGTCATTATCACATTGCAGTTTGTGGTAGCTTGCTGTGCGCAAATTGGCTGCCGTGTTTCCTACATTGCAACAGTGACTAGACGTCAAAACTACTTTATTAGCTGTAAAGCGCATTGGGAAGTCTGAGGTCGTGAAACGCACAATATAAATGCAAGTCTTTTCTTTTTATTATTCCTTAGAAGTATTTATTGACACTTTGTAATATTGTATTGAATTTAGTCACCATGACATTTTGGTCTGGCACAAATGGTACACTTTGTGTAGACACACATCCTTTGCATTGACAACCTGTGAATAGCTGTTAATGTAGTTATGAGAGATACTTTTGCCTTGTGTCATTTGCTTTAGTATATCAAAGAAATGTGTGTGATATATTTAATGCAGACTTTATGCCAGCCAGTGGTAAGTCTGAAGCCAGCAGAGGCACTAAGCTAAATCAGGGGCTCTTTGGTTACATTTCACCGTATAAGAAGCAAGTGTGTTTCAAAGATTAGTTTTATTTTGACCAATAGTGCAGAGAAAGCATCTCAGTTGTTTTGACATTGAGAAGAATAGTAAACATAGAAGATAGGAGCAGGAGTCGGCCATTCGGCCCCTCGAGCCTGCTCTGCCATTCAATGAGATCATGGCTGATCATCCAAATTCAGTACCCTGTCCCTGCTTTCTCCCCATATCCCTTGATCCCTTTAGCCTTAAGAAATATATCTAACTCCTTCTTGAATATATTTAATGAATTGGCCTCAACTGCCTTCTGTGGTAGAGAATTCCACAGGTTCACCACTCTCTGGGTGAAGAAATTCCTCCTCATCTCAGTCCTAAATGGCTAAAAGGCCCTGTACAACTGCAGCAAGACATCCTTGCTCCTGTACTCGAATCCTCTCGCTATGAAGGCCAACATACCATTTGCCTTCTTAACCGCCTGCTGCACCTGCATGCTTACCTTCAGCGACTGGTGCACAAGGACACCCAGGTCTCGTTACACTTCCCCTTCTCCCAATCTATTGCCATTCAGATATTAATCTGCCTTCCTGTTTTTGCCACCAAAGTGGATAACCTCGCATTTATCCACATTATACTGCATCTGCCATGCATCTACCCAATCACCCAACCTGTCCAAATCATACTGGAGTTTCTCGGCATCGTCCTCACAACACACACGCTTTGTGTCGTCTGCAAACTTGGAGATATTACATCTAGTTCCCTCGTCTAGATCATTAATATATATTGTGAATTGCAGGGGTCCTAGCACCGATCCCTGCGTACCCCACTAGTCACTGCCTGCCACTTGGAAAAAGACCCGTTTATTCCAACTCTTTGCTTCCTGTCTGCCAACCAGTTCTCTATCCAAGTCAGTACCTTACCCCCAGTCCCATGTGCTTTAACTTTACACGCTAATCTCTTATGCGGGACCTTATCGAAAGCCTTCTGAAAGTCCAAATACACCACATCCACTGGTTCTCCCTTATTTATTCTACCAGTTACATCCTCAAAAAATTCCAGTAGATTAGTCAAGCACGATTTACCTTTTGCAAATCCATGTTGACTTTGTCTGATCCTGTCACTGTTTTCCAAGTGCTCTGCTATTACATCTTTTATAATGGACTCTAGCATTTTCCCCACTACCGATGTCAGGCTTACCGGTCTATAATTCCCTGTTTTCTCTCGACCACCTTTTTTTAAATAGTGTGGTTACATTAGCTACCCTTCAATCCATGGGAACTGTTCCAGAGTCTATAGAATTTTGGAAGATGACCAGCAATGCATCTACTATTTCTAGGGCCACTTCCTTAAGTACCCTAGGATGTAGATTATGTACAAAGTTTGTAAGATTGCAAATGTACTATTGTACCAAATATTGCTCATTTACCTGTTTAATGTTAAATAAATATGTCTCTTGGTTGAGCCTTTGTATGATGGGGTGTACATTCATCGTCTGCCAGTGAGTAGGAGTGCAAGGACAGAAGTTATCTGTTTGACCCCTGGAACTCGCTATATTTACCTAATGGGATTTTTGATCATTTTTCTTCACAGAAAAGGGTCAATTAAAAAAGAAAAACGCATTTTGTAGGATTTTTCTACAGAAGGCAGGACAGGGAGCGGGCAGCCAACCCGCTCCCAGGAATTGGGTTGGCCATTTATAAATATTATAATGAGGCCGGCGTGCCTCAGATTTACCACCATTACAAATTCAACTCCGGCCGGTCGGGTTTCTCAGGGAACCCGCCAGCTAAAACAAGGCGAGGACTGCCGGATCCAGGAGGTAAGTGCTTTTACACTTAACTGCTGGATCCAGAGCCCCTGCCTCAACCACCCACTGCGATCGGACACCCCTGCCCCCGCCAAGGCCTCTGATCCCGCTGAGACCTCCGACCACCCCCCGGTCCATGAGGTCTCCTATCCTCCCCTGCCGAGGCCTCCAGTTCTTCCCCCCTCACCCATGAGGCCTCTGAACCCCCCCACTCCCCCGGTCCACGAGCTCTCCTATCCCCCCCTGCTGAGGCCTCCAGTTCTTCCCCCCTCACCCATGAGGCCTCTGATCCCCCCACCAGGCCACCGATCGGCCTCCCAGGCTCCCCACTCCAGCCCCGATGCTCCTCTGGCCGGCCCCGATCCTCCACACTTACCCCCCATGATGCTCCTTCGGCCCCAATCCTCCAGCCCCCGGACCACCACCCACCCGATCTCTCCCTCCCTCCTCCAGTGTCGCAGGCCTACCCGCCCACAGCTAGCCTCTCCATCCGTGGCTGTGGGTGGGAAACAGAATTTTGAAATGCTAATCAGGTGCTGCCGTTAAATTCGGCAGGGCCTGCGGGAAACCAGTTCTCTTGGGTATCCCGACTGCTTTCCAACCCCTGTCCCGCTTACAGATTAAAATTTCGGCCATTGTGGAGGAGGGATGGGGCAGGATTTGACATCACTCCAGGAATCCCCTGCCACGCACTCACTTCACAATACTAGTTCTTAATGTAATACTACTAATCAGAAGAGTTCAATAAAGTCAAAAACAATTAGGGAGGTCAAGAGGAACTAAGAAATTAAATTATCAAGGAACATAAAACAAAATAAAGAAATTTAAAAAAAATTGTACTATGGGATGTGGGCGTCGCTGGCAAGGCCAGCATTTATTGCCTATCCCTAAATGCCCTCGAGAAGTTGGTGGTGAGCCGCCTTCTTGAACCGCTGCAGTCTGTGTGGTGAAGGTACTCCCACAATGCTGTTAGGTAGGGAGTTCCAGGATTTTGACCCAGCGACGATGAAGGATCGACGATATACTTCTAAGTCAGGATGGTGTGTGACTTGGAGGGGAACTTGGAGGTGGTGGTGTTCCCATGCGCCTGCTGCCCTTGTCGTTCTCGGTGGAAGAGGTCGAGGGTTTGGGTGGTGCTGCTGAAGAAGCCTTGGCGAGTTGCTGCAGTGCATCTTGTAAATGGTACACACTGCAGCCACAGTACACTGGTGGTGGAGGGAGTGAATGTTTAAGGTGGTGGATGGGGTGCCAATCAAGCGGGCTGCTTTGTCCTGGATGGTGTCGAGCTTCTTGAGTGTTATTGGAGCTGCACTCATCCAGGCAAGTGGAGAGTATTCCATCACACTCCTTACTTGTGCCTTGTAGATGGTGGAAGGGCTTTGGGGAGTCAGGAGGCGAGACACTCGCTGCAGAATACCTAGCCTCGGACCTGTTCTTGTTGCCACAGTATTTATGTGGCTGGTCCAGTTAAGTTTCTGGTCAATGGTGACCCCCCAGGATGTTGATGTGGGGGATTCCGCGATGGTAATGCCGTTGAATGTCAAGGGGAGGTGGTTAGACTCGCGCTTGTTGGAGATAGTCATTGCCTGGCACTTCTGTGGCGTGAATGTTATAGGCTCATCAATAAAAAAAGGAAGGTTGGGATGGGAATAGGGCCATTAAGGGATCGACAGGATAATACCACAGGTAACAGAGATGGCAGAAATATTAAATAATTATTTTGCTTCAGTATTTACAAGGGAGCTAGAACAGGTGGACATGTCATTGGATGAGGAGATTAGTAATGAGATAATTGCATTTAAAATAAAAAAAGGGGATATATTAAATAAATTAATCAAACTCAGAGGATAAAACCCATGTTCTGGATGGATTGCATCCACGCACTTTAAAAGAATCTAAAGAGATAGCAGAGGCATTACTACGCATATTTAATACTTCGTTAGAAAAAGGTATAGTGCCAGAGGACTGGCGGATAGCTAACGCAATACCAATATTTAAGAAGGGGGATAGAACATGTCCAGGGAATTACAGACCAGTCAGCTTAACATCGATGGCACAAAAAATTGTGAAATCCCTACTACAGGAGAAAATAGAAATCAAAAATATAATAATGAATAGTCAATATGGATTTCAAAAGGGAAAGTCTTGTTTGACCAACCTTATTCAATTTTTTGAAGAGGTAACAGAGAGTAGACAATGGTAATGCAGTAGATGTAATTTATCTGGATTTTCAAAAGGCCTTCGATAAAGTACCCCATAATAGACTAATGAACAAGGTCAGAGAATGCGGAGTCAGGGGACAAGTAGCAGAATGGATTGCTGGCTGGCTTCAGGACAGAAAGCAGAGGGTGGTGTTCCACAAGGATCAGTGCTGGGACCACTGTTGTTCACTTAGACTTAGGAATCAAGAACACAATTTCTAAATTTGCAGATGACACCAAATTGGGGGGAATAGTCAATACTGAGGAGGACTGCAACAAGTTACAGGAGGACATTAATAAACTTGCAGAATGGGCATATAATACGCAAATGAAGTTCAACACAGATAAATGTGAATTTGGTCGGAATAGGGAGGTCAATTATCACTTGAAGGGTACGAGTCTAGGTGGAGTAGAGGAACAAAGGGATCTAGGAGTACAAATACACAAATCACTAAAAGTTGCGACACAGGTTAGCAAGGCCATAAAAAAGCAAACCAAGCACAAGGGTTTATTTTTAGAGGGATAGAATTGAAAAGTAGGGAAGTTATGCTAAACCTGTATCAAACCTTGGTTAGACCACACTTAGAGTACTGCATGCAGTTCTGGTCACCATATTATAAAAAGGATTTGGAGGCACTGGGGAGAATGCAGAGAAGATTTATAAGGATGATACTGTAGGAACGGAGGTTCCTAGCTGAAGAATTGAGATCGACGCAGAGAATCAAAATAATAAAATTTAATGAACAAACGAAGTTAAACAGTAAACTGCTGGATACAATGCAAATAGGTCTGATCTGGTTGAAAGCCTCTCTAGAACTGCTAGAAGGTTCCGAGCACTGACGTCATCACGTTCTTCCCGCCGTTGGGGGAATCACGTGACGGGCGGCATGACGTCATCACGCGGAGTAAAGGAAAGCCATAGTACAGTTAATAGATACATTAAAGGTGCAGCCCCCGGTTGCACTACATTGCTGTTAAACAATTGTCCTGAATCCCCTGGTGGCTCCGCCACATACGCCCCCCCAGAATTGTCTTTAACAGAAAAGGTAAGACGAGAAGGGGGTCTGACGAGTCTGTCCGACCGACTGCGATACTCTGGCAACTGGAACGGAGCACTAGAAGATGAACTGGCAGTTGGCCGTGGTTGGGATGGTGCTGCAGGCGTAGGAGAAGTGGTGGCTGGCTGTGGTTGACCCGATGAGGTGGGTACGGGCGACCCAGCGGCTGAACTGGACCGACGGTCGACGGTGGACGCCCACGACGAGGCGGTTGAGCGGTGATGACTGGCTCGCTCAGATCCAGATGAGCCGGTTTTAACCGGTTGATGGAGATGTGGTCAGGCTTACCGCCGACGTCAACTGTGAAAGACTTGTCACCTGACGAGATGACGCGGAACGGACCAGTGTAAGGCGGTTTGAGCGGGTCTCTGTGAGCATCTGGATGAATGAAAACGTATTCGGCGCTCTTAAGCTCCACCGGGACATGGGAGCGCTGCAGGTCGTGATGAGACGTAGGCACTGGGATGAAATTCTTAGCCGCCTCTTGGTGGCTGACGAGCTGCTGACCAGGGTTCCTTGTGAGGAGGAAGAAAATCTCCAGGAACGCTGAGTGGTTGGCCGTAAACCAGTTCTGCAGAAGAAGATTGCAGGTCGTCTTTAGGAGCTGTGCGAAGACCCAGTAGCACCCAAGGGAGCCTGTCCACCCAACCAGTCCCACGAAGACTAGCACGCAGTGCAGCTTTAAGGGACCTGTGCAATCTCTCGCACAGACCATTTGCCTGTGGATGATAGGCGGTGGTGCGATGAAGCTTGGTACCCAAACCCTGAGCCACAGCATTCCAAAGTTCCGAGGTAAATTGAGGTCCTCGGTCGGAGGAGATGTCGGCCGGTACCCCGAACCGAGCCACCCATGACGAGATGAAGGCTCTGGAAACGTCCGCTGCTGTGGTGGCAACCAAAGGAATTGCCTCTGGCCACCGGGTGGTGCGGTCTACCACGGTGAGGAGATGCATGAAACCACGAGAACAAGGGAGAGGGCCAACCAGGTCCACGTGAACATGGTCGAAGCGACGCTCTGGAACTGGAAAAGTGGCCACTGGGGCCTTAACATGGCGTTGGATTTTGGACTTCTGGCAACTCACGCAGGTATTGGTCCAGTCACGGACGTCGAGATGCATGCCTTTCCAGACGAACTTCTTTGCCATGAGTCGTTGTGAAGCCCTCATAACAGGTTGCGACAAACCGTGGATTGCGTCGAAAACTCTCCTGCGCCATTCGACTGGTACAATTGGTCGGGGGACTCCCATCGAGATGTCGCAAAGGAGTGTGGTCCCTGCGGCCTGAAAACTGACATCAGCCACTTGTAAGCTGGAAGGTGTGGTCCGGTATGCCTGCACTTCAGGGTCTGCCATCTGTTCTTCTGCCAAACCAAAATAGTCGATTCCCAGGTGGACTGCATGGACCGGGGCGCGGGAGAGACAATCCGCCACCAGGTTGTCCTTGCCAGACACATGTTGTATGTCGTAAATTCTGATATGACCGTAAGATGATGATGTTGCCGAGCCGACCATGGTTCCGCTGTCTTGGCCATGGCAAACGTAAGTGGCTTGTGGTCTACGAAAGCTGTGAATGGGCATCCTTCCAATAAGAAGCGAAAATGGCGGATGGCCAGGAAAAGTGCCAACAACTCCCTATCAAAGGTACTGTATTTGCGTTCATTTTTTCGCAATTGGCGGCTGAAGAAAGCTAGTGGTTGCCACGTGCCGTTGACCAATTGCTCCTGCACTGCCCCGATGGCATAATCAGATGCATCTGTGGTAAGGGTGATGGTTGCACCTGGAAGAGGATGTGCTAACATGGTCGCTGTTCTGGACCAATGAACATTTTATGTGTGCAGATAACACAATAACCACCACCAGAGGGTGCTAACAGTTTGTATGCTGGAAAGGTCATCTGATCTTTCTTCCTGTGTGAGGTCATTTGACCTTCCTACCTTTCTTCCTGTTGACCCCAGGAAGCAGTTTTGCTAGGAAGAACCTGACTTGAGTAATGGAGAATCTGCCATGAGAGGTTCCATTCACAATCCAATGTAATCTGACTTCATATGTTAGGCCAAGCGCAATATCTTTTCACAAATTTGTTCAAGTAAAGCTTCAAAACAGCAACCGGCTTCAGAAGAATTATTTTTGAATAAGTGTTTAACTTGCTGGATAACTAGATAGGAGCACGTCTAGCGCGGCCAGTACAGTCGCATCAGCCAAAGCATCCTTAGTGTTGAGGAACGCCTGGTGCATCTGGGGTGTCCAGCCGATGGGGTCTTTACCCGATTTACCTTTTAGAGCCTCGTACAACGGTTGCATTAACAGGGCCGCCTTGGGGACAAAACGATGATAAAAATTGACCATCCCCAGGAATTCCTGGAGAGCCCTGACGGTCTGAGGACGCGGGAAAGAGGTAACTGCCTCCACCTTCGTAGCCAGCGGAACGGCACCTTCTGAGGTGATTCTGTGTCCCAGAAAATCAATGCTTTGTAAGCCAAACTGACACTTGGCCGGGTTGATAATAAGGCCATGCTGGCTGAGACGAGAAAAAAGGGTATGCAAGTGCGTAATGTGCTCTTTCTTGCTGGTACTGGCGATGAGGATGTCATCGAGGTAGACGAAGATGAACGGCAGATCGCGCAACACAGAATCCATGAGACGCTGGAAGGCTTGCGCTGCGTTCTTCAACCCAAACGGCATACAAAGGAACTCAAAGAGCCGGAAAGGCGTGATGACAGCGGTTTTGGGGACGTCCCGAGGATGAACGAGCACTTGATGATACCCCCGGACAAGGTCTACTTTGGAAAAGATGGAATTCCCTGTCAAGTGGGCCGAAAAATCCTGTATGTGAGGAATCGGGTACCGATCTGGAGTAGTAGCTTCATTCAGACGTCTGTAGTCGCCGCATGGTCGCCATCCGCCGCCTGGTTTAGGAACGATGTGTAATGGTGAAGACCAAGGACTATTCGATCGTCAAATAATTCCCAGGTGCTCCATGGTATGGAACTCCGCCTTTGCGGCTGCAAGTTTACCGGGTTCCAGCCTTCGAGCCCGTGCATAAACTGGGGATCCTGTCGTGGTAATGTGGTGCGCCACACCGTGCCTCGCGACTGAAGAAGAAAAAGTGGGCCTGGTGAGCTCCGGAAACTCACCGAGAAGACGAGAGAACTCATCTGGAGATGGAACTGCACAGGCAACTGACCAAGACACAGCGGTGCTGCGGTGGCAGGGGACCGAATGGAAGGTGGCCGCGTTGATCAACCGGCAGTGCCGGACGTCGACGAGAAAACCATTGGCGCAAAAAAAATCTGCCCCCAGGATAGCCTGAGAGACTTTCGCCGTGATGAACTCCCAAACGAAATGCTGGCCGCCAAAACGCAACTGGACCCTACGCTTTCCGAACGTGCGGATGGCCGCACCATTGGCTGCCTCGAGGGAGGGACCGTGACCGCCGGATTGAAGATCGAACTTATATGCTGGTAGGATACTGCACTGGGAGCCAGTATCACAGAGAAAACGTCGACCTGACAGGGAGTCTGTGATATAAAGGAGTTTCCCTACGGAACCGACGGCCATCGCAACTCCGGCGTGTCCCTCAGGCCCTGTCGCCCTTCTCAGAAACTGCTGGTTTGAGGTAGGTTTTTTTTGGGGGAAAAACTGCAGGGAGGATGGCAGCATCGGGCTTTCGCGCCAAAACGAGCGTGGTATGCACACCAGCCTGCTGGCAGAGTCATCGGCTTCGCTCTTGTGGGGGGATGGGCGCCTTGTGGCCGCACAACATTGTTGCGTGACGGTGAAAAATGTATCCGCTTCTGCAGCGAGTTCAGCACAGTCCGTGATCGCGGAATTGGCCAAAGCCGTCTGTACTGGCTCTGACAACTGGCAGAGAAACAACTCCCAGAACAGAAAACATTCCGACTCCGAGCCCAAGAGCGTGAGCATCTGGCTCATGAGCTGTGATGGCTTTGAGTCCCCGAGGCCGGGCATGGAGTTAAGTCTGCGAGAGCGCTTCAACTTGGACAGACCGAAAACCTGCAGTGACCGTGTTTTTAAAGCTTTGTACTTGCCATCGTCCAGAGGACTCCCAAGGAGGCTGACGACCCGCGAGGCCGTGGCGCTGTCGAGGGCGGAGACCACGTAATAATAACGGGTCGAATCCGCTACTACTCCCCGGATTGCAAATTGGGCTTCCGCCTGGAAAAACCACGCTGCTGGTTGTTGCTCCCAAAATTGCGGCAGTTTGAGGGTGACGGCGTTCGTGTCCATGATGTAACTTCAATGAAAATTGTTCAAAGAAATCGGGGTCACCAATGTAGGAACGGAGGTTCCTAGCTGAAGAATTGAGATCGACGCAGAGAATCAAAAACAATAAAATTTAATGAACAAACGAAGTTAAACAGTAAATTGCTGGATACAATGCAAATAGGTCTGATCTGGTTGAAAGCCTCTCTAGAACTGCTAGAAGGTTCCGAGCACTGACGTCATCACGTTCTTCCCGCTGTTGGGGGATCACGTGACGGGCGGCATGACGTCATCACGCGGAGTAAAGGAAAGAAGCCATAGTACAGTTAACCGATACATTAAAGGTGCAGCCCCCGGTTGTGCTACATTGCTGTTAAAGGAATTATAAACAATTGTCCTGAATCCCCTGGTGGCTCCACCACAATACCATAAATACGAGGTTATACATATCAGGAAAGGATGAACAGGCTGGGTCTCTTTTCTCTTGAAAAGAGACGGCTGAGGGGTGACCCAATAGAGCTCTTTAAAATTATGAAACATTTTGATAGAGTAGATAGAGAGAGAATGTTTCCACTTGTGGGGAAGAGCAAAACTAGAGGCCATCAATATAAGATAGTCACCAAGAAATCCAATAAGGAATTCTTTACCCAAAGAGTGATGAGAATGTGGAACTTACTACCACAGGGAGTGGTTGAAGCGAATAGTATAGATGCATTTATGGGGAGGCCAGACAAGCATATGAGGGAAAAGAGGGTTATACTGATAGATTTAGATGAGGAAAGACGGGAGGAGGCTCGTGTGGAGCATAAATACTGGCAAAGACTGGTTGGGCCGAATGGCCTATTACTGTGCTGTATATCCTATATGTAATAACATTAATGGTATGGAGCAGACATGCTCCAAGATGACCCTCTTTCCCAAGGAGACTTCACCTCAGTGCAGCTGCTTCAGTCTTCACTGCAGCGGGTGATGGTACATTAAGTTTCAAAAAGGCTTTTGTAAAGAAAGGTTATTTGTAGACAAGGACTTACCACATGAGTTACTTCACCGTTAAAATTCACTATTAGTAGTTTATACCTGCCATTACAGACCAAGTCTGCCTCAAGCATAAATTCTTGGCCTGGCCCACTTGAACAGACAACATGCCTGTGGCTTTTATACCCATTGATAGAATGGAACCTGTCAAACAATAAGAGTAACTGTACACAAACTATAGGCTTCAAGCAACTTGCGCTCAACACATAGGACACTGCTCTGACATTCCTACCCAGCACCAGTTCAATTTTATTTCTTTCTCAAACAAGAACAGATTTTAAACTGAATGCTTTCACCCAGCTTTTTAACTACTGGTTCAGAAATAATGTAGCACCTTATTATTACCAATTTGGGCCACAATGTTTGCTGCAGAGTGAAAACATGAAAATCCTGTAGTTACGCATCTCTAAAAAAAAAAAAATCATACCATTAACAAAAATACAGAACTTCCCGTCACAAGATATTCACAAGACCATTCAGGCCGACTTAATTTATCCATCCAGCAATCTCCTAAAGTGACCCCCATTGCAACATCTTATTGTTTCCTCAATGATTACAGGTATTTTGCCTGCACTGTTCTATATGGAATTCTATTCCATGTGTTGATAACACTGCAGAAGAATTTCATGATCTCTCTCTTAAAATTACCGTTTACCAGTTTAAACCCTTGTTATACTCCCACAGTTTATTTAAAGTAATATTGCATATTTATCCTTTCCATTTCCTTAACTATCTTATTTACTTCTATCAGATCGCCTTTCAGCTGCCTCCTCAATAGACTTGAAAAGCCCAAGTTTCAATTGTTATTTCTCATACATCAGGCCCGACACTAGGAATAAGCCTCTTGGCATTTCTCCACACTGCGTCAATGTCTCCAGTGTCTCTAGACACAGTACTCAAGATGTGGGCTGACAATATAGTTTGATCATGACTTCCACTGACTTGTATTCCACTGTTTTGGCTATGTAGTTCAACATTCTACTGGCTCTGTTGATTGATACTCTGCATTGGTTGTACATGTTTAGTGTCGAGTCTATTAAGAACATAAGAGATGGGAGCAGGAGTCGGCCATTTGGCCCTGCGAGTCTGCTCTGCCATTCAATAAGATCATGTCTGATCTTCTACCTCATCTCCATCTTCCTGCACTATCCCCATATCCCTTGAGTCCCTTAGTACCCAAAAATCTATCATTTTCTGTCTTGAATATACTCAATGACTGAGCATCCACAGCTTTCTCGGGTAGAGAATTCCAAAGATTCACAACCCTTTGAGTGAAGAAATTTCTCTTCACCTCAGTTCTAGTATGATTTGGACAGGTTGGGTGATTGGGCAGATGCAGTATAATGTGGATAAATGCGAGGTTATCTGTAGTGTATGTACCTTTAAGAGCCCCTGTGTACTGTAATACCGGTAGTGACCACTCGGGTATATAAGCCTGTATAGCGTCTTGTATCGTTTAGTTCACCTCCAGACTTTGTTCAGTAAACACCTGTTAAACCAACTCCTGCATTCCGTGTCTCCATGAACACACGGATACAACAGTGGCGACGAATTGGAAACGGACTTACCTGCAATTCGGCAGCACCTCAAGGAGATCGATTCCTCAGACGAAGGTCGAAGGAAAAAAAAAACTGTGGTTTCACCAGCTAGCCGGGCTGGTGGCAGGTACTGCACTAATCCTTCCTGGGCGGCGGGCTGGGGCTCGATCGGGTGGCTCTGCAGCGGGGCCGAGCAGCGAGTTGGAAGGCGGAGGCAAACAGAGACGGAGGGTGGAGCACTCGGGAGACGGCCGGCGCTGCAAAGCAGGTCGGCGTTCGGACCAAGCAGAGGGAGGGAAAAGTCCCAGAGAGTCCGGTGGGAACAAGTCTCCAACTATTAAAAATATCTGTATAAATAAAAACCACGGAGAACAGCGTTGTCAGCAGCGGCGGGAAACGCCATTTTTTCTCGGCAGGGAAGAAAGGAAAGCGCGGGAGGCGCCATTCTTTGATTTTCAGGATGCCCAAGACTGGCAATATTGCTGCTTTCGATAGTAATATAGAGGATTGCACCACATATGTGGAAAGAGTGGAGGTATATTGCACAGCGAATGAAGTAGAGGATGATAAAAAGGCATCGGTAAGCAAGTCGGAAGGCGGAGGCAAACAGAGATGGAGGGTGGAGCACTCGGGAGGCAGCCAGCGCTGCAAAGCAGGTCGGCGTTCGGACCAAGCAGAGGGAGGGAAAAGTCCCAGAGAGTCCGGCGGCAACGAGTCTCCAACGATTAAAAATATCTGTGTAAATAAAAACCGCGGAGAACAGCGTTGTCAGCGGCGGGAAGCGCCATTTTTTCTCGGCAGGGAAGAAAGGAAAGCGCGGGAGGCACCATTTTTTGATTTTCAGGATGCCTAAGACTGGCAATATTACTGCTTTCGATAGTAGTATAGAGGATTGGACCACATATGTGGAAAGAGTGGAGGTATATGGCACAGCGAATGAAGTAGAGGATGATAAAAAGGCATCGGTACCTCTAAATCTGATGGGCGTAAGGACATACGGGCTGTTACGAAACTTAATCACTCCAGCCAAACCGATGGACAAGAATTTTAAGGAGATTGTTGATACCCTACAGGAGCGCACTTAAACCCAACACCGCTGCTGATAGCGGAACGATTCAAATTCTTCAGGAGGAATCAGCACAAGAATGAAAGTAACGCTGATTACCTCACCGAATTAAGAAAGCTGTCAAAGCACTGCCAATTCGGGGCAGGACTGGCAGATTCTCTACGAGACAAATTCGTCTGCGGTCTCCTAAGTGAAGGAACACAGAAAAGGCTACTTTCTGAGAAAGATTTGACGCTGGACAAGGCTTTCAGTGTGGCTGTATCATACGAAGCAGCAGCAAGAGGAGCTGCAGAGATACAGCAAAAGCCACAGGACTTCGGCACCCATGAAAGGACACGGGGTTTCGAGAGATGTTATCGCTGCGGCAGATCCACCCATGACCAGAGGGACTGCTGGTTCAAGGACAAAGCATGCAGGCAATGCGGAAAGATGGGACACATTGCACGTGTATGCCGATCTAGAAACAAAAAAATCCACTGACAGAAAAAAAATCAATAAAGGAAAAGTACAGAAAGGTACAAATGATGACGGACAGTAGCTCCGAAGACCAGAAGAGCGATAGCGACTCCGGAAATAAGAGACTAAGCTGTCTCAAATTACATAATGTAATTGCCAAAGAAGATTACCAGACCATTTGGGTTACCCTCACGATAGCGGGGTCCCCAGTTAAAATGGAGCTAGATACAGGATCAGCTCTGACCGTCATAAGTCGACGGGATTACGAGCAGCTATTTCCGCATATACCTTTGAAAGACACATCCATTATCTTGAAGACATATACGGGGCAGAAAATATACCCCAGAGGGAAAATAAGGGTGCCTGTTGTATACAACGGAAAGGAAATACAGAAGTTGTATTTATACGTTCTGCAAGATGGTGGTCCACCGCTGTTGGGACATGAATGGATCAGGAAGATACGTTTAGACTGGCACTCCATTCAGGCACTGACGGTGACCAGTAAGAAAAAAAATGATGATGATGTCATACCTGAACGATTAAAAGACATCTTGGCCAACGCCAAAGAAGTGTTTCAACAGGAACTAGGAACCTTGAAAGGCATCACCGCCTCAATAAAAGTGGAAGATGCGGCAATTCCCAAGTTTTTTAAGGCAAGGCCGGTGCCATACGCAATTCGTCCAGCAGTCGAGGCAGAGCTGGAGAATTTGGAAAAGGCAGGCATGTTAGCCAAGGTAGATTGGAGCGAGTGGGCAACACCCATCGTCCCGGTCATGAAGAAAACGTTGAATAATGATAAATCTGAAGAACAGAGAAAAATTCGCATCTGTGGGGACTTCAAGGTGACTGTAAACCCGGTCCTTCACACGGTACAGTATCCTCTTCCGAGGATAGAAGATATTTTCGCCTCACTATCTGGAGGGAAACGTTTCACCAAAATTGACTTGGCACAGGCATATCTACAGATGGAGGTTGAGGAGGCCTCTAAAAAGTATCTCACGATAAACACACACAAAGGCCTGTACCAGTACAATCGACTGGTTTTCGGAGTAGCATCAGCTCCAGATATCTGGCAAAGAGCTATGGAGCAAGTCCTGCAAGGGATTCCGGGGACTCGATGCTACCGAGACGACATCCTTGTAACAGGAGAAAACGACAACGAGCACCTTGCCAATTTGGAGCAGGTGCTCACTAGGCTGAGAGAACGGGGCCTATCAGCAAATCGCCCCAAGTGCGAATTTTTCCAGAAACAAATATCATATTGTGGCCATATAATTAACGAAGAAGGGTTGCATAAGTCACCTGAAAAAATTGAAGCAGTCATAAAAGCCCCAGCACCTGAAAATGTCTCACAATTAAGGTCGTTCCTGGGATTGATAAATTACTATCATAAATTTTTACCGAACTTGTCAACTGTTCTGCACCCTCTTAACACACTGCTACAAACGGGAGTAATTTGGAAATGGAGCGAAGACTGTAAACGTGCCTTCCATAAATGCAAAGGCTTGATCACGTCCAAGGAAGTGTTGGCTCATTACAACCCATCACTGCCAATCAGACTGACGTGCGATGCATCCCCTTACGGCGTAGGAGCGGTATTATCGCATAGATTCCCCGATGGCTCGGAGCGGCCGATAGCTTTTGCGTCACGCTCATTGAACTCAGCTGAGCGTAACTATGCCCAAATCGACAGGGAAGCACTCAGCCTGGTGTGGGGAGTGAAGAAATTCAACCATTACCTACACGGACAAAAATTTACCTTGTTGACTGACCATCAACCCCTCGTCTCCATATTCAACACTAATAAGGGCGTTCCCATTATGACAGCGCAAAGGCCACAGAGGTGGTCCCTTTTCCTAGGGGCACACCAATATGACATAGAATACAAAGGATCAAAACAGCATGGGAATGCCGACGGTTTATCGCGCCTACCGTTGCCAACGGTAGAAGAGGCACCTACAGTGGACCCAGTGGAGATGTTCCACTCAACCATAGTGGAATGTCTACCAGTAACAAATTCTACCATTGAAAAGGAAACGAGAAATGACCCGACTCTCTCACGAGTCTACGATTTAACGGTGAAGGGATGGCCAGCACATGGCGAACCACTGTTGCCAGCATTCTCGCAAAGAAGAGAACAGCTGTCAGTGTGCCGAGGAACCTTGATGTGTGGATCCAGAGTGGTGATTCCACCCAAACTCCAGGATAAAGTGCTAAAGGAGCTTCACGAGGGGCATCTGGGTGGAGTGAAAATGAAGAGCCTAGTCAGAGCGTTTGTGTGGTGGCCAGGTATCGATGGAGACATCGAAGAAATGACCAAGAGCTGTCTAGGATGCCAGAAGGTCCAAAACGCCCCACCACAAGCCCCTCTACATCCATGGGAGTGGCCCTCATCTCCATGGCAAAGGGTACATATCGACTTTGCTGATCCATTTATGGACTCAGTGGCCTAGAAATTGAGTGGGGTCAGCGCCCATTTAGAGGCGCTAGAGGGCCTAGCGCCGCAATTATAGCCGCTTCTGAAATTGACTAGGGCCCTACCATCGGCGTTACACCGGTTGCGCTGCGCCGGCACCGATGACGTCATCGGTGTGCGCAGTGTCCCGGTTGCCATGGTAACGCGCCCGAACGCCGAAATTCAGTTGCGGCCGCCTCGCCCGTGGCAGCCGCAACCAACGATTTTTCAGAAGTGCCTTCATGATCCTAGCGCCGGCGCATTAAGGTGGCGCGGCGGCCGGCCGCTTTCACCGGGGGGCGCCTGCCCGCACCTCCCTCCCCGGACTCCTCCACCACCCCCCCGCGGCACAGATGTGTGTGGGCCAAGAGCCCGGCACTTCTCCGAGGTGCCGGGCTCATTTTTTCCCCGAATCCAACGACCAGCGGGCGGCTGCAGGCAGCTCCTCCTTAACAGAAGGAGGAGGCCTGCAGTACCCCAGCCTGCCGCACCGCATCGGGTGCCGCAGCGGGGGATTAGCGCCGCAATCCTGCAGTCAGCGCCCATTGGGAGGCGCTGACAAACTCCAGTAACGCCCGCAGCCGTCTGGGCGCGGCGCTACTGAATTTTTGGCGCGCGCAGCGGGACTTAGCGCCGGCGCAAAATTTCCGGCGCTAAAGCCCTGGCGCAAAATTTCCGGCGCTAAAGCCCTGGCGCGGGCCCAACTCAATTTCTAGGCCAATGTTCTTAATCGCGGTGGATGCACACTCCAAGTGGCCGGAGGTAATAAAGATGTCCTCCACCACCACGGAAAAAACCATCACAGTATTAAGGACCATATTTGCCAGGAATGGGCTGCCTGAACAGATCTGTTCTGATAATGGACCGCAATTTGTGTCCGAAGAATTCAGGAAGTTCTTAAAAAACAATGGGGTTAAGCACTACACGTCCACCCCATACCATCCCGCCACCAATGGATTGGCTGAAAGGTTTGTCCAGACCTTCAAGAAGGCCATAAAGGCCATGGGTAATGAAGACATAAATCGACAACATAAGGTAGATAACTTCTTGTTTGCGTACAGGAATGCAACACATGTGGTTACAAACCAAACTCCCGCCATGATGTTTTTCAATAGAAGACTAAGATGCCGGCTGGATTCGATCAAGCCAAACATCAGAAGGGACGTAGAGAACCGGCAATTTCAAGGCATGAATGAAAGGCCAACTAGAACCTTCCAGATAGGTCAACAAGTTTTGGCCCGGGACTACCGTACCGAGAAATGGCAGCCTGGAACTATTTGCACACGACTAGGACCGCTGATGTATACCGTGGACATTGGAGAAAGCATAATAAGGCGCCATGCTGACCAGATCATAGAGTCATCCGAAAAGGGACAACCTACACCACAACTCTATACGCCTAATGATGAAGCAGAGATACCCATAGTATCCACCTCCGATCCGGTGATACCGGAACCAGATGAACCCGACACTGGCATTCAAGCCGAATCGACCTTGCCAAAAGAACGTACTACACCACCGAGGCGTTATCCGGACCGAGTCAGGAAGCCTCCAGAGAGACTGACTTATAATTGATTAACTGCAGCAAATGTGTAGATTATTGTTCTTGTAAACATGTTAATTAATGATTACTTAAAATGTTATGTACTAATTATCTAAAAGGGGAGGAATTGTAGTGTATGTACCATTAAGAGCCCCTGTGTACTGTAATACCGGTAGTGACCACTCGGGTATATAAGCCTGTATAGCGTCTTGTATCTTTTAGTTCACCTCCAGACTTTGTTCAGTAAACACCTGTTAAACCAACTCCTGCATTCCGTGTCTCCATTAACACACGGATACATTATCCACTTCGGTGGCAAAAACAGGAAGACAGATTATCTGAACGGCAATAAATTTGGAAAAGGGGAATTTCAACGAGACCTGGGTGTCCTTGTGCACCAGTCGCTGAAGGTAAGCATGCAGGTGCAGCAGGCGGTTAAGAAGGCAAATGGTATGTTGGCCTTCAGAGAGGATTCGAGTACAGGAACAAGGATGTCTTACTGCAGTTGTACAGGGCCTTGGTGAGACCACACCTTGAGTATTGTGTGCAGTTTTGGTCGCCTTATCTGAGGAAGGATGTTCTTGCCATGGAGAGAGTGCAGCAAAGATTCACCAGACTGATACCTGAGATGGCAGGAATAACATATGAGGAGAGATTGGGTCGATTAGGCTTATATTCGCTAGAATTTAGAAGAATGAGAGGGGATCTCATTGACACTTATAAAATTCTAACAGGACTAGACAGACTAGATGCAGGATGTTCCCGATGGCAGGGGAGTCCAGAACCAGGGGTCACAGTCTAAGGATAAGGTGTAAGCCATTTAGGACAGAGATGAGGAGGAATTTCTTCACCCAGAGTGTGGTGAACCTGTGGAATTCTCTACCACAAAAGGCAATTGAGGCCAATTCATTAAATATATTCAAGAAGGAGTTAGATATATTTCTTAAGGCTAAAGGGATCAAGGGATATGGGGAGAAAGCAGGGACAGGGTATTGGATTTGGATGATCAGCCATGATCTCGTTAAATGGCGGAACAGGCTCAAGGGGCTGAATGGCCTACTCCTACTCCTATCTTCTATGTTTCTCAGTGACCCCTAGTTCGAGACTACCAGGTCAGGGGAAAACATCCTCCCAGCATCTACCCTGTCAAGCCCCTTAAGAATTTTACATGTTTCAATGAGTTCACCTCTCATTCTTCTAAACTTTAGGGAGTATAGGACTAGTCTACTCAATCTCTCCTCATAGAACAATCCCCTCATCCAGGAATCAGTCTGGTGAACCTTTGTTGCACTCTCTCTAAGGCAAGTATATCCTTCCTTAGGTAAGGAGACCAAAACTGTACACGGTACTCCAGGTGTGGTCTCACCACGGCCCTATATAATTGTAGTAAGACATCTTTACTCGTATACTCCAATCCCTTTGTAATAAAAGGCTAACATACCATTTGCTTTCCTAATTGCTTGCTGTACCTGCATGTTAAATTTCTGTGATTCGTGTACAAGGACACCCAGGTCCCTCTGAATACCAACATTTCCCAGTCTCTCACCATTTAAAGAATATTCTGCTTTACAAATTTCCTGCCAAAGTGGATAACTTCACACTTCTCCACTTTATATTCCATCTGCCAAGTTCTTGCCCACTCACTTAACCTGTCTATATCCCTTTTCAACCTCTTTGCGTCCTGCTCACAGCTTGCTTTCCCATCTAACTTTGTATCATCAGCAAACTTGGATACATTACACTCGGTCCCCCTCTCTTCCGCGGCCACGATCGTGCCCGGGTGGCCCTGGAGATGGCGCACTCGGTGTCCGCCGGCACACTCAAGGCCTTCCGCGACCGGTGGGCGCCGCGGAGACTGGAGTGCATCATCACCCCGGCCAACAAAATTTTAATTTGTTAAGTTTCATTAGTTACAGTTTATTTGTTTTAGTGTGCACCCAACCAAGAGTACACTTGGTCCCCTCATCCAAGTCATTAATATAGATTGTGAATAGCTGAGGCCCAAGCACTGATCCTGGCAGTACCCCATTAGTTACAGCCTGCCAACCCGAAAATGACCCGTTTATTCCTCCTCTCTGTTTTCTGTCTGTTAACCAATCCTCAATCAATGCCAATATATTACCCCCAATCCCATGAGCCCTAATTTTGTGTAATAACCTCATGTGGCACCTTATCGAATGCTTTTTGAAAATCCAAATACACTGTTTTCCCCTTATCTACACTGTTAGATTCAACCTCAAAAAGCTCTTACAGATTTGTCAAACACGATTTTCCTTTCATAAAACCATGTTGATTCTGCCCAATCATATTATGACTTTCTAAGTGCCCTGTTACCACGTCCCTAATAATAGATTCCAGCATTTTCCCGACTACCGATGTCAGGCTAACTGGCCTATAGTTGCCTGTTTTCTCTCTCCCTCCTTTCTTGAGTAGCACTATTGTCTATTGTAAGCATGCACATTTCAGTCTTCACTCTTGTAGCAATCACACTGCGTGTGTTGCTGAAGGCAGTGCAGAAATCAAGAGGATAGATGCCTCAAAGAGTCTGCCATGCACACACAAAAATAAAATCAGAGACTAGATTAGACGTCGCATCCAGAATAACAGATATCAGTGTCAAACCATGCAGACTTGTGAAATTTGCCTCTTCTGATCTTTGCCAGTTCATCTATGCACTTTCAAAATTTTGCTTTCCTATTTGCAGAAAGCTGAAGGATGAAAAATCAGACTGCTTCAGCCATAGAAACAAGAGTATTCCTACTTCTCTAGTCTGTAAAGCCCGTGTTAAATATAGATAACATGCTGAAAGCCCATAAAGCAATTCCAACTTGGTGTGCCAAAAGAAAGCTCCAGTGTTCTTTTGAACATTGCCTTTTAAAGAACATTAAAGCTACTAACAACAGTGCTAAGTAAGTTTCCAAAAACACTTCAGTATTGGTTGGACTTTTCCCCTCCAATTTGTAGATTCTGTATAAGTGAAATATTACTTGAAATAAATGCTGCTGAATCCTGAAAATTGCACAGCTAACTTTCCCAGGAATTCACGGGATTTAACAAAGATAGAACAGGAATGTTAAGTTGCAACGTAATGTTTTGATGCTGTATGCAGTTATCCACCTTCTACCGTGTTTTTATGCCTGGCTTGCAGCGGTCAAACAAGAACGTCTATCACAAATGCAAACAACATGCTACAGTTATTAATTAAAAGATTTGCAGAATAGACCATTGAACCGCAAAGAAACTGCTTGTGCGAGGGATCACGGTAATCACTAAATATGCGATAATGCCCGATTTGCAAGTTTTGCTCTTCGAGACGAGTGTGTAACTACTAAATGGTTATGTGCGTAAAAGTTGTTAAGTTCGGAGATGCAGGGAGATAACGGGGAAACATATAACAAACCGAAAGTCTGTGTAGTCGTGAACAAAATAGATTAGATAAAGTAGTACGTGTTGGGAGGTATACAGATTGTCGCAACTTCCGTTATGGTTGAAGCACTGTTTACACTTACCCGGGTTGAATGTTCTTGTCAAAGGGGATGCAGCCTGGGACTTGACCCTTTAAGTATTACCTGACAGTTGCAAAATTAGGACATTCCGCGAATTCTCATTTACTATATGAAAGAAAATTCTGTACGTTTTGAACCACCGTTTAAGTATGACTGAAAGGGAAAATAAAAATGCTTACTACAGAAAGCGCTGGTAGAGGGCTGAGGTTCAAACTGCCGGTTGCTGGTCTCTCCCATCGAATGATCGGGCTCCTCCGAAGAACAATGGCCATTCCGGCATTCAACCCTTTGACTGACATCGGAGCGCGGACTGCTTTGCTCCTCTTTGATATCCTGCGACTCGCTGGGCGTCGCGATTGCGTCCATGGCGACCGGTCGCTCACTGGCGACCCGGGAGCCGAGCACCGCATCGAGCTGCTCGTAGAAGCGGCAGATCTTCCTGCCGCTGGCACTGCAACCCCTCTTGATGCTGTCCTTGGCCAGCGTGTATTTCCTCTTCAGCCCCTTGATGCGGATGCGGCACTGCTCCGGGGTGCGGATGTAACCCTGGTCCAGCAGCTGCGAGGAGATGAACTTGAAAACGTGGCTGTTCCTCAGCTGCTCGTCCAGCGCCGTCTGCACATTCTCCTCGCTCCAGACGGCGATCAGCGCCAGGGTCTCGGCATCCGACCACAGGGCACCGCGCTCAGACCGCACTTCTGACATCATTGGAAACCCAGCTCCCGGCGCCCAGCGAGCCCCGCACAACACGGCGAAATCAGCCCGCTCCCTTCACCAGCAGCTCCAGCGCGGGAGCGGCGCGGCCAGCCCCAATTCGACAGCAAAAAGAAATAAAAACAAAACAAACCCCCCCCCTCCCCGCAAGGTTTAAACAAACGGCTCACACGAAAGGCCCCTTCAAATTTGCCCCCTCTGAGAACCATGGGTAGACGCCGACGTCTTGACGACTTCCGGCGTCAGCAACCCGAGTGCGAGCCAGTGGCGGCGGGGGAAGCGCGGGCCGCGGACGGTTATTGTCTGGCTCGGTTTGCTTATTTGTCCGTCATTGTGCGGGAGGTTTTAAAAAAATATATTGATATAAAAAAATGTACGTCTTGTTTTTTTTGGGGGGTTGTCGCGTTTTTCTGACGTTGTAAGGAAGTGCGGCGGCGCGAGTCCGGCCGTTGGTCGGTTGGTTGCTCGCTCGGCCCGGGTTGTCGGTCGGTGTGGGTCGTCAGCGGCGGTGCGAGTCCGGCGGTCTGTGTGGGTTGTCGGTCGGTCGCCAGCGGCGGTGTTATCGGATGGCGCAACTGCGCGGAGCCTGGCGACGCTGGCCGGCGGCGCGTCACATGGCCGCAGGTCAGGCCTGGGCAGCGCATCTGCTGCAGTGCTGGGTGGGTATCACTGTAAGGTCCCCCTCAAGTAACTGAGTGTTTTCAGTGGGTTTCTCGTGTTGGCTTTCAATACTCCGAGCGTGCGGTATAATACCTCGCGTCGTGTGTTTTATAACGGGCAACGCCTCCACTTGATCGCAATTCACTCCCCAACTCCAGTTTAATATTTGGTGAACACTTGTTAATCGCAGAAAATGCTGGAAAAACTCAGGCCAGGCAGCATCCGTGGAGAGAGAAAGTTAACGATTCAAGTCGAAGAAAGGTCTGAGTTTTTCCAGCCTTTTCTGTTTCGGATTTCCAGCGTCTGCAGTATTTTGCTATTCTACTTATGTTAATCATCTGTTTTTGGGTTGGATCTGGTCATTCTGCTGCAGTGTTGGTTCTGGAATGTAATTTAGCAATTCAAAAATGTGAATTTGTGCACAGTGAATTCACGTTCAATTGGTAATACAATAGCAAAATACTGCGGATGCTGGAAATCTGAAATAACAGAAAATGCTGTAAACACAGCTGGTCAGGCAGCATCGAGGAGCGAGAAACAAGAGTCAACGTTTCGGGTGGAGGATCCTTCGTCAGAACTGGGAAAGGTTAGCGAAGAGCGATCTCCTGCCCTCCAGCCTATCACAGACCTTCCCTTTGTTTTGTCCTCCCTGCCCCTGCTTAAAAATCTTTTCGCTAGCCTTTTCCAGTTTTGACGAAGGGTCCTCGACCCGAAACTATGACTCGGTTTCTCGCTCCTCGATGCTGCCTGACCGGCTGAGTGAACGTGAAATAACAGCAGAAAATGCTAGAAACAATCAGATAAGGTTCAAACATAGAGTTATCACAGGGCAAATTCGGCACTGCACTTTGGTAGTAAATTTTAAGTTCATAGTGATTTTTGCGGCCAATCTGGTTCTATGTGCATGATAATTGTTATATTACACGACTTCTTTGAGAATGTTCTATTAAATAATTAAGAATACAAGAAGTAGACTATAATGATTAAGATCACAACTGATCCTTCAAGTGCGTTATGAAAATTTATATTTCTCACCTGGTAAGAAGAATCGTGTATATGTCTGAATGCTATTGCCTATACTTGTTACCTGCCCAATGAAAATATCTGATCAATAATCTAAATTAGTCTTATTAAAGAAATATCTGGCCTCCAGTCATTCATCCAATGAGAAGCTGCACCATGAAAACAGCGTCAGTGTGGAGTTAACTGACCTGGGCAATAGTTGGAATGCTTTAATAGACTTCTGCTCCCATAAACTAGTGACGGGAAGATTGACCAGGATTCTTGGTCTTGGTTGATATCTGGATCCTCTTAATGGAAATGTGTGGATGGTGGGGGACAGCACTGGGCTTGGTTGTGCTATTTGCGGTAGAATAGCCTAGCTATTCATTGTTGAGGTGCACCACTTGAAAGTTGGTCAGTTAGAGAAAGTATCACAGTCTGAAATAGGCAGCACTGAGAAGTCAACACATTCAAGAAGGGAGAGATGAAAATTGAGGAGAGGGGAAGACTGCCATAACACCAATCAGTCTTTACATAAAATTGTTCGGTTTGAAGCAGAGTTGCCAAAGGCGGAGTCAAGAGTAACACCAACATCTACACTGGCCTGGACTCCCAGGCCGCCTGCCTTTTCTGGGGCCTGGAGGCGTCCGTTTTTCATGTCTATACAGAATGTGAGAGGTTGCAGCCCCTCTTTCATTATTTAAAGAGGCTGCTCCTCGACTTTTGGCTGCACTTCAGTCCCACGCTCCTGATCTTTGGTCACCCGGTGCGGCGGCGAGAGGGCAGATTGGAGGACCTCCTCGTAGGACTGGGCCTGGCTAAAAAGGCCATCAATTGGTCCAGGCAGCGGGCGGTCGAGGGGGGTTGTCCGGCCCCATTACCTGCCTCTTTTCCGCGGCCATGTTCGCGCCGGGGTGACCCTGGAGATGGAGCACGCGGTGTCCGCCGGCACGCTTGAGGCCTTCCGTGACCAGTGGGCGCCGCGGGGACTAGAGTGCATCATTGCTCCGGCCAACCAAATTTTAATTTAATTTGTTAAGGTTTATTTAAAGTTTTATTAATTTACAGACCAATTGTTTAACCCAATCCAAAAGAGTACACGGGCCTGGAGTTTCCACTAAGGGTGGAATTGGAAAATTGCACCCAACACTGCACCAGTTTTGCTGAGGTGAAGTTTACGCCCAAGTTGACGCACAAACTTATTAGCATAAACCAGAAAATTTCCCATGAATCAGCGCAATCAAGCAGCATAATCAAATTGTGACTGGAACAGCATCCTCCAGCATCACAAAGAGGAATGGGATGACCAGGAAATGACCCACTCAAATGTTAAAATTAATTGATTTCTGAAGCAGCAGGGCAGATCAATTGGGTGATTTAATACTCTTAGTCTTTTTAATTGGCTTCAATTGACTACTGGTTAGGTCATTAATGCTGGCTTTATATGACCACGGGTGCATGTGCGCCTGAGAATCTGGGTGCAATGTGATGTCCCCTGTCCCAAACGAGTGCAATCAGTGAAAACACACATTTCCAACCTGTGGGCGGGGACTGATTCGGGTGAAGGGACTGTTGAATAATGGCCCTGAATTTCCGATCGGAGGCTTCCTGCGGGCAGATGCCTCCGATCGGAAAACAATCTACGAACTTACCTGCTGGTTCCGTAGATCCCAAGGCTTCCGATCCTGGGCCTCCTCTTCGAAATGCGCAGAGGCCCAGGTATCCCAGGGGCGCATGCGGTTCACAAGTGCCCCTGGGATCACGTGGGCCAGGTGAACCAAAGGAAGAAGGGAATCCCCCTTCATACTTTTGACAGGTCCGTATGGACAGAACTGTCAAAAGTATGAATGGGGATGACTGCAAAATGCACCAACACACTGAAATAAATAAAGAAAAACCATTACATATATAAACTTAATTAAAATGCAGTTTAATTATATATTTTAAACAATTTAATTTTTTGAAAAATAAATTTACATGTTTTAAAGGGGCTAAAAATAACCTTACCTTATTGCACAGGTTTTTAATGTTTAAATGATTGAAAACATTATTTTTATGTTATTTTAAACTTGTACGCTGGTAAAAGCAGGCCATACGCCTGCTTTTACCAGGCATAAGAATTTGACAGTCATTCAGCGGGCGGAAGTTGCGCAAAAAGCGCAACTCTCCACCCGCAGAGGCACTTTTCTTCATGCGGATGATCTGTCAAGAGAATTCTTGACATCACAAGTGACGGGTTTCAGCGCATGCACTTCGCATACCTGAAACCGACACTTGCGCAGCCCCTACGGGTGAGTACACACCTTGTACACACCCGTGGGGGTTGGAAAATCCAGCCCATTGAAACACCGTGGATACTCGAGCATAAAGTAGTTATGGGTGCAATTCACTTGCACTTAAAATTCTGCTAACTTTTATGCAATTTGATTTCATTCTGCCCAGATTAAGCTGTTATCTGGGCATAAATCATGCAGAAACTCCAGGCTATGTTTACTCTGGAATGCAGAATGCATTGTTTTCTAAAGTCTAATGGCCAGTTAACACCACTTACATGTGCAGTTACAATTAAAATTGCTCTTTCCAAAATAAGTAATAGGTTTAGAGTCCTTTTACATGTAATTTTTTTAATTCTAACTTTTATTGAAAACTTCTATTAGCTGATGTGTTTTAATTAAGAAATGCATTCTCCTATTTGTGTAAAATATTGTTCAAGTCTTCAGGATCCAGTGCTGACTCAGTACAGGAGAGACAAAAACAATTGATGGCTCGGGGACTTCCAAAGCAAAAAGTGATTCCAGGAGTGAAACAGGTTATTGTTGTAGCCTCTGGAAAAGGAGGTGTTGGAAAATCAACTACTGCAGGTACAAAACCTATTGAATGTGAATTGTTGCATTTGCAATCTGGGATTTAAGAATTACAAAATTCTATACATGGCAATAGTATTCTGGCGTCATTTTCAGAATGACTGTAAATGTAGATGTATTTGAATCTCGTACATCAAAATTGAATCATTCCCTCATAACTAAATTAAAATGAAATCTAATTGTAATGAGGTGTCTTGCAGTACTACAGATAAGACAACCAATTTCAAATCTGGTGGTCATAAAATTTAGCAGCTTTTACAAAAATACTTGAAGCAGTTTCTTAAATGTCAGATAGCAGTTTAAAGCTGGTAGGTATAAATGAAGCCAGTGGCACCGTTGGTTTGTTGAACAGACCTTTAATAGTTGTCTGGATTTCTGCCACACTATGTAATTCGAAAGGTCACAAAAATGATGTGAAATGTAGCTGGGGGTTGATTATTCCAGACGTGAAGCACTCTGCTGTAATGTATTAATTAATGGAAGTAAATTGGATTGCAGCTTAGTACTTTTTAAGTTTCTTCTCTTTCTACTTTTTTACATTTCCCCAGAAAGGCCTGCTGCTCTGTAACCAGCTGTAAAACGGTAGATCAGAGGCACTTGAGATGAATTCGCCCCATGGATTTATTTTCCATGATGGGGGGGATGCTTGGTGTGTGCTCTGCCACTGAAAATTCTCACGCTGGTAGACGAGTGTTAATTTCAAGTTCTGATTTGTGAATGTAGTATATTGTACTAATCTAAATGTACTTTAATTTCAGTGAATTTGGCTCTGGGATTAGCAGCTAACGATTTGGTAGGTGGACTTGCTTTTGGAGCAGAATTTTGTTGAAGCATTGTATAAGATGTAACTTTTGTGTGAAAGGTGATAACTACACCATAATTGACAAGTTAAATATATTTATACTATTAACTTCTACAGGTACAATTCTTAGTACTGTTGTAAACTGTAATTTGGCATTAAATTATTCAGTGTTAAATTTTGTGCTGTGGCAAATTGTCATTTATGGGAAAATCCTGTGTTCAGGCTGAAACATTGAGCTGTGATGGCTACAAACAGTGTTGGTAAATCTGGGGTTATGCCTACTCTTCCATTCTCCAAATGTATTGGATCACAACTTTTTATTCATGACTCAGTTTTAGAATTCAGAAGATCCACCTCCTTCCTTTCTCTCCGGGTTGTCTGTAATGACTTGCAACCGTGAATCAGTTGTGTCTGTCACTTCTTTCCGACTGCTTCAAGAAATGGGATTGCTCTATTTGGCTGATCAATGTATTAAATGATGGCCATGTTATGCATCTCCACTTCAATCTTGAAGTGGTTATTTTTAGTGCATATGCATTTGTTTTTCATGATGTAATTGAACAGTTTGTAAGATCACTGCTATATTATAGAAATTTAGCCTGCATTGGTTTACTGGAAAATAACTTGCATGTTTTTATTTGTCATGTTGTTTAGTATTAACAGCTGTAGTATTAGAAAATCTGTCACCAGCGATGTCAACATAAGGCATATTGATCCATTTAAAAAGATCTACTGAATACACTACATGGAGCCAGAGGAAATCTGGCATTTCTGACCAGGACTGATCATAATGCCTTGGGCTGTTGGTAGCCCAAGATAGAATGGCTTAGCTTTTGTGCTAAGAATAATGTTGAGGCTATCAACACTTACATTATTAAGGAGTAAATCAGACAGCAAATTCTGGTGTTTGCACGTGCACAGTTAAACGCGGAAATCGGGAAGTTGCTGCCTGATTTGCTCTGCTCCTGCACAAGCTTCGCTGTAACAATATCTCGCCGAGAGACTCAGCAATCAAACACATTAAGGGCGTGAAGTTGTGGTACTTACCCACTAGATATCTACTAAACACACCAGAAAAAGTTAGGGCTCATCCATTCAAGTGTAATTGAATTTTTAATGGCGTGATAAGTCATAATTACTGCAAACAACCTCTTTGGCACTGAAAATTTACTTTTACAAGTGTGGAGTCTCATTCCTTCAGATTTTAATTATTTTGGAGATTTTAAAGTTTTTTTAAAACATTTTTTCTTTCTCAATCCCATCTTTGTTTCCCCCTCTTTATTCAGCTTTCCCTATACATGATTTTACATTGAATTAACAATTCTAACTTACACCTGCTGGTTTAGACTCTCTGTGCCTCAGTAAGGATTCTTCAATCTAATTGGTAGAGGAAACACATTGTTGGTTGCCCAGATCCCCTGCAGAGGGCACCGCTCTGCTTTGACTGTCTGATAACCCCAAATCGTGGTGTAAAAGCCCACAGAAATTCCATGGGCAAGTGTAAGCATGACGTTTGTTTGCCGCTGACCGCAAAATCCAGGCCAACATTATTTAATTGGAAAAGCAGAACTATTCCACCTGAATAGATAAGAAATATTACGTCACTTGATCACATCTTGTGCTTCTGACAGTGTAGCTGTGACATACACAAGTTCTGGTCTGTCCCAGTCAGTTTGGAAGCCAATGTTGGTTGTAGTTTGTAGTATGTAAGGTATTTTTTTTGTTGCTCGGCAAAGCAGTCTTGCTAGTTGCCTTCCATTTTAAAAATCAGGCCATTGTAAAATGTTACAATTTAATGTTTTAATATTTTACAAGTTTATTCAGGCCTTTTGCGGTGATGTGAAATATTAATTACTGTATGCAAACTTTGCTTCAGGTGTGAGGAAGTGGTGCAGTATGTCTATTTGAACTGAGCTTCCTTTTCATTAGTGTATAAAAATATACTGTAGTGGTGTAGTGAATACTGAAGGGGTGTAGTATTCACGTGTATATGCTCGACATTGTATAATTTATGTGATGCAAGGTTTTTGATTTACTTTTTCCTCTCCTTGGAGGTTGTTTGCCACTACTTGCCCTCTTCTGGGGGTGGGGGGGGCGGCGGTGGGGGAGACTTGAGCACAAAAACCTAGGCTGACACTCCAGTGGAGTGCTGCACTGTCGGAGATGCCCTCTTTCAGATGAGACGTTAAACCGAGGCCCTGTCTACTCTCTGCTCTCTCAGGTGGACATAAAAGATCCCATGGCACTATTTCAAAGAAGAGCAGGGGGTTATGCCCTGTGTCCTGACCAATATTTATTGCTCAATCAACATCACTAAAACAGACTATCTGGTCATTATCACATCGCTGTTTGTGGGAGCATGCTGTGTGCAAATTGGCTACCGTGTTTCCTACATTACAACTGTAACTATACTTCAAAAGATACTTAATTGCCTGTAAAGCGCTTTGGGATGTTCGGTGGTCATGAAAGGCGCTATTTAAATGCAAGTCTTTTTTTCTTTTCGTGATGCTCAATTGAGATCAATAGGGTGAGCATGTAATACTTTTTTTCTGTAATTCCATAGGTTTGAAGGGACAGCAGCATAATTGATCGAAGTGTAGGATTTTTTTATATCTGCTTTCATAAAATGCTAATTACGATGAGAAGAAAAAACAAGTCTAGAAACCTCAAATAAAAGGACAAAATTCTGGGAATGATAACTAAACGCCTGAAAGAAGAAAAAGAATTAATAACATGACACTATCCAAACCAAGGGTATTTCTAGTACTTTTGGTTTTATTTCTAATCCTGAGGTAATCCTGATTTGAGGGTGACATTTCGTGACAAGTTGTATATTTAAGGAATTAGCTGTTTGCTTTGTTGCAAAGCTGCCCTCAGTTGCGTCAGCATGTAAGGCTAAGTATATCCAAGAATGTTGACCTGAATTGTACAGTGAGTCAGTATCTTTTTTTTTGTCTCTGTTTAAGGTTGTGGGTCTGCTGGATGCAGATGTGTATGGTCCGTCTATCCCATGCATGATGAACTTGAGAGGAAACCCAGAGTTAACGGACAGTAAGTTTCTTAAACTCAAGAATTATAAATTGAAGTTGGGTTAAGTTCTGTGGAGTACTGTAGGAAACAAGATAGAAAAGCAATGTAAGAAAACGGCACATTTCCAACTAATCCTGAACTGATGTGTCTTGCTGAATTTTGTGAATGTTATTGGTCACTCTACCAACAAACCAGATGACCAATCCCGGTTCAATGAGAGTGTAGAAGGGAAAACCATGACCACCACCAGGCGTACTTGAAAATGAGGTGCCAACCTGGTGAAGCTACAACACTGGACTACATGCATGCTAATCAGCAGAAGCAGCAGGCTATAGACAGAACTAAGCAATCCCACAATCAACGAACCAGATCAAAGCTCTGTAGTCCTGCCACATCCTGTCGTGAATGGTGGTGGACAATTAAACAACTAATGGGAGGAGGAGGCTCCATGAACATCCCCATCATCAATGATGGCAGAGCCCAGCACGTGAAGATCAGCCATGATCTTGTTGAATGGCAGAGCATGCTTGAGGGGCTGAATGGCCTACTCCTGCTCCTATTTCTTACGTTCTTATGTAAAACACAACCATCTTCAGCCAGACTGCTGAGTGGATGATCCATCTCTGTGTTCTCCTGAGGTCCCCATCGTAGATGCCAGTCTTCAGCCAATTTGATTCACTCCACGTGATTTCAAGAAACGGCTGAGTGCACTGAATACGACAAAGGTGATGGGCCCTGACAACGTCCCAGCTGTAGTGCTGAAAACCTGCTCCAGAACTAGCTGCGAATTGAGCCAAGCTGTTCCAGTACAGCTACAACACTGGCATCTACCTGACAAAGTGGAAAATTGCCCACAAAAAGCAGGACAAATCCAATCCGGCCAATTACAGCCCCATCAGCCTATTGTCAATCATCAGCAAAGTGATGGAAGGTGTGGTCGACAGTGCTATCAAACAGCACTTACTCACCAATGCTCAGTTTGGGTTCTACCATGACCACTCAGCTCAAGACCTCCGCCTTGGTCCAAACATGGACGAATAGTTGAATTCCAGAGATGAGGCGAGAGTGACTACCCTTTATTTGACCGAGTGTGGCACTAAAGAGCCCTCGTAAAATTGAAGTCAATGGAGATCAGGGGGAAAACTCTCCACTGGCTGGAATCACACCTAGCATAAAGGAAGATGTTTGTGGCTGTTGGAGGCCAATCATCTCAGTCCCAGGACATCGCTGCAGGAGTTCCTCAGGGCAGTGTCCTAGGCCCAAACATCTTCAGCTGCTTCATCAATGACCTTCCCTCCATCATAAGGTCAGAAGTGGGGATGTTTCCTTATGATTGCACACTGTTCAGTTCCATTTGCAACTCCTCAGATAATTAAACAGTCCGTGCCTGCAAGCAGCAAGATCTGGACAACATCCAAGGTTGGGCTGATAAGTGGCAAGTAACATTCGTGCTAGGCAATGACCATCTCCAACAAGAAAGTCTAACCACCTCCCTGTGACATTCAATGGCATTACCATCATCGAATACTCCCCACCATCAACATCCTGGGGGGGTCACCATTGACCAGAAACTTAACTGGACCAGCCACATAAATAACGTGGCCACAAGAGCAGGTCAGAGGCTGGGTATTTTGCGGCGAGTGACTCAGCGTCTGACTCTCCGAACCTTTTCCACTACTGGTAAGTCAGGAGTGTGGCGGAATACTCTCCAATTTCCTGGATGAGTGTAGCTCCAACAACATTAAAGAAACTCAGCACCATCTAAGACAAAGCAATCCACTTGATTTGGCACCCCATCCACCATGGGAACACCGTGGCTGCAGTGTGTACCATCTACACAATGCAGTGTAGCAACTCGCCAAGGCTTTTTCGACAGCACCGCCCAAAGCTGCGACCTTTACCACCTAGAAGGACAAAGGCAGCAGGCGCATGGGAACACCACCAACTCCTAGCTCCCCTCCCAAGTCACACACCATTGGGATTCTGTACTAACATGCTGCCAACGTGTTTATATTTGGTGGAATGGCATTGAGGGAAACCAGGAATAAGGGGTTAAGGCTGTTTACAATTATATTTTTTTAATAAAAATAATTACAATATAATATAAAAATACTATTTTTCCCCCCCCCCTCAAAGGAAACTTGATGAGACCCTTGGTAAATTTTGGAATTGTCTGGTAAGCATTTTCCATTCAAAGACATCCCAGTTTTCTTTGTGTAAGTTATTCAATTAAATACATGTCAGTAACAAAATGTTATCTGGCTATGCTTATGACTTTGTCCTTTTTTTTGCCCGTTCTCTTTGCAGCATGTCGATGGGTTTTCTGGTAGAGGAAGCAGCACCAATTATTTGGAGAGGTCTCATGGTGATGTCAGCAATAGAAAGGCTATTGAGACAGGTGAGGAAAACTCCCTGCTGGACCTTTTTTGAAGAACAGAATAATTGGTACAGAAATGATACTTTTACTGTAATCCATAAGTACCTTTTGAAACCTGTTTCCATATAATTGGGTGAGCCTATTTCATGTGCAAAGTTCCAAGACATCTACACCCATGTTCCATCAAAGCTGCTCTTTTGCTGGCTGATTTAAAACATGTTGGAATGTCATAAGCTAATCTTAATTTTTCAAATGTCTCTGAGAGGTTCATCTTCTGCTGAGCACCTTTCCAGTTACTCTGAGGTCAGGAGTTTGCAATGTGAAGAAGCTCAGTGAATAATGTAGTTTTTACTGGTTAGCAGAATGGCCAGTGGTTCTCAAACTGCAGACTGCGGACCCCTGGGGGTCTGTAGAGACTTTCCAGGGGGTCCGTGAGATAATGTCAAAGTGCTTACTGAGCACGGCTGGCCTTGCACCTAACATCTAAAATTGTTGAAGGATGGAGGGATAATTTGGCCCACCTTGCGTCATTCACTCAAAGGATTGCACAGAAAGAAAGAAAACTCTAGTTTGACTAATACGGACAGATCTCTGTTGTCTTTTGTAGCCCCATACAGCATTGAATGAAATGAAGTATTATCGGAAAATGGCCCATGTTGATACATAATACAAACAGAAAATGCTGGAGATACTCAGCAGATCAGGCAGCATCTGTGAAGAGAGAAATAGAGTTAACGTTTCAGGTCGATGACCTTTCGTTAGAACTGGAAAAAAGCAGGAAATAGAACAGATTTTTAAGCAAGTGAAGAAGTTGGGAAAGGGGGGAGGGGATGAAAGAACAAAAGGATTGTGATAGGATGGAAGGCGGGCACTTTTTATCTGTGTCTTTTTTTGTTCTCCCCCACATGGCAGCTGTCTTTCATTCTGCCAGCACAATTTATACTTCATATAGAGCCATCTCTTAATCTCTCCCGCCTTCCATCCTATCACAGACCTTCCCTTTTGTTCTTTCATCCCCTCCCGCCTTTCCCAGCCTCTTCGCTTGCTTAAAAATCTGTTCCATTTCCTGCTTTTTTCCAGTTCTGACGAAAGGTCATTGACCTGAAATGTTAACTCTGTTTCTCTCTTCACAGATGCTGCCTGACCTGCAGAGTTTCTCCAGCATTTTCTGTTTTTATTTCAGATTTCCAGTATCTGCAGTATTTCTGCCACATTGATGCATCGCTGAATGATAATTTGTTGACAGTTCATAAAATTAAATGCTTATACTTAACGCGCACACGATGGTTGGCAATTCAAATTCTGGAAACGGGACTAAAAACGTTTTTAACTCACGCCTCCCGTAGATGTCAACATTGGGCCGGATTTTCCGATCGGAGGCTTCCTGCGTGCGGATGCCTCTGATTGGGAAAAATCTACGAACTTACCTGCTGGCTCCGTAGGTCCTGAGACTTCCACTCCTGGGCCTCTCCTGGTCTGCGCGCGCAGTGGCCCGGTATCCCACGGGCACAGGCGGTTCGCAAGCGTCCCTGGGATCACATGGGCCATGGGGAACTAATCAAAGAAGAGAATCCCCCTGCACACTTTTGACAGGTCTCTACACATAGATCTGTCAAAAGTATGAATGAGAATCACATTTAAAAGCACAGTTAAACATTAAATACATTTTTTAAAAACCATCATTTATTTAAAATGAGTTAAAATTACGTTAAATTAAAAATTTTGAACAAAAAATTACTTTTTTGAAAAAAATAAGTTTTTTTACAGGGCTAAAAATAAACTTACCTATTTTTAAATTATAAATGAGTGAAAATTAAAAAACATTAAAAAAAACCAGGCATAAGATTTTAAGGTTTTCAGCGGGCGGAGGTTGTGCAGAAAGCGGAACTCTCGTCCTGGGCAGGCGGATGATCTGTTAAGGGAATTCTTGACATATCGGAAGTGCCGGGCTTTAGTGCATGTGCTTCGCATGCCTGAAACCGGCACTTGCGAGGCCCCTACGGGTGTGTACACAGCTCGTACACACCTGTGGGGGGGGGCGGAATATCTGGCCCATTAAGTTTGTAATGACCTGCAACTCACCTGTTGTGCTGAACTGCACCTAGGAATTACTCATTTAAATTGATGTATAAACTGTAGATGAGCATAGATGTAGATTTCACCGCTCCTGCAGGGTACGGAATTCCTTTACAGTGACACACCCCGTTCCTCAAATAGGCAGAGGCTGCCTGAACGAGCAACTTGCACTAACACCCCCAAGAAAGGATATTCGGGATATTCGGCGGACAAGAAGTCACATCTGCTGTGTTAAATAAGCAAGCATGATTTAAGATTTTACAAGTTTTAACACAGGCAAGCTACATGCTTTAATGATGACCTAATCTCGCTAAGAGAAATTGTTAACAAGACAGTCCTCCAATCAGTAATAGAATTTCTTTCTTGTTATTTATACATGATGTATTTTTTTTGCAGTGGTATATAAAAATCCCCCCAAATGAGCTAAACGGCAATAACCTATAACGATACAGCTTTATCGGTAGCCAACAAATCGCTGGATATCAAATAAAGTATACAAGTTTTTAAAAAGTGCAATAAAAATAGTAAATCTAAATTGTGGATTGGCTTTTATGGAAACTGCATGTTGTAGTTTTATTATTGAATATTTTTAGTTTAATTTAGTTTTATTTTGCCAGGAGGTGGTAAAGGGAAATATGACTTAAGCGAAGGAGCGATACTTTAATAAAATGCTTACATGCAGCACTTTCATCAGAGGGAGGCAGAAAGCAGGAAACTATAGGCCAGTTAGCCTAACATCTGTCATTGGGAAAATGCTGGAATCCATTATTAAGGAAGTAATAGCAGGACATTTAGAAAATCATAATACAATCAAGCAGAGTCAACATGATTTTATGAAAGGGAAATCGTGTTTGACAAATTTATTAGAGTTATTTGAGGATATAACGAGCAGGGTGGATAAAGGGCAACCAGTAGATGTCATGTATTTGGATTTCCAGAAGACATTCGATAAGGTGCCACATAAAAGGTTACTGCACAAGATAAGAGTGCACAGGGTTGGGGGTAATATATTGGCATGGATAGGGGATTGGCTAACTAACAGAAAACAGAGAGTCAGAATAAATGGGTCATTTTCAGGTTGGCAAACTGTAACTAGTGGGGTGCCACAGGGACTAGTGCTGGGGCCTCAACTATTTACAATCTATATTAATGACTTGGAAGAAAGGACCGAGTGTACTTGTTGCCAATTTTGCTGACGATACAAAGATAGGTGGGAAAGCAAGTTGTGAGGAGGACACAAAGAGTCTGCAAAGGGATATAGATAGGTTAAGTGAGTGGGCAAAAATTTGGCAGATAGAGTATAATGTGGGAAAATATGAGGTTATCCACTTTGGTAGGAAGAATAAAAACACAAAATATTATTTAAATGGAGAGACTACAGAATGCTGCGGTACAGAGGGATCTGGGTGTCCTCGTACATGAAACACAAAGGCCTAGAAATTCGGTTGGTAGCGCCAACGATTAGCGCCTAAAGAGCCCGAGAATTGGGGCGTTACCCAATTTTCGGGCGGGCGCAGTGAATATAGCGCCATCTCCCATAGTGAGTATCCTTTTAGCGCCGGTGCTAACACTTTGCGCGCGCCCGTGGGCGCAGGCAGATCATGACGTCATTTCAGTGTGCAACGCCTTTTTGGCGCCCCAGACCGGATATTCGGTGGTGCCCACAACCTTTCCGCCTGGCGCTATTAGTGACAGTTGGATGGAGCGTTCCCAGGCCCTTCTCGGACTCGGGGGGCGCTCTTTAAAGGGGACAGCACTAGTATAAAAGCTGCAGCCATTTGGGCTGGCCATTCTGATCGTTGCTGGAGAGAGTTGCTGACCTGTTGGACAGTAATTTTCTCATTGAGCCTTCGGAGGCACTGGCACTGGCAGCTTGAGGGCCCGGCTCCCGAGCTGGTGATGCAGCATCTGAAAGCAGGGAGGTGGAAGAGTGGCTTTAGCAAAAGGACAGCTTGGCAGCAAGGGATGCCAGATTGCGGCAAGGCTATGACATGGGTCCACAGTGAGAAAGCATGCTGGCGGGGGGAACAAGTGGAAGGAGACAGTTGTAAAAGGTGAGAACCTTACCATCGCTGTCGACAATGGGGTCGGCAGCTGCAGTGGCTACAGGACCACTCGGACGTCCTCCAGGAATCTGGTGGACTCTCTCCTCGAGATCCGTGAGCGTGACCACTTGTGGAGGTCCTCCACCGGTGCGAAGCTGGTCTTTGCAAATCCTCACCAGCTTGGACTGCAGGGGAAAGGAGGGGAAGTTATGTTACATGATGCCCTGAGTGATCATCTCATGCCCCCCATGGTGGAAGAGCCCTTACATGATGCCCTGAGTGATCATCTCATGCCCCCCATAGTGCAAGAGTCCTTACATGACGCCTTGAGTCAAATCTGCATGTGTGTGCCCAGAAAGGGCCATGGGTGCTTGCTGGCAGATGGCCAATGGGGCACAGCCCACCCTGTAGCCATAAAATCAGGTGCAAATGAAGGGATGCAGAAGTTTGCAGAAACAACACTCACCCTCATGACCCGAGTGAGGTTGTTGAATTTCTTTCTGCATAGGACAGGGCTCCTGGTCACCATGCTGCTGGAGTTGACCCTCTGGCATACTTCCCTCCAAGCTCGTCGGTAGTCCTTATGATTCGGCCTCCTGCCATTGTCTGGGTAGAGAACATCTCGCCGGCGCTCCACTGCGGCCACCAATTGCTCCAGAGCCTCATTGGTGAAGCGCTCTGCTCTCTGTCTCACCTTCTCCATCTGGTCCAAGTTTTTAGCGCCAGAGAAGGGCCTGCGCCGATTCTGAGGCCTACAAGGCGCAGAGTGTGGATGCTGAAGCTGACTGACCCACCCCTTTAAGAGCTGGCCGGCACCTGGAAGTCTCGTGGTCATCGGTAATTGAGAGCACCTGTGCTGCACCCGCCCGCTCCGATATTGGGTTGCGCCGGAAGTTTAGCGCCTTAGGAGTCCCGTGTAACGCCTGAATTCACGCCTCAATCACCTTTAGGGGCGATGCAACCCAATATCGCGCCAGGTGGCGATAAGTTGCGTCTGGCTATAAACTTTGCGCTGTGCCAATTCTAACGCCCCAAGCGGGGCTATACCCAATTTCTAGGCCAAAATGTTAGCATGCAGGTACAGCAAGTAATTAGGAAGGCAAATGGAATATTGGCCTTTATTGCAAGGGAGATGGAGTATAAAAGTAGGAAGTCTTGCTATAACTGTACAGGGCATTGGTGAGACCACACCTGGAGTACTGCGTACAGTTTTGGTCTCCCTATTTAAGGAAGGATATACTTGCATTGGAGGCAGTTCAGAGAAGGTTCACTAGGTTGATTCCTGAGTTGAAGGGGTTGTCTTATGAGGAAAGGTTGAGCAGGTTGGGCCTATACTCATTGGAGTTTAGAAGAATGAGAGGTGATCTTATTGAAACATATAAGATTCTGATGGGGCTTGACAGGGTAGATGCAGGAAGGATGTTTCCCCTCGGGGAATCTAGAACTAGGGAGCATAGTTTCAGAATAAGGGGTCGCCCATTTAAAACGGAGATGAGGAGGAATTTCTTCTCTCAGAGGGTCGTGAATCTTTGGAATTCTCTACCCCAGAGAGCTGTGGAGGCTGAGTCATTGAATGTATTCAAGGCGGAGATAGACAGATTTTTGAAAAACAGGGGAATCAAGGGTTATGGGGAGCGGGCAGGAAAGTGGAGTTGAGGCCAAGATGAGATCAGCCATGATCTTATTGAATGGTGGAGCAGGCTCGAGGGGCCAAAGGGCCTACTCCTGCTCCTATTTCTTATGAATATTATATAGTACTATAATTTAGATATGGGGTCCATGATTATTAATCCAGTTGAAAAGGTGCCCTACAACCAAAAAAGTTTGAGAACCAGTATGCTAACCGACCAGGACCTTTCACTGAAGCTTATTTATGCTAATATAATTGTACTGTTTTTTTAAAGGTGCCCAGAAGCTGTTAGCTTTGATGCTTTTGTGGATGTTTATTAATTCTGAGTGCATTTGAATCTCTTTGCTACCAGCTTCTTTGAAGCAGAAATAGTTTTGTGAATATTGCTTACTCTTTTAATTTTAGTTTTGCTTTCAGTATGAATTTTTTTGCTTAGAGTATGGTACTTTTTGCAGAAGTGCTATTGATTGCACGTGCATTTCAAGTATAGGATATTTATTTAGTATATACGTACAAGTGTAAATATTCTCTCCACCTTGCTGTGAATGTTTTCCATTCTGTAGGTTGACTGGGGTCAGCTGGATTACCTTGTGATAGACATGCCTCCTGGCACAGGGGATGTGCAGCTTTCCATCTCTCAAAACATCCCTATTTCAGGTAGGTTTAAGTTGTTTAATATTCTTGTGTAAACCTTCAAATGTTGCATCCAATTAATCTTGCTGGTAAGTTGCCCTCTGGATGTGATCTAATTTTCTCTCTGGGTTTAGCTTTCCTGCACAGCTAATAAAAATCGGAAGCCACAAGATGGCGCACTGACAGAATATTTAACGTATATTGCTTTTGTTTCCCGCAAACCTTTTTGGTTTAGCATAGTGGTTTTTGTAAACAGCGATTAACTTGTACTTTCAATTTAGTATACTGTATTCGCTGCTCACGATGCGGTCTCTACATTGGGGAGACCAAACGCGGATTAGGTGACCGTTTTGCGGAACACCTCCGTTCAGTCCGTAAGCCTAACCCCGAGCTTCCAGTCACCTGTCATTTTAATTCTCCGCCCCACTCCCTCTCTGTTCTCGGCCTCCGACGCTGTTCCAATGAAGTTCAATGTAAGCTCGAGGAACAGCATCACATCTTTTGATTTGCACTTTACAGCTTTCCGGGCTTAACATTGAGCTCAACAATTTCAGATCATAACCACTGCTCCCATTTTTCCAACAGCAGCTGTTGGTAATGATTCTGCTATTCCCATTTACACCTCCTCTAGACCCATCTTTTGTTTCTTTGCTTGTCCCATTAATATCCCCTTTTGCCTTGCACCATCACCCCTTTTGTCTTTTGATCTCTCCTGCCTTCCACCCTCTCACAGACCTTCCCTTTTATTCTTTCCTCCTCTTTCCCTGCCCCTGCACCTGCTTAAAATCTGTTATATCTCTAACTTCTTCCAGTTCTGACGAAAGATCATTGACCTGAAACGGTAACTCTGTTTCTTTCTCTGCTGCCTGTATTTCCAGCATTTTGTGTTTTTATTTAGATTTCCAGCATCTGCAGTATTTTGCTTTTGTAAAGTAAAGTGATATTTGTCTCATAATTTGTAACTTCTAAAATAGCGCTTTGTTTGCTGAACAGTGTCAGCATATGTTTATTATTGGTATTTTAGTGGATTTTCCCTCCTTAAAATAAAAACATATTATAAACATTGCATTGGTGCAGTCAGGTTTTGCTTGCATATCCATTGATCATGCAGGTGGCAGATAAATATGAAATGTTGGCAGTTTATGGTGGAGATCACTCCTGCTCATCAGCTATCTGCACATCTGTCCTCTGAGGAACAATATGTTGTTGAGTTTTCAGTCAAGATTATTATCAATTTATAGATAGAAGTACAGCAGTCGTCGGCAATCTGATTTTTGCAGTACTCCGCGGACCTCAATTTAACGTGCCTTTTTTCTAGATCGATGAGTTGAACACTAAACAAAGTACAGTATAGACAAAGCAGATGAAATACGGTGGACAGTAATTTAGCAACTATTTCCAGGTTTAACTCTGATAATACTATTAACATTGATGTAAACACCAGTACAGTAGTTTTAAGGTGTCAATAAGCGTGTTTGGTCTCGGGCACCAGAAGTTGATCACAGTAAGCTGAAACCTAATTGAGCACAATTTTTATAATTTTTTTTTACATTCATGCTTGGGATATGGATGTCACTAGCAAGGCCAGCATTTATTGACCATCCTAGTATCCCTTGAGAAGGTGGTGGTGAGCCACTTTCTTGAACCGCTGCAGATTGTGTGTACTTATCATTTTGGTTCTTGTGGTGGGGCTAAAGGGTTAGCTCAGCACACTGCTATACTAATATGCTGCAGTGTGGAGTTGTAATGTATGAATTTGCATGTATAATTACTGACTTCTGGTGTCCTGCAGGGAAAAGGTTGAAAGCATTCTTCTCCTTAACCAGGTCATTATAGTTTGATATCTTTTTCTAATTGTACATTAATGTAATATGATCTAGCTACTTTGGCTAAATGAACACAATTATTCTCCTTAATCGGATATCTTTTTAAAAATTGTATTGCAAGTTAAAAATTAAAACCCATTTTATGCCCCATATTAAATGTGGCATTCTCCCATATTCTGTCATTGCAGGGCCAAGAGCGCAGCCATGCAACCCAGTACCATAGATCTGGTAATGTGGCACTGTAACTGGGAATAGGAAAACAGCAAGAGTCAGTGAATTGTCCATCTGGCCTCCATTAAGTGTCACACCTTTATTGGGTTGCCTGAGTTCAGCAACTCCTAATGTGAGGAATTGCCATTGGCATAGCTTTTTGGTGCATGAATCCCCAGGTCTCTGCTTTAAATTTCAGGATTTAATTTGTTTTTATATGAACTATCATACCATTCCTTTTTAAAGTAATGATGTAGTAAATTTAAATATTAAACTTCAACATTTTCAGCTACAGCAATTAATAGCGAGGGGTAATTAGAATAGAAGCACTTCATGGGCTATGATACAAAATGCATGCTTATGACTTCCTCACCCACAGAAAAAGTACATTTTACATTCCTTTTCCAAAATGCTTTTCACATGGCTGCAAAAGCTGACATTCTAATAGGAGTTTACTGTACTTTCCTTTAGGAGCAGTCATTGTTTCTACTCCCCAGGACATTGCTTTGTTGGATGCACAGAGAGCAGCAGAAATGTTTCGAAAAGTTAGTGTTCCTGTAAGTACAATTTCGAGGAATTGTGTCTTGTCTAGGTTAGTGATTTAAAATGAAATGTGGATATGAGTAAATTATTTTATGCTTATGTTACTACACAATGGTATTGATTTCTTGCAGCAATAAGAATGAGAAGAATCCAAAGTTGGCTGGCTGAAGAGTTTGTGGCTTCTCTAGGTTAGGAATAATTTGTTTACACAGAGAGGATAGTTAGAATGGGGAATTCTCTGCTACAAACAGTTGTTAAAGTAGAGAACATAAATTCCTTTAAAAGCGAATCAGATGGCAGTTTAAAAAGCGGAATAGTAAAAGCGTGGAGGAAAAAAAAATGCACAGACTTGATAAAATATACATTTCATTGGATAAAAAAAATTAGGCATACAGATGTCTGGACAGTTAGAAACTTGGTCCAAGTGTCAAACGTACCATTTTATAGAAGTGTTTTCTTTCCTGTGAATTTTCTTCTTGTTCCCTCTCGTCTGAGAGGTGTCAACTTCTTCATGAAGTACAATTCCGTGACTGCTGGGCACCTGCTAGTACTTCGTCCAAGCGACCATTCCCCATTTGTGAGCCGAGACTGAGCATCAGGAGGCAATTCGACAGTGGGGATATTGCAACCCATCTCAATCCTGTACGCACGGACACAGCAGTTGCTTAATAATGATCAACAGTAGGAACTCCGGCTAACTCTTTTATTCACTCTCCCTGCCCGAGGGACACTGAGGCCTTTTGTACCCCTCCCCCCGCCCCCCCAACTGCCTTAGTGGCTCCTGATGAGATCAGTTACCTCAGTTACAAACCTGCAACTTTCTTGGTCTTTAGGGCTGAACTACTCACTGGATCCAGAAAGCTATCATTTTAGAACATTGTGCTTAACCATTTGTCTTGCACTATTAAATTCGATGTGGGAGCACCGTTGAAAGGAAAATTGACTGAAAACTGTTTCAAAAGGCCACTTTTTCTGATTAATCAAAGTCCAGTACTGCAAAGATTAACGTTATATCATAGATACGATCGGGTGCGGTAGGTTTAAAAAAAATTTAAGTCTCCTATTTTAGTGTATAAAATGATACTCCATATTTTCCCAGATATGGCTGGGGGAGAACAAGGCAGTATTGTGGAGTGAGCACCACTTAACAATGTTCAAGTTTTTAGTACCTGCCACACTTTGGGTTATCACATGTATATAAAAAAAAAAAGTTTGCCTCAATCAGACTTTTATGGCCTTAAATATAGCTCCACTTAGCAGCAGAATGATCTTTGTATTAGATAGAACAATCATGTCCTTTTAGTATAGCACATCATTGGACTTGCTCAGTAACGCTATGGGAGATCTGCTACTGCATTTACATATTTAATTTGGTTCAATCATTATTGCAGAATGCAAAAACACAAGAAATTATCTTACTGTTGAGAGAGTATATATTCTGTACTATTTCCTTGCATGCAGCAGAAAAAATAAACTGGCTTTTTAAAATATATATTTTAAAGAAAACATTAGAGTAATGTTATGATGCTCCATTGAGTTCTTGATTTCAGACACTAGCTGCTGGAAAATGTTATGCGAAGGTTAGTTTTCTAAGCTAGAAATCTAACAGTAGATTGGATGGTGAGTGTCCAGTGGTTTGTTCTATAAATTTTGCGATCTGGTAAAGTGCGCTTGCTACTCCACACTGAGATGCAGGTGTGCGGCCAGCAAAGCTATTTGCAAATTGATCTGTTTGAGTAAAATTGTTGCATTAATGTAGGGAAAAATGGAATGACATTTTCTGTTTAAAAATGGTAGAACAGGACTACTGCTGTTTATTATTCAAACAAGTTGTGTTAGGCTGCTTCATTCATATGGTAAACATGCTTTTGGTCCTGATGCATCACACAAGTAAGGTGTACAGAGTTCCCTTGTGTGGTGAGAAAGGCATTGCCATTATTCATCTCCAGTATGATTGCCTTGTGGTTTTGGTGGTGATTGGCCGAATACATGAAACTTTGATTTCAAAAACTTGGCACCTGAATACTGTTGTCTTTATTTATGTGCTTATCAAATTAGGGATGTTGGTGCTGTGGAATGGAACTATTTCCCATTTTAGGCACCCTGCACAAGCATGGAACGCATTCTGGTCAAGTTTAACATGGTTAAATGTATAATAAAATGTCCTTTATGCTGCCACAGCTATGTGCCTCGGTATCAGAACAGCACCCATTACTGCACCAGTGTGACATTTTCACTTTCCTACACCAGCTTTCCAGTGCATTTCTGAACAAGATGGCCAAATAGTTCCACATTAGAGATAATTCTGAGCTGTGTGTTCATGCCCAGAATAGCAGCTTGCATTTATATACAGTAGTGCATTTAACTTTTATTTTTTTTAAAGCGTTTCAGGGTGGAAATAGGTAGGGAAATGGATGCCAAGCTGTGAGGGAGAGATTGGGAAATCTGACCAAAAGCCTAGTTGAAAAACTGAATTTTGAGTGTTTTTAAAGGTGGAGAGGAAAATGAGATTGCGAGGCATTTGGAGGAGTTCCAGAGTTTAGAGCCAAGAGAACGCGAGGCTCTTAACACTGGTGGTTGGGAATGGGAGTCAGTCAGGATGAAAAGGGACAGGAAGGGATGCAAGGCTGGAGGGAGTTGCTGAGAGAGGGCGGAGTAAGGCAATGGAAGGATTTGAGGTTGAGAATTTTAAATTTGTGTTTGGCGACGAGGAACAAAGTATGTTAGGATACAGGCTGCTGAATTTTAGACAAGCTCTAGCTTGGGAGGACGGCAAGGAGGACTTGGAATAATGAAGTCGAGAGTAGGGGAGATTTTTCAGAGTTGGAAGTAAGTGGTCTTAGGCATGATGTTGGATTTGAAGCTCTGTTCTCAGTTGAACAGGATGCCAGGGTTTCGTAGTCTGGTTCACCTAAGAGGCTAGCTGGCAAGGGGGAATGGAGTCACTGAAAAAGGAGTAGACTTCACGGGGGCCGCTAACCATGGTTTTGGTCTTCAGTTGAAGGAAGTTGTGACAAATTTAACTTTATGAAAGAGAGAGCTTGTCTGATGGCAGTGGCCATGGGATCAGGAAGGATAATGGAGAAATCAAAGTTGGATACCATTAATGTATATGTGGAAGCTGACCCTGTGCCTGTGGATAATGTTACCAAGAAAGTAGCATGTAGTTGAGGAAGAGGCGGGCGCCACAGTTAGATCCTTGAGGGGACTCTGGAGGTAGTGATGAGGTGTGGCATTAAGATTTGGACAGGTAGGAGTAAATCCTTTCAAGGGCATTCTCATGACCTCAAAAAGAGGAGGAAGGTTGATGGAGGATGATGGGTATGGTTGGCTCTTTCTTTAATGCTGCGGCAGTGGGGTGGGGTTTGAGGAGCTTAAAGGATGGAAGGATGGATAATGTACCATGGTCGCAATCACCATCACTGAGAATGCAATTTGTGATTTTGGCTAGGACTCACAGTGCTGTGACCAGGGCAGAAGCTCGACTACAGGGATTTTAATTGGAATTTTGACAGAAATGGGCGTGGAGCTGGGAGGCAGCAATACTTTGACACAGAAAGGGGAAGTTAGTGGTCGGGCACCAGTTGGAGAGCGTGGATGGATCAAGAGTGAGCTTTTTGTGGGGCGGGTGGAGAGATGGTGATTTTCAAAGAGAGGGAGAGAGAGAAAGCCTGAGGAAAGAAGCATTAACAAAGTTTGTTAGAATGGGGGCCAGAAGAGGGAGTTGGGTGGGTAGGGAGCCAAAAAAGTGAGTTGTGAGTCTCATGAAAGATAAATGGAATGAAGTGAGGAGAAGCTGCAGAGTATCTGAAGATCAAGGCTGGCGTGGGTGAGGCACTGGAGGAAGGCCAGCAGAGGAATTGGTGGCAGCGGCTGCATAGATAGTCTCAGTCTTGGAGACCAATAAATCCATGAGCTCTTTGCACTTGAAATTGGAGGTACGGGTAGAGTTGGCAGGCAGAGGATTGAGACGATGCAAACTGAGCACGGGTTGGGATTGAGACCACCCAATATTATTTAACACAGGACCCTAACCTCCAACAGAGGAAGGGTTCATCTCATCAGTCTGGGCTGAATTTGAACACCCAACAATTATTATGTATGATAGAGACTGGTTGCACCTGATATTAAGTAATCTGCCTTTAGAGCCAGGCTATAAGGAATTTGTTTTTTGAAAATCTGGTTACAGTAACTCAGATTTTTAAATTAATTTTTTTTACAGCATTTGCTGTATGTGGTAATATTCAGTTGCTCATAATGAGCAGAAACTGCTCTCCAGAGAAGGATACTAAGCTGGAAAGTCGTGATAACGTTTTAATTAATTCCGAGTGGAATTGAAAACTGCAATAGATCCATATAAAAGCAAAAAGCCTGCATTAACTATAAATAGAAATTTACTGTAATCTGAGTCGTCAGTTATGTATCAACAGTGAACATGCTGATGTATAAACAAGTACTCCACAATCAGAATAATCATTAATCGAAGTGTAAGCTTGGTTGCAAATCAACAGTTTGTTTAGTAGCTGTCTTTTTCTAGTGTCAAAATTCCTTTGATAAATGTGTAGAGATTGACAACTGTGCTTCAAACAGTTATCTTGTCTTTTTGTGCTTGAATTACATTTTTTCTTAATGTATTTCTACATCTTCTATACTTAGCAGCTCTTTCTTTTGACAGGTTCTCGGTATTGTTCAAAACATGAGTGTCTTCCAGTGTCCCAAGTGCAAACATGAGACTCACATCTTTGGGGCTGATGGAGCAAAAGTGCTGGCAACAAAACTTGGGCTAGATGTCCTAGGTACAGATCAAAATGAGAGATCTTTAATATTCAGTTGTTTGAGCTATGATGTGTGCTCAAAAATAATTGACTGTTTTGTATTTGATTGTTACAACCATACAATGTAACCTTATTATCTGCAGATTTATCTTTGTAGTCAAGCTGTATCAAAACTGGAAGAACAGTTCTGATTTATCTTTTATAGGTGATATCCCATTACATATAAATATAAGGGAAACGTCAGATAAAGGTCAACCAATTGTTGTATCTCATCCAGACAGTCCAGAGGTATGTTGCGTTTTGGTTTTTGACAAATGGCGGAACAGTTTTATTTATGTAACACCGTGCTTGGAATAGACACGTTGGCCTAGAACCTGCGTCCTGATGGTGGCGAACTGGCTGTGTTCGCTGCCATTTCGCCTTTGAAACTGACCGCAACTTCAGGCTTTAGCGCACGCACAGCCTAACGTGGAAATCCTGAAGTTGTGGTGAGTCATTCACTGCTCCGACACTGGCTGCTTAGACAACTTGTTGACGTCATAGCAGCTCGCGTTAGGGATTCCTCATTAACTTGCGTTGCTTTCAATTACTCATTGGAAAAGCCAAACTTTTCGCCACCGAGATTGTGAGATCTTTGTGGGAAGCTTACTTCGAGGCCAGCGGCGAACACCTTTGCTTGGCCTCTGACCGCAAATTACGGGCCATTGTCTTTTGGTGCTTGAATTACATTTTTTCTTAAAATGTTGTTTGTTTTAAAAACATGTTTTATTGCCATTTGGTGATGAAACCAAATTGGATTTAGAAAATGTGTGTATTTCTGGTGATGACAAAATTGCGCTGATCCTATGGTTAAATGATCCCCTGCTACTCATTGTCCAAGCCTTTTATATAGTCAGGTCAGTAAGTTCCAAAAGCAATTGATGTCTTTGAAACAGTATTTCACCAAGGAGTCAATACCTTCAGGGCAGAAGGGATGAAAATTAGTTCCAAAAATTGTTAAATATGATAGTGCACTGCCAAAGGATAGAGAAAGTTGAATGCAGTATTCATCCAGTGGCCAAGTAATGCAAAATAAGTGGTCGTGAGTGTATAATGACAACACTGTCTATTGGATAAGGAGTTTATCCAGCAGCTGCCTGGCAAATTTCTGTTTACTACAAAGATATAAATGGAAATGAAAAACTTCTTTTTTTTAAAAATGATCTAAAGCTAGAAGCATCAGAAGAAGTGCTTTGAAACCCGTGAGGTAAAAGCCTTTGTGACTTTTTTACATCCCAGCAGATTTGGTCTCGCTTTATCTCCAAGCTGTATCTTTTTCAGTGTTCTATCTTAACAGAATAATGCAGTTTTTTAAGTAACTTAAAATAACTTTCACCTGACCACAAACACCTAGATCATTGATATCTCGGGTGTTGAGTGTGGGACTGTATTTAGGTTAGATATGTCTTAAGGATGCGATTATAATCCTGTTTATCTATCAGAATGTATGCTCCTGAGTTTGTGGTGACAGGATTATAATCGCATCGTTAAGACATATCCAACCTAAATACAGTCCCACGCTCAACACCCGAGATATCAGGTGTTTGTGGTCAGGTGAAAATTACGTACTTTAAGTTACTTAATAAACTGCATTATTACGTTAAGATAAAACAATGATTTGCCTATATCATTTTCATTCCTCTTTGCAGAAATACCTAGAATTCAAAATTATAGCTCGTCAATTGCAGAAACAAAGGTAGAGACTGAGTTTACTGTGGGGAATTGCAGGTGCAAATCTCATTTTACTCCCTTGTTACAGCAATGCAACATATTTGTCTTTTTCAGCATTTCCTGCCTTGCTATCTTTCTAACTGATGACTGACAAACAGTTAGTCTTAGGAATGTTTCCTCTATGGCAGAAGTGCTTATCTGCAGCTTGTGCCCCAATAATCCTGTTTAGCCAAGAACTACCATTTAGTTAGCAACTACTCTGCCCGAGAACTACTATCATTGATGTGTTCACTTACCCAGAGATGTGTTGTGAATTGGAAGTATGTCATCAGCTGTATATGATATAAAACTTGTATTTTATTTTTGCCTTTTAAAAAGGTATGTGCATCAGCACTGAACATCTCCTAACTAGATCAGTTAAATTATCCTGGTAGCTTTTCTGTTTGTGTGTTACAGGCCAACGCCTACCTGAGACTTGCTGCTGAGGTAGTGAAAAGACTGCCAACACCTCTTGGGTGAGCAGTGGGACGTTCCAGTCTACGGCATCCAGATCAGTTTGCAATTTTTTTGTCTCATCTAGACAGGTTAAAGACCTGTTGTGAAGACAGCTGCTGGACCAGATTTGAGCAAATCATTTATAGGTGGAACATATGATGGCTGCAGAAATGTAGTGACATTATGATAGTCATACACAGAAATAACTGATTTATATCCAACATTGAGAAGATTACCTGCTGTTTGTGATGTGAAGTGAGAAGTATTTACTGACTAAAGTTAAACTTGTACATTGTGTTATATTGATAACTAAAAGGCATCCCAATATACTGAGGGTGCAATTTTGCAGTGATTGAATGCAAATAATTGCTATAAATTTGCAATAATTTGTTTTCAGTTATCCATAGTTGATAAAAGAAGGGATGACAGAAATCTGTTCGACCTACTAAACCTTGCCTTTTTATTGCTCCACTCAGCCTAACATCCAACTGTATTTTAATGCCCTTAATATCTTTGACGCTACAAACCTTATCAGATATTTCCAAATGTTTATCACTGAAAACTTGAAATACAAGTTTTAAATTTACTTCTCACTGTTACAATTTATGGTCTTTTCTTTCCTGACTTGCTTTCTGGGTTCACCTTATTTATGCCATTGAATAATTGATATACTTTTGAGGTTTCCCCTTAATCTTTTTTCTAGTTTGTAGTGCTTAAGATTACTATGTAGCTTATTCCCTTTGCAATGTGTATCAATTTTGGTTGCTTTTCTCTGCACCTTTTTTCCAATGTATGTATGTCTCAGAGTGTTCTGGGAGTCATTTGCACTGATGGCTGCTATTGGCTCAAGGCAATACCCAAAACACCAATAAAACAGTGTATTTAAGTTTAAAAATAAAACTTTCAATTCTAGCCACACCTTGTGCCAGGGAGCTGTCATGTCTATCATCTTAAATTTCAAGTCACAACCATCAGTTTTTGGACTTTAGAAGAAGCACTCTGCTGAATTTGTACACATTCCCAGAAATGAGTGGTCAGTGTTTACTGTTGTACGGTCTCAGTAATTTTACTTTGAATTTGTATTCATTTCAGTGGGTTTGATGTCTTTGTTTTAGAATATTGGGTAGAAGTTATTAAATGTGTGAATACTTTTATTCCATACAAGCTGCATAAAATAATTTCTATTAAAATGAAGCTGAATCTACAATGTTTTTAAATCCTGAGGATGCTTTGTTTTGGAGGTGGGAGCGGGCGAGGGGGAAGTAACATCGCAGGTCAGTTGCAACAGACTAAAGAATAAGCCCAAGGCAATTCTTGGTAATTTCTTCATTACATCGGCAAAGTTATAATTTTGTTTTCGTTCAGCAGTATGATTGCTCGAAATCGAATTATGCCATATCTAATTACATCTTTTGTTGCTTTACACTTTTTTATTCCAGTAAATTCACCTGGTTTAGGAAGATGATTTTGGTGCTAGTAATTGATGCTATAGGCACTGCACTTGTTCAACAATACTTTCTATTTGTCAATTGGTAGCTCTTTTTATCTTAGTTGTAATGTTGTGGGTTCAGGTCCCACTCCAGAACTTAGGCATATAATCAAGGCTGACACTTCTTCTTTCTTCTTCTTCTTAGGCAGTCCCTCGGAACCGAGGATGACTTGCTTCCACATTAAAAATGAGTTCGCAGGTGACTGATGAGTCCAATGCGGGACCTACAGCCTCTGTCACAAGTGGGGCAGACGGTGGTTGAAGAGGCGAGTGGGTGGGGTGCTTGGGTTGACTTGCGCTGCTTGCGCTTGGGTTCCGCTTGCTCCCGGCGAAGAGACTCGAGGTGTTTGGCGCCTTCCTGGATGCTTCTCCTCCACTTTCTGCGGTCTTGGGCCAGGGATTCCCAGATGTCGGTGAGGATGTTACACTTTTTCAAGGAGGCTTTGAGGGTGTCCTTGAAGCATTTCCTCTGCCCACCTGGGGCTCTCTTGCCGTGCTGGAGCTCCGAGTAGAGCACTTGTTTTGAGAGCCTCGTATTGGGCGTGCGGACAATGTGACCCGTCCATCGGAGCTGATCGAGCATGGTCAAAGCTTCGATGCTGGGGAGTTGGCCTGAGCAAGAACACTGACGTTGGTGCGCCTATCCTGCCAATGGATTTGCAGGATCTTGCGGAGGCAGCGTTGGTGGTACCTCCAATGCTTTGAGGTGCCTGCTGTACATGGTCCATGTTTCTGAGGCATACAGCAGGGCGGGTATCACTGCTGCTCTAGACCAGGAGCTTAGTGCTGGGTTTGAGGTCCTGGTCTTCAAACACTCTCTTCCTCAGGCGACTGAAGGCTGCACTGGCACACTGAAGGAGGTGTTGGACTTCGTCGTCGACGTCTGCCCTTGTTGACAGTAGGCTCCCGAGGTATGGAAAGTGGTCAACGTTGTCCAAGGCCTTGTCGTGGATTTTGATAATCGGGGGGCAGTACTGTGTGGTGGACACTTCAGTGCACTGCTGAAGGAGTGCTGACACTTCAGTGCACTGCTGAAGGAGTGCTACATTGCTGGAGATTATCTTTCAAATGAGAAGTTAAACTGAAGCCCTTTCTGCCTGTTCAGGTGAAGATAAAAGATCCCACAGTAGTATTTGAAGAGGAGCAGTGAGTTTTCAGTGTTCTGGCCACCATTCCTCCTTTAACCAATACCATGAAAAACATAACTGGCCATTCATCTCATTTGCTGTTTGTAGGACCTAGCTGTGTGTAAATTGGCTGCCATGTTTGCCTAAATAACAGTGTCTGCACTTCAAAAGTAATTCATTGGCTACAAAATACTTTGGGGTGGCCTGAGGATGTGAAAAATATATAAATGCAAGTTCATTCTTTATACTGGAGTTAACTCTATACCTGGAGTGTCTTGTCACATTCCCTTTTTTGGATATAGAGTGTGGTGTTAATTTTAATTAGGATTGCCCTAGAGTAGAATATTAATCTCAAACTCCTCCTCTGTTACAAACTGCCTCTTCCAACTTTCCTTCATCCTTGCTGCTCCATCCTCATCCGACACCTGATTTGATTGTCTTAGGGTTGTCTTTATCTCAAAAATGAGGCTTTTTGCTGAGCTGCCTCTGCCTCAAATATCTCCCCTACTGCTCCCAGTCCAGTCCCCATTCATAAACACTCTGCAGTTTTTACTTGGAATTCGGCAGTCCCGGAATTCAGCAGACTTATTTCCTCAATAAAACTCTCCACCTACTACTACCCCCTCCAAATCCAGATCCTCAACACTAAATCACTACTGCTCAGTCCAGTGCTTTCAGATATCTTTAGGCATCATCCTGTACTTTATAAACTGTTGTCATGGACGCCCTTAAAGCCTTTCCTTGATTCCTCTCGAACTGTTACTGATCTCCCATCTCCTTTTTATCTGCAAGGCCCTTGAATATGTTATCCATCCTTGTTTTCTGGGCCTCCTTGCAGCTTTTGATACAGTTGACAATTCTGCCATAATAAGCAAGACACTCTCTTGTTCCAACACAGTTCATCTCCAATGGTTTCTCTTTTTCATTCTGTGTCCCATATTGTATTCTGTAGCACTTTTCTATTCCTTATCTCGATGCCACTCCTCAGCACCGTAATCTGCAAATACGAGTCTATATGTAATCTGATGATGCTTAAACTAATTTCTCCACTTTCACTCTTTTGATTTCAAAGGGTCATAGTACTGCCTGACAAAAATCCTGCATGAGCTAGAACTAACAAGATTAACATGAGAAGCTATAAAGCCATTCTGTACAGCTTCTACCAGAAACTTTGTGTTTCAAATGCTTATTCCATTACTGTCCCAGGCTGCTAACTCTTGACTAAATTTACATGCACGCACCTGTCCTGAGCTAAGCTTCAAACCCCATATCTGGTTCATCACCAACACCTCCAACCACACCACTACTTTATCCCTGTGAATGGTAACTGCCTCATCACCTCAAGGCATGACTTCTCCAAAGCACTTCTGGTATACTTTCCTATGCAAATTCCAACTCGTCCAGGGGTCTGCTATCTTGTCACGTACATCCATCATCTCTTCCCTCCCGTTAATGTATCGTCTTCAAAATCCCCATCCTCATCTTCTTCAAATCCTTCCAAGATCCTGCATCACCTACCTCGGCAAAACCTCTCTAGTCTTATGTCTATTCATGCAGCTTCCACTCTTCTGAAGCTGGACTATTGTGTGTTTCCACCCTTTTTTTTTAGCTCTAGCAAAATAAAAGCAAGTACAAATGAGCATGCCATTTGACCCATCTAGTTCATCCTTCCATAGAAACAACATTTCTTCTGCCCATCACCATGCCCCCACCATCAGTGTGTAGCAGTGTGTTAGAGGTTTGCCAATTAATCAGTTATGTGAAAAAAGTATTTCCTAACATCGGTCCTGAACTTGCCTTTTACCCATTTGTACCTGTGCCCCCTTGTCCTGCAACTGTGGTTTAACTTGGACTTGTGCTTTGGATTGATCTTTTCTATTGTATTCCACTTAGTATTTTACCCATACAATATCTCCCCTCTCGTCTGTCTCTCCTTTCCAGGCTGGAGAGCCCATATTTTTCTAACATTACCTCATTGGAACAGCCACATGGCCCTTTGCACGCACCCAGGACTTGGACGTTCCCATTGTACCCCGATGACCAGAACTGGAATGCTTTTCATAGCAAACCTTCAGCTCACCACCTGGAATCTCTGGAGCACAAATGCAGTTAGTTCAAGGGAGCTAACTTTGCAGTAACAAGCATTATTATACAGCCATGGGAAAGTGTAAGAATGGCCTGAGACTATGTTTTCTCTGTTGTATTTAGGAGTGTGTGCCAATTTGTTTAACATTGGGCCAGGTGAACTGGCTTTATGTCATTCATTAAGTATGTCCCTCATAAATTATATACTTTCCTCTTCCTCCACCAGTGTGGGCACCTGTATGTGCCAGGACTCATTAAAGGGTGGTGAATAGTTGGGGGGGGGGGGGGGGGCGGGCGGGGTGGCGGTGGATGATACATTTTTTGTATATGAGAAAACTGAATTTCAAATCAGAATGGACATTTAACAAATGAAGTACTGGTCAAATTTCTTTTTAAAACATTTTCTTTGTTCCTTTCTGACTCCAATCTCTTGCATCCATGGAAACAAAGTTCTGTAACTTTGGGTTTGGCAAAGGAGGGATGAGAAACCATGTCGAGGATTTTATTTTTAAAAGTGAGAAATCAATAAAATGTGTATAATCGATACTTCTTGATCATGATTGTCATGAAATGCTGATCAGTGACCATTGTACCAGGATTTATCTCACTCCTGTACTATATGAATAATGTAGATATTTGTAAGTGGTATTGTAGAACTATGTGTACAATAACAAAAGGTAATGCAAAATATAACAATTGAATGGAGCGTTTTAACAAGTTGCTGAAAGTGTAGCAAAAAATTGCTTCCGATTTGACATTTTAAAATTGTGGATGTTTTGACCACTTCAATAAAATTTTATATTTTTGTCAGTTTGCTTTTATTTTTATTATGTCATAAATGCCTTCCCTGGTTCAGTGGCATCAGGGACTTCCTCAGGCTGTCTGAATCTCTTAGTTTTAAGGGAGTTGACTTTTACTGCCATCTATCTACTTACCTGATAGTATAATCCAGGATGTAAAATATAGCACCCCCTTATGATCCAGACTGGATATTTGGATCTTTCGCACATGTATTTCTTCAATCCCTGATGGTGGCCCAAGTTAACACTAGATGAGGTGAAGTTTGATTTGAATCATGCGCTGCTTTCTTTCACAGTAAGACGCAACGTACAAAGCAACAGCTATGATCAGAGTCACTTAGTTCAATAGGTACCAATTGTATTTGCACAATACAAAATGGGAACCTGCAATGCTATCACACTTTGATCTGGATCATATTGATTTAAACTGAATAACTTCTGCCCAGCACAGAATACCTCTCCCATCTCCTTTCTTTTTGTAAAACCCTGTGGCAGGATTTTACTGCCTTTTGTAGCATCTTATTTCCCAAAAGCCAGACTGCCTTTTTTGGCGATCTGTTCTTAAAAGCCTCTTGTTCTATGTTAAAATGCCTGTCCCTTTCACATACCAACCAAGATCACAAGGTTTCCCAACATGGTGATGAGAGTTGTCTTTCTGAACACCCAGACAATCTATATCTCTGTTCATCCACTTAGCTTCAAGAACCGGTCCAGCCACTTTATATATAAAAACTTGTGAATACACACTGCTATTAAAAACCCAGCATTAAAGGTAACACTTCTCCCAACTTCTTTCTGTGCAAAAATTTAGAAACATGACATATTTTGCTTTTATTTGCTTTTTTTAATCTTTACGTATGAAAAACACCATTGCAGTCAGTGACTCTATGATGTCAGCATGCACTGTGAGGAGGGGAAGATTGTACATCTTTTTTGAGGATTAATTTTTCCACAACCCATGCTCACTTGGTTCAGAATATGTGCCCAGGTTGGGCTTTTGAACAAGCTATTGAAATATACCATTTTAAATAAGGTTAAGTTCTCTCTTAAGGCTACTTTGAGCATGTCTTTATCAAACATGACATTACCAGTTTATTTTGAGAATACTTGTATCTCTGTATGGATCCAATGTTGGTTTAACAAAATGCAACATAAAAATCATACAGGAAATATTTTCAGCTGTTGCATGATAGTTAACAAGAATGTGGTTTGTAATCTAAAAAGCATATTCATTGTTCCAAGTGGTAGTTTAAGAACAACCACTGTGCCAAACTTGGGATTGCTAACAATTTTTAATCTTCAACTCCTGTTGTTAGCTGGGCCTTAATGTTTTATCTACTTCAGTTAACTTTTATGGAATAGTCCACTTGTGGATGCAGTAGGAACCAATTCCAGTCCTATCTCTACAGTATGAATGTGCTGTTTTGTTAAGATATGAATTATGTTGCCAAATTATATTTTTAAAAACAAAGTTTACCCAAGTTTAATTGAATCTTTAGGCAAAAACAGTATACTGGTAGATCTGGAATAACCTCCAGCCCAAATAGTTTCTATATTTTTAGATGTATAAATTGTAAAATTCTCTGGGAATTTACTAAGATATTTATAGTATACTTATAGCTTAATGCTCAGAAGAACCTTGATCAGTGGGTAGAATGGATAATGACATTTGGGTGTGAGAGCAAAGTTAACAAACACAAAGACAGTTGAGTTGGTCATTGTCACTGTTCGTCAAGATCAGCAAGGTATAACTGAATTCTGATGCTCAGCTAAACATTCTTGATGGCACCATTTCAAATCAAAGAATACACTTTTGAATCTATTTTGAGGTGTGTCATTTTCCATTAACTCTGGTCGCCAAGCAGGAAATCTTATGAGAGGTACAGAAGCCCTACTTTTTTTTTCACATTTGTTTTTTTATATAGGATGAGGGCGTCGCTGGCAAGGCCAGCATTTATTGCCCATCTCTAATTGCCCTTGAGAAGGTGGTGGTGAGCCGCTTTCTTGAATCGCTGCAGTCCATATGGGGAAGGTACTCCCACAGTGCTGTTAAGTAGGGAGTTCCAGGATTTTGACCCAACAGCAATGAGGGATCGGCGATATACTTCTAAGTCAGGATGATGTGTGACTTGGAGGGGAACTTGGAGGTGGTGGTGTTCCCATGCGTCTGCTGCCCTTGTCCTAGGTGGAAGAGGTCACGGGTTTGGGAGGTGCTGCCGAAGAAGCCTCGGCAAGTTGCTGCAGTGCATCTTGTAGATGGTACACACTGCAGCCACGGTACGCCGGTGGTGGAGGGAGTGAATGTTTAAGGTGGTAGAGGGGGTGCCAATCAAGCGGGCTGCTTTGTCCTGGATGATGTCAAGCTTCTTGAGTGTTGTTGGAGCTGCACTCATCCAGGCAAGTGGAGAGTATTCCATCACACTCCTTGTGCCTTGTAGATGGTAGCAAGGCTTTGGGGAGTCAGGAGGTGAGACACTCGCTGCAGAATACCTAGCCTCTGACCTGCTCTTCTTGCCACAGTATTTATGTGGCTGGTCCAGTTGAGTTTCTGGTCAATGGTGACCCCCAGGATGTTGATGATGGGGGGATTCGGTGATGGTAATGCCATTGAATGTCAAGGGGAGGTGGTTAGACTCGCTTGTTGGAGATAGTCATTGCCTGGCACTTCTGTGGCGTGAATGTTACCTGCCACTTATCAGCCCAAGCCTGAACGTCGTCCAGGTCTTATTGCGTGTGGGCATGGACTGCTTCATTATCTGAGGAGTTGTGAATGGCACTGAACACTGTGCAGTCATCAGCGAACATCCCATTTCTGACCTTATGTTGGAGGGAAGGTCATGATGAGGGACACTTGATTGGAGTGTGAAAGCATAGAATGTCTATTTACTCTATCTAGAGCAGCATAGGCTTGGAGGTGACCTGACAGAGGTTTATTAAAAAAAAGGGCTGGCTTGCATGCCTATTGATGAGACTATTCCAGTTTGACAGATTGGGGAGGACCAAGGGGCATGTGTTTAAACTATGCAAAAGTAGGAACAGACCAGATGTTGGGTGATTCTTCTTTTCCCGGAGAGTAGTGAGCCTCTGGAATGTGTTGCTGGCTGGTGCTAACTCTCTGTATGCCTTCAAGAGGGAGCTGGACTGATTCTTGAATGGGGAAGAGTTGCACCATATAGAAGGCAAGTGAATTAACAGTTAACAAACACGTGGTCCGTTTGATCACCTGGACTGGTTTTGATTGTCTTAAGGGGTCGGAGAGGAATTTCACAAACCCATACAGCTGGACTATACTCTCGCTTGCCCAGAATTATTCAAAACCTGCATCCAATTTATTTATGGACCTTATTGTATCTGGATTAAGTCCTGGTGGCTAATCTGGTCTTAGAAAACATATTCCTAAATGAGGCTTTGGAGTGCCCTTGTTATCAATACATTTCTGGTCTTTGTGACAGGGGTAGTTAGATATATTTCTTAAGGCTAAAGGGATCAAGGAATATGGGAAGAAAGCAGGGACAGGGTACTGAATTTCGATGATCAGCCATGATCTCATTAAATGGCGGAACAGGCTCAAGGGGCCGAATGGCCTACTGCTCCTATCTTCTATGTTTCTATGTTTACCTGATTGGAGAAATTCAAACATGGAGTTTTGTCAAAAATAGACACTGATTTGGGAAGCAACACCTTCAAGTAATTTGGAGAGGAAAGGGAGGTTGGAAATGGGGCAGTAGTTTACAAGGGGTCGGTGGGGGAGGTGTGAGGTAGGGTTTTTTTGAGGAGGGAGCTTGACAGGAGTTTTGAAAGGAAGGGAGACAGTGCTTGAGAGGAAACTATTTACAATGTCAGCTAGCATAGGGGCCAAAAAGAGAAATTGGGCATTCACTTAAGTGGGCATAGGGTCAAGGGAGCAAGAAGTGGGTCTCGGATGCAATAGGCTCAGAAAGGGCATGAATGGAGATGAGAATTAGAGATGCGGGTTCAGGGTTAAGGTGAAGGAGAGGTCTGGCTTGGTGGAAGGGTGGAAACAGCTGAGGTAGCTGAACGAATGGCCTCAATCTTAGTGACAAGGAACTCTTTGAGCTCATCACACTTGTTGGAGGAGGCAGAAGAAGGGATTAAAGAGAAGGTGGTTTATCTTTTCTCTCCAGCCTGATCATGGAGTCGTTGGTGGCTTTGACAGAGAGTGGGATCAATAGTCCTTAATGTGGTGCAGCCAGATCTGGTGATGGATGGCTAAACCAATTGTGTGCCAAATGCGCTCAAGTCTGCGTTTCTTAGACTTGAAGGTGAAGGTAAAGGTGGTGGCCATGCCAGGATGGGAGAGAAAAGGTTTTGCTGGGATAAAAGACATCAATGGTGGTGGTGAGAGTGGTTGATCAAATCAACAGCTGCACACACATTGTGGCAAAGACTTGGCAGTTGTACGTAACTTGGGTGAAACTTTTCCAGGGGAGGATGCAAAAAGAAGAGGTTGAAAGGGGATAGAGACTGCAGTACATTCACCACATGTCCGGATAGTCTCAAATAACCTGTCCAACATGCCTAAAGTCTTGATCATTTTTCAAAACCTTAATCTAAGCCTCTAAGCCTTTGTTTCTCTAATGTAAATAGCCCCAATTCTTGCAGCCTATTCTCATAGCCAACAGCCCTGCAAATGGGTATCACTTTGGTTGCTCTCCTTGACACCTTGTCCACTGCCTCCGATATACTGCACAATGTAAGGGGACCTAAACTGGAGACAAAACTCCAAGTGTGATCAAATCAAAACCTTGTATATCCTAAGTATAGTGTTCTTGGTTTTATATCAATGATCCTAGCTATACATCCTAGACCCTTGTTTGCCTTCCCTGTGCACTTTTAATGAGGAGTAATTAATAATTACTAATTAATAATTATCACCAGGTCTCTTTCTTGATTTGTTACCTGTTAACAACCCAAAATGCATATCACTGCATTTGTCTACATTAAAGAACAACAGCCACACACTGGCCTGTTCTCTTAAATTGTCAAGGTAGATCTGAAACCTATTGATTTGGTCTTAAAGTATTCAGCCCTGTACATAATTTTGTGTCATCTGAAAACTTAATACTGCTACTTATGCCCTCATCTAAATTTTAATAAAAATGAACAACTGTGATCCTAAGAAGGAGCCCTGTGGCACTCCGCTCGTGATCAAGTCACATTCAGCTGCAGTCCCATTAATGACAACCCTCTGCCTGTAAAATTTCTATCTGACCAGTATTCCCTTATGTTGTAGTTTTTCCCAAAAGCCTTCTGTATGGCATAAAATAATACTTTGTCAGCCCACACAAATAGAGGCTTGTATAAATGCAGAGTTTACTTTTGATATGTAGATTTCACTATTTTCCTAAATAAAAATAAAAAATGTTTTAAATAAAATTATTTAAATATTCTTGCTGTTATTAAATTGCCTTCTAACTAGAATGCAGTCCCTTGTAATAATCCCTGTAGAGCACGCTGTAAGGAAATAAGCTGAAATGTAAAATGCAAATATAACTGATGGCCATAGGCTGTGGAAGATGTAAATAGGCTTGCCTGCAATTGCATAATGAACACAACAGTTAGCAGCTTTCTTACCTGCTTGAGCCATGTGTCCAGGACAGCTCCAAGGTTTCTCTTTGGGATCTGATTCTTGAATAAGTTGGTCTGAAAGCTTTAATGTAGGTTTTAAGTCTACTGTTTTGTGATTCCTTAGTGTTAGTTTTGCCTCTCTGCTCCCCCCCCCCCCACCCCGAACCTCTCGCTTGCCTTCCAGACCTGTGTGTTTTTGTTGCTTCTTTTCACTTTCAAAAAGAAACCATGATATTTATTTTGGTAGTCCAAACATAAGAACATTCAAATAAAACAAAACTTTTTCATTGCCACATGACCCCTTGGAATAGGAGTTGTTTCAGCAAATAGTATTTACAATGGGACATTAGCTCTTGACATTGTTAAGCTAATGTATGCATGATGCAATATCCTGTCCATGAAAAAGTTATGGTGCGATTACAAGATATCAACTGGTAGAAAGAAGGAAGAGGTTGCTAGACAGGACTAACAATTTTTTTCTCCATGTAAGAAAAGAATGAAAAAAGCCATTCACCCTATCTCTTGACTAAGTTTGTTATGTGATACAGCATTTAGAATTTAAAAGTGCAGAGTCTAGGGTCATTGTTTTCCTTTTTAATGAAAGGTAAAATTGGACTTGTGAACAGTGAAGATTCTGACTTGCTAATTGCATAGCAATGGGTAATCCAAGGGGTTTGGGAAATATTACCCTATCCATTTCTTTGCTAACCAGGAGATAATTGTTCCATTTGCCTGCTGTGGGAAATGTTTAGAATAGTTTCTACATGTTTGGTAATTTGGTATTCTGGATTGCATAGAAAATATTAATGGCTCTGTGCAGATAATGTAAACTCCCAGCAGTATGTGTTGATGACAAACTTTTCTAAGTGTTCTACCAGCAGGAGAAATTCCAAATATAGTTCTCAGATCTCATTAGCAACAAAGGAGTGTGAAGTAAATCACTGGAACAATGACAAGCTTTTGAATTCCATGTTGAGATTGATATTAATTCTTTGAACACTGTAATAGCATTTCTACCATTTTCTATCCCTCTTGCCCCCCAAATAGCCATCCCATGTTGATGCTTCCATCAGCTAGGATGATAAAATAAATTGTAGAGTTGCTGCGTTAGCTGATGGGATATGTGCGTGTGAGTGGGATGATAGATCCCACTGCTGATTTAATATTCTAGCAAAACTCAGTTAATGGCAGTAAACAATAGCAAAGATAAGTAGGAATTTTCCAGCTTCCAAAACCAATTCCATGCATGCTCACATACAAAATTTTCATATTGATAGCTCATTTGGTATATTTTCCAACATTTTGGACTAAACTTTACCACTCAGAATATGGAAGTACATTTTATTGGCAGTGGAGTAAGTTAATTATTTTTGCAGAAGTTAAATGGTAGATTGAAAAGAAATTCTGTTTTTGAAAATGTTTTAAAAATATTTTGTAATTGGTAAATATTAAAACTTAAATGTGCATTAAACAGTTGTAGCGTTAATCCACTTTAGTAGACACAAGGGATAAATTTAAACCATCTAAATCTTTAATGCTTTTATTTCCATTTTAATTATTTGAAATATTATCAACAAAAAACTTAATTTTGTTGACAATCATTGACTTATTTTCTTCCAAACCCAATAAGAATTTGATTAGTGTACTTAAAAGCAACATGTTTGTTGGCTCATTCATTTGTGGCCTTAATTAATACACTCAAAAGAACAGAGACTTAAAAACATTAAACTGGGTATTCACCCAGTACAATTTAACAACTATTTAGATGTATTATTAAGAACATGCAGGACCTCTGGAACCATACCCCAGAATGCAGTTGTTTTCTTTAGGAAAAGAAGGGAGAAAATTGGATGAGAAGTTAATACAGTACTGAGCTTTGCCTTTATTCCACTATTTCACAATTTCTCCAATTGCATTTCAACTTGCTGCCAATATCCCTCCAACCCCCTTTGCCCATAAGCTGCAGTCATGCATTCTTCTGTACCCTGGAGAGCTGGGTGGTCTGAATTGTGGACTTTACTGTGTCTACATCCAGTGATCAACTGACACATTATGATTCAAACAGTGAGTGGACAATGTGGCTTTTCCATGTACTGTTTAACAGCAGCCTAACTGTAAAAAGGCACATAATTGCGTTTCTCACATCTGAGGCAAGGCCAGTCTTTGAATACAAATATGCTGGCAGGCTCTTGTCTTTCAAGTCAACACTGGCATGAACAAAGCCTGAAAATTCTCAGTCATGTTAAGGTAAGAATCTGTAGAGGTGGAGAATCCCACGTAGGTGTGGATTAAAGATCTGTCAAAATCTGTTTCCCCTGGCTGGAGAGTCTAGAACTAGGGGTCATAGTCTCAGGATAAGGGTTTGGCCATTTAGGATAGAGATGAGGAAAATGTCTTCACTCAAAGGGTTGTGAATCTTTGGAATTCTCTACCCTAGTGGGCTGTGGATGCTCAGTTGTTGAATATATTCAAGACTGAGATCGATAGATTTTTGTACACTCAGGGAATCTGGGGATAGGGCAGGAAAGTGGAGTTGATGTGGATCAGTCATGATCTTATCGAATGACGGAGCAGGCTCAAGGGGACATGTGGCCTAATCCTGCTCCTATTTCTTATCTTATGTTCTTGAATTTTTTTCATCTGTTGTCTGGATGTGAGCAACACTGCATTTATTGCCCATCCCTAGTTGCCTAGAGAAGATGTTGGTGGGTCTTCTGCTTGAACCAATCCACCCTTGTGATAGTACTCCCACGATGGTATTAGGTAAAGAATTCTAGGATTTGCATGCTGTTGTTGCCGCAGTGTTGATATGTCTGGCCCAGTTAAGCTTCTGGTCAACGGTGACCCCCAGGATGTTGACGACGGGGTGCTCGGTGATGATACCATTGAAGGTCAAGTGAGGGCCCTTACTTGTTGGAGATGGTCATTGCTTAGCATTTACGTGGCACAAAAGTTACTTGCAACTTGTTAGTCTAAGCCTAGAGATTGTCCAGGATCCTGCTGTAGAATAGCATAGGCTGTAAAGTCATTATTGAAACAACTGAAGACACTGCCCTGTGGAACTCCAGTGGCAGTGTACTGGGGCTGTGATAATTGGGCTCCAACAACTAGGGAGATCTTCTGTTTTTCAGATATGACCGAATCTCTGGTGGGTTTTCCTAGTGACCTCAGTTTTGTTAGGGATTCTTGGTGCCATACTCTGTCTAAGGTTCTCTTGATGTCAAGGACAGCAACTCTTGCCTGTAACATTCTATTACTCTGATTTAGGTTTAAATCCAATAATTACCCCTCCCAAACCCCAAGATAAACTCCAAAACTGAGGTCAGATCTGATTTTTAAGACTCAGTGATGTCCTTGTCAGCATACTACAATAGTAGTGTCATATATCAGCTGCTTTTCTATTCAACGCATTTTCTCTTGGTACTGACGGCCTTGTATCAATGTAAAGCACATGTTCAGTTACCTGTGCCATGTCCGGACAGCTGAATCAAGTTATATGGGGGAGCAGGGGCATGTGAAGTCCTTTCAGCATTACACTTTGTGAGGTCAGTTCTAAGCATTTATTATTTGAAGTATTTTATTTGTTCTTCCCAAAATGACTTTGCCAATTATACTCAAAGTTTTCTGATTACAAGCATTCAGTTTTATTTTTGGTTCAAAACCATGTATGTGATTACAGTTGATTTCACTCTTTTTAGCCAAATTCTTAATCAAAGACCTAATTATGCTTCATGTCTTTTTTCTTTCCTCCTTAAACTTTAGCATCTAACTTTGATTTAAGTTTTTTATATAACATTGACTGAGCAAAAATAGTTGACACTGAATTTTATTCTGGATTTGGATTATAATTCTCACAAGCAATTTTCTGTTGTTGCATAGGCACTTGCTGCATTTATTTGGAACGGTCATTGATTATGAATTCAGCTTAAGAAAAAATGCTGCAATAAACTGAAATTGTTCAGTTTGGGTCCAAAATAGCTTTGGGAACTCATCCCAAATTTAATAAAAGCACATTTTATCTACTTTTGCTGCTGTTAGATGGTCTGTTACCAACTGCTGTACTTAAAAATTGCCTTCTATTGTCCACCAGGAGGCAGCCGGTTTCTTTTTCATACAAGATGGAGGCTGCCATCACAAGGTACTCCATTGAGGGGGACAAATGAGAACTGTCAAAACTAACCTGGTGAGTGTAGCCAAATTTGAAATTACTTGCTTTTACATGGGCCAAGAACTGAGGATGGCATATTTGAATGACAGAATCTCAGTACCCGACAACCAGAAACAAAATAATTTGCATGGAAAAGAATGGGTTTTGTTTTGTAGAAATTTTCACTATCGTATTAAATAGTGTTATTCAGATTATAAACCCTGTTTCTTCCCAGTCACACAATCATACAGGGGAAAATTGAGTTTCAAAGGAATAATTCCATAGTGTTGTCACATTTATAACTGCTGGTATTTTTTGGCAATTTTCACACATGGCTATCCCAATCTGCTTGATAGCTGTTGAGTCAGTATGGCCTTTATCAGTTAGTTGTATTAAATTCATGTGGTACCGTGGATACCAGCCAGAAAGTCAGTGTTGTGGAACATCTTTGTCACCGTTTGAATTCCAAGCAGGAAGAGTGCTGACTGGTTGTCAGTTCAAAACAAAATAAACAAAAAAACCCTTACTGTTTAGATATGAACAAGGAAAGCAGGACTTTGACCTGAATATTTTGCTAAACAAATTGGCAGTTTAAATGTTTGCCTTTGATTGCTTGTTTAAAATTACAAACCCGCCGACTATGACTTGCCGACTATGACTTACCCAAGGGTGCAACTGGGTTATCCTCAACCGTTGGAACATAACATAAGTACACCTTTTATCAACTGGAAAAAGAATGGGTTTTGTTTTATAGAAATTTTCACTGTAGTACAAATAAAGGCCAGTATTGGCATTGAAAGCTGTAGTGTGCTCACTTTTACTCTTCTGTAGAAAGAGATGTGGAGTCAAATGACAGTCACAAAGGCGAGGAGGAGATCTGAAGTGAAAGGACTATGTAAATAGATGAATGTGCACCAGATCTTATTTAAAAAAATGCTAGTTCATCATTTTTGTACAAACGCTCTGACCCAAGCAGTTCACTTAATTGGGTAACTCAGACCTGACAATAAAATCATCTCCACCTATTTCCCCCCCAATCTTAGCCCAATGCTCACAGCAGATGTGAGAAATCTAGTCTGTCAAGTTCAAAGGTTTTTGTTAATATTTTCTCTAATATTGTCATTCAATTTATTTTCAGTGGCTGAATATATCTTATATATATCTTCTATATATATAAAAGGATATGCCTCTCTGTCTGCCTCTCTCTCTGTCTCTCTCTCTGTCTGTCTCTCTGTCCGGCTATACAATCAAAAGTTATAGAGCGTACCTACACATATGTTATATCAAAAGAAAGCTCATCATTAGGGGACTCTTGTAGGCATATTTACTTTTTGCTCGGACAAAAATTGTGCCGACGGTATCCAAAAAACGTTCAAAATTCCGCTCATTATCCGCTCATTTGCATCGAGTGGGGAAGGGTTCATTGTGTGTGCGGGCGGGCCATCCTACAGTTGAGTGACGTGATGATTGACCAATCCAACAGTTCAGTGACCTGACGGTTGACCAATCGGTGCGTGTGTGGGCGGGCCTTATCATTCAGAACCGAGGTGAGTGGCCGCCATCTTGATTCCAAACTGTTCATTTCTTTTTCCCACTTTCTGCGGGTTTCTTTTCAAATCTACATTTCCAGCAAAAAAAAAGTTGCTATTAAAACACAAATTGTTTTTAAAAAAAAGTTAATTAATTTGTAAATCTTTTCTCTAACATCTAGAATTTTCTGACCTTTCACCGTTTTTCCAGGCCTGTAAGCCTGGGCCTCTGTTGCCCAGCCACGCCCGAGCTAGGCACCTACCGTTGCGCTCAACAAGCGGCTCGCGATCGCCGCCATCTTTGTGAAGGCTGGAGGGGGCGGGCCTGAACCAAGCGTCGCCACCGCCGCCATCTTAGTAAAGGCGGGTGGGGCAGGAGTCAGCGCGCGCGACTTGAGTCCGGCCGGGCCTCACGCGGTAGGTTGCGTGGCGGCGTCTCTCTCTCTGCTCTTGAAGCCGGCTCGGGCGGGGCTTGGGAGATCGGGGTTCGGCAGATCGGGGCTCGGGGGGAGGGCGGGGCTCGGGAGACCAGGCCTCGGGAGATCGGGGGGGGGGGCGAGGAGCGGGGGGGGGCGGGGCTCGGGAGATCGGGGCTCGGGGGGCGGGGCTCGGGAGATTGGGGCTCGGGAGGGCGGGGCTCGGGAGATCGGGGCTCGGGAGGGCGGGGGCTCAGGAGATCGGGCATCGGGAGATCGGGGCTCGGGAGGGCGGGGGGCGGGGCTCGGGAGATCGGGGCTCGGGAGATCGGGCCTCGGGAGGGCGGGGGGGCGGAGATCGGGGCTCGGGAGGGGCGGGGCTCGGGAGATCGGGGGGCGGGAAGGCGGGGCTCGGGCTGACGGGGCGCTCCACTACCCCCCTCTCCCCCTCCCTCCCCCCTCCTTACCCCCCCTTCTTCCGCCCTCCCCCTTCTTCCGCCCTCCCCCTTCTTCCGCCCTCCCCCTTCTTCCGCCCTCCCCCTTCTTCCGCCCTCCCCCTTCTTCCGCCCTCCCCCTTCTTCCGCCCTCCCCCTTCTTCCGCCCTCCCCCTTCTTCCGCCCTCCCCCTTCTTCCCCCCTCCCCCTTCTTCCCCCCTCCCCCTTCTTCCCCCCTCCCCCTTCTTCCCCCCTCCCCCTTCTTCCCCCCTCCCCCTTCTTCCCCCCTCCCGCTTCTTCCCCCCTCCCGCTTCTTCCCCCCTCCCGCTTCTTCCCCCCTCCCGCTTCTTCCCCCCTCCCGCTTCTTCCCCCCTCCCGCTTCTTCCCCCTCCCGCTTCTTCCCCCTCCCGCTTCTTCCCCCTCCCGCTTCTTCCCCCTCCCGCTTCTTCCCCCTCCCGCTTCTTCCCCCTCCCGCTTCTTCCCCCCCCCGCTTCTTCCCCCCCCCGCTTCTTCCCCCTCCCGCTTCTTCCCCCTCCCGCTTCTTCCCCCTCCCGCTTCTTCCCCCTCCCGCTTCTCTTCCCCCCTCCCGCTTCTTCCCCCCTCCCGCTTCTTCCCCCCTCCCGCTTCTTCCCCCCTCCCGCTTCTTCCCCCCTCCCGCTTCTTCCCCCCTCCCGCTTCTTCCCCCCTCCCGCTTCTTCCCCCCTCCCGCTTCTTCCCCCCTCCCGCTTCTTCCCCCCTCCCGCTTCTTCCCCCCTCCCGCTTCTTCCCCCCTCCCGCTTCTTCCCCCCTCCCGCTTCTTCCCCCCTCCCGCTTCTTCCCCCCTCCCGCTTCTTCCCCCCTCCCGCTTCTTCCCCCCTCCCGCTTCTTCCCCCCTCCCGCTTCTTCCCCCCTCCCGCTTCTTCCCCCCTCCCCCTTCTTCCCCCCCTCCCCTTCTTCCCCCCCTCCCCCTTCTTCCCCCCTCCCCCTTCTTCCGCCCTCCCCCTTCTTCCGCCCTCCCCCTTCTTCCGCCCTCCCCCTTCTTCCGCCCTGCCCCTTCTTCCGCCCTGCCCCTTCTTCCGCCCTGCCCCTTCTTCCGCCCTGCCCCTTCTTCCGCCCTGCCCCTTCTTCCGCCCTGCCCCTTCTTCCGCCCTGCCCCTTCTTCCGCCCTGCCCCTTCTTCCGCCCTGCCCCTTCTTCCGCCCTGCCCCTTCTTCCGCCCTGCCCCTTCTTCCGCCCTGCCCCTTCTTCCGCCCTGCCCCTTCTTCCGCCCTGCCCCTTCTTCCGCCCTGCCCCTTCTTCCGCCCTGCCCCTTCTTCCGCCCTGCCCCTTCTTCCGCCCTGCCCCTTCTTCCGCCCTGCCCCTTCTTCCGCCCTGCCCCTTCTTCCGCCCTGCCCCTTCTTCCGCCCTGCCCCTTCTTCCGCCCTCCCCTTCTTCCGCCCTCCCCCTTCTTCCGCCCTCCCCCTTCCGCCCTCCCCCTTCTTCCGCCCTCCCCCTTCTTCCGCCCTCCCCCTTCTTCCGCCCCTCCCCTTCTTCCCCCCTCCCCCTTCTTCCCCCCTCCCCCTTCTTCCCCCCTCCCCTTCTTCCCCCCTCCCCCTTCTTCCCCCCTCCCGCTTCTTCCCCCCTCCCGCTTCTTCCCCCCTCCCGCTTCTTCCCCCCTCCCGCTTCTTCCCCCTCCCGCTTCTTCCCCCTCCCGCTTCTTCCCCCTCCCGCTTCTTCCCCTCCCGCTTCTTCCCCCCTCCCCGCTTCTTCCGCTCTCCCCCTTCTTCCGCCCTCCCCCCTTCTTCCCCCTCCCCCTTCCCTCTTTTTCCCTCCTCCCCCCTCCCCCCCTTCTTTCCCCCTCCCCCTTCTTTCCCCCTCCCCCTTCTTTCCCCCTCCCCCTTCTTTCCCCCTCCCCCTTCTTTCCCCCTCCCCCTTCTTTCCCCCTCCCCCTTCTTCCCCCCTCCCCCTTCTTCCCCCCTCCCCCTTCATCCCCCTTCCCCCCTCCCCCTTCTCACCCTTCTTCCCCTTCCCCCTTCTCCCCTCCGCCTTCTCCCCCTCCGCCTTCTCCCCTCCGCCTTCTCCCCCTCCGCCTTCTCCCCCTCCGCCTTCTCCCCCTCCGCCTTCTCCCCCTCCGCCTTCTCCCCCTCCGCCTTCTCCCCCTCCGCCTTCTC